>NC_079455.1:20422126-20782126 GCF_903798145.1 Danio aesculapii | reverse complement strand
GAGACCAGCAATCCTTGCATGCATGAAATATTGCACATCATGACAAGTTTTGTTTACTACACAACAGAATACGTGATAGATATAATACAGTTTTTCCTTTGGAATTGTAGTACTATAAAGTTTTCTAACTGGCGAATGACATGATCTTGTGGGTTGTCTCCTGTCATCTTAAATGTGCTCGTTCATAATTTCATGAGGCGTGGCTTTGAAAGGCAGGGGAGGGACTAGGTTTCAAATATGCAAACGGATAGCAATTTGGCAGATCACCTACTGCGCCTTTAATTTTATGGCATATGCATGACAACAGGAAGATTTTTGCTTGAGTTTTAATACAAGCAAGAGTGCTGTTTTTCTGAACATCTACAAAATTGCAAATATGATATTGCTTTTATACAATAGTTCAATAAGCAATGTTGAGTAACTGCCGTAGACAACACATTGCTTTAACTCTGTCTATGAAAACTGAGCAAACAGCAGATCAGATGCATCTCTGATGTAATTTGTGCCTAATGAAATCAGCAAAAAAAGTAAAGAGAGTATTAAAGTGAATCTTCAATGTAAATGAATGAATAAATTATAAATGTAATTTAACCCTGTGATGGCAAAGCATCTTCAGTGTCCTTTTACGATCATTTATTATCATTCATACATCATTCTAATTTGCTCATTTCATGCACAGTAAGCCACTTATTCATTATCAATGAAAATTATTATCATCAATATCATATTTAATGTCAATTGAAAACTGTTACTCTGCTAATTATTATTATAACTTTTTTCAAAGCACTTTCTTGCATCAGTCCAAAAGAGCAATATTTATTTGAAATAGAATAATTGTTACGTTGTAAATATTTAATATCACTTTCATTTATTGCACATTTTTGCAGTTCAGCTCATTATGTAACATGCCTTTCAACTAAAATGCTTGTCCTTTCCGTGTTCTTCAGAAATTCAGTGCAGTCAGAAAGGAGGACGCGGGAGAATATTACTGCCGAGCCAAAAATGAGGCTGGCATCTCTGAATGTGGACCGCAGATGATGGAAGTTTGTACGTAAATTTAGTTGTTTTTCGCATGTGACATGAGGACATCCCTTAAAGCCATGATCTCATGCTGTGTCTGTTTTTTTTTTTCTAGATGACATCAACATTGCCGGCATCATTCTGGGAGTCGTGGTGGTGGTGATGGTCCTCTTGTGTATAACAGTGGGCATCTTCTGTGCCTATAAACGTGGCTACTTCACCAGCCAGAAGCAGACGGGAAACAAGTAAGCGCACGACTTCAGTCTGAGTCACTCTGTCCCAGAGCAGTTTTGACTCACCGCTTTACAGCTTGTTTTCCATTTCTTCACCCAAGGAGATGCTGAATATTTCCAGTTCTTAAAATTACATTCATTGCATGTTTGTTCATATGTGTGAACTGAGTTAATACAAAATCCTTTGGAATTAAAAAGGGGAAACTTTTTTTGTACATTTAGATAAGTTAACAACTGTCAATGTGTTTATAGTACTACACGTTTGGAAAAGTTTGAATCAATTTGGATTACTTCATTAAAAATTATAAGTAATAAAGGAGTCAAATTATAAAACATTATTAATATTGGCTCTTATTTCTTTTGCTAATGGAAAGTTTGAAAGAACAGATTTTCTTTGTAAAGGTTTAATTTGATAAATTTAATGCATCTACAGAACAAAACCATCTACATAGGTATTATTATTTATTTATTTATTTATATTTACTTTTTTCTTATATGTATTTTAATGTTCGCTGTAGTAAAATATATAAACAGAGCAACATTTCAACATTAGAAATAACAATATTTTTATAATAATAATAATAGTAATGTTTCTTGAGCATCAATTCAGCATATTAGAATGATTTTTGAATCAGCAGTGATGCTGTAGTCAACTATGATTCACAGGAATACATTACATTTTAAAATGTATTTCCATTGCAAAGAGTTGTTTTAAATTGCAATAAGATTTCACTCTTAATTATCATTTTGGTAACATAATAACAACTACACACTATGAATCATTTATTAAGCATTAGTAAATAGTTAATTAATTATCTGTTAAGCATTAGATCTACATTACCAGATGTTAGAAAGTGGTTTATTACTGCAGATACAAATGCTTACAAGCATATGTATAATGTGTTTAATTATTGTATTTTCGTACTTTTTTTAAATTATTTTTTCATTACTAAATTAAGTATTGCATCATTTACAAACCAATTATTTGAGAGAGTAGTTGTTATTTTTGAAAGATTATTCAGAATGCATAAGTAAATTATTAATAAACTATTCAAATCAACATATATATTATTATTCAGGCATATATTAATAGCTAAATTGTATGTCAATAAATGCTTATTAACTCAACTTCATCCAGTTTTGTGACCTAATCTAAAGTGAGGACTAATTATGCTTTATAAATCCCTTATAAATGACAATTAAAGGCTCAGTTCTATTCTAAACAGGAAAAAAGCGAAAATGAACGACTTTATTCGTTTTTTTTTTTTCATTTTAAGATAAACAAATGAAACTGCATGAAATGAAAAATAAATCTTTGCAATCTTAACTAAAATAAAATTACTGTACAGTTGAGACATCGCTAAATAACATTAAAATTTTGGATCATAATATATTGTTAAAGTATTAGAATGTTGTTGTTTTATACAGTTTTATGTTGTATTTTGACACTCCTGGTTTTCAGCAATGTTTAAACTTTACAGTCGTTTTACTTTTCAGATAAGATAGCAAAGATGTATTGATCATTTAATACTGAGCCTTTAATTGTCATTTATAAGAGATTTATAAAGCATAAGTAGTCCTCATTTTAGATTAGGTTACAAAAATACATAAAAGTATAGTTAATAAAGCATTTATTAACATACAAATTAACCAATAGTATGTTCCTTAATAATGATATATACATGTTGTTTTGAATAGTTTATAAATCATTTTCTAACTCATTCTGAATAATCATAAAAAACACCAACTTAAATACAAATGATTTGTAAATAATGCAATAATTAATTTAGTCATGAAAAATGTATCAGTAACAAAGTATAAAAGAACAATTCAAGAATACAGCATTTGTAGCTGCATTTATAAACTGCTCACTAATGTCTATTAATATAGAGCTAATGCTTAACAAATAATGAATTCACTATTTGCTAATGCTAATAGATAGATGATTCATAGTGTGTAGTTATTATAAAGTGTTACCGCATATACTATTAGTTAATTTGAATGTTAATGATGTGAGAATGTTTTGTGACCTAATCTAAAGTGAGGACTATTAATGCTTTATAAATCTCTTATAAATGACAATTAAAGGCTCAGTTATTAATGATCAATACATCTTTGCAATCTTATCTAAAAAGTAAAATGACTGTAAAGTTTAAACACTGCTGAATAAAAGGAGTGTCAAAATATAACATAAAATTGGATAAAACATCAGCAATATAATAATTTAACAATATATTATGATCCAACATTTGAATGTTATTTAGCAATGTCTAAACTGCACAGTAATTTTATTTCAGTTAAGATTGCAAAGATTTATTTTTTATTTGATGCAGTTTCATTTGTGTATCTTAAAATAAATAAAGTCATTTATTTTCTTCTCTTTTTTCCTGTTTAGAATAGAACTGAGCCTTTAATTGTCATTTATAAAGGATTTATAAAGCATAAATGGTCCTCACTTTAGATTAGGTCACAAAACTGGATGAAGTTGAGTTAATAAAGTGTTTATTAATATACAATTTAACTATTAATATATGCCTGAATAATAAGAGAAATTGAATAATTTATTAATAATTTATTTATCCATTCTGAATGATCTTTAAAAACCAGCAACTTCTCTCAAAAATTGGTTTGTAAATAATGTACTACTTAATTTAGTAATGAAAAATTAATAATTAACAAAGTATAAAAATGCATTCATTAAGCACATTATAAATGTGCGTATAACTTAAGAAAAGCATTTGTATCTGCAGTTATGAACTGCTTACTAATATATTTTAATGTAGAGTTAATGCTTATTAGATAATGAATTAACTATTTGCTAATGCTTAATAAATGACTCATAGTGTGGTTATTTATAAAGTCTTACCACCATTTTTACTGTATTTTAGATTAGATAAATGCAGTGTTGGTGAGAAAAGGTCTGTTAAAAGCATCTAAATTATTCAAAACTTTAATATTAATCAGAAACCGTAGTGACTGACATGTTGAGATATTTTTCATATCTAAAACATTATCTTTTTAATTCTTTTTTTTTTCTCCTCCTCAGTTACAAAGCTCCAGCAAAAGGAGATGGAGTAGACTATGTCAGAACAGAGGATGAGGTAAGAGAAAATGAAAAGATTTCATCTAGTTTTTTTTATATTTAATTTTTTCCAAGAGCTTAAGAAACCTCTTAAAAGTCTTGTAGTATAAGACAAGGAATTATCTCAGCCTCCTTCACTCAATCTTCTCTCTTTCAGGGGGATTTCAGGCACAAATCCTCATTTGTCATCTGAGAGGAGGAAGATTTCTGATGGAAGAGATGCAGAATTACGTTCAATTTATTGGCGCTATTTTACCTCGCAGACACAAATCCCCAAATGAGGACACAGATGTCAGAGCTGCCACGGCACGTGCCTCGCTTTACGGCACAACAGTGACTACACAACTTGTATTTGCCAAAGGTGACAAATAATTGCATCTGATCACTGTTTAAAAACGTATTAGATGTTTCTCTTTTCAACTTTTGCAGCCCCTTTTTACGACTGACTAAAATTTCAAATTGAAGTAAAAGCCGATAAATACAGTAGTACATCCAGAAAACGTTTTCCTCAAGCTCTTCTGTCACTTTGAGAACATTTGTTTTGTACTAGCTAAATTTCTCAGACTATTTTTGATGGAATATATTTTAAAAATGCCTATAGAAAACAAAATGTTTTACTTTTTTAAATATTTGTAAAATACTAACCTGGAAGCCAGTACCTTTTAGTTTTAGCTCTTTTGATTGTGACTAATTTTAAACCACTCACTTCACATCCTCGGTTTTCGTTTTTCAACATGCAAACGATGCACCAAACCACTCGACGTGTGGATGTTTTGTTTTCCAGTTCAAATCCTTTCAGTCGCATATCCAGCGAACACCGGCTTCAATCAAAGGTCTTATGTAATGACAAAACTGCTGGGATTTCATGATAGTAGTGAAAGGACGTTCCATGTTCATGTTTGTAGATAGTCTTAGATGGTGAACATCTTCAGAAAAACACCAGCAAAAAAATCTAAACAAACAAAAAAAGCTGGAGATTATTTTGAAAGACCAGTGCTGCGTATTTTTGATTTTAAGTGTCCTTCTTATGCTAGCTGTTTATCTTGTATATAGTGAATATACTGTCTAGGTTGTTTCTTATTTTTTTATTATGATATATTTTTCCTTTGCTTTCTCTTTTCTTTTTATTATTTGAGTGAATAAACACACTCCTCATGTTACTTTATAACACGACAGGGTTTGTTAGTTGGCTAACTGTTACTGGTTGTATATAGATCCACTGTGCGATACACTGCGTAAGATGTTTTTGGTCGAACCAAACGCTGAATGAGGCAAATATGACACTCTTTCCGTGGTAGAGAGGGGATCTGCCTTATTAAATACATAACAGCAAACCTGGAACCATGTAAACTTACCTTTACTTCCATAGCCATGATTATGAATAAATTTAGACTGTTCACACGTAATGTTGACCTAAATGAAGACTTTAAAGAGTACAATCAGCTGAAGCAGAATGCTACGTTTTATGAGTAAAACCATTTGTTTTCATCCTTACATGCTCAGAAAACTTCTGAAGAATCATTCCTCTTAAGTGCCTTCCTCTGTAGCCTGAATGGTGACAATAATGCAGACAGGGCCGTAACCATTATAGATACTGAGGGGACATGTCTATGTATATAAACAGCCTTGTTAATATTTTAAATGACTTGTGTTGCGATTTATTAACCCTTATGTACTGTTGGGGATGATTTCATCCACTCTGAGGTGATTTTGAGTCTTAATTTTGGCCAAAACGTTTTCTGTGTTTCAGCTAGCAGAAGGATTTTTGGTGACAAATCTTATTTTGACATGTATTTTGGGAAAATGCTTTGAAATTTAAAATAAAATCAACAATACACTCCAAATATACTACCCTTTTGTTATCTTAAGGATGAAAACATCCAATAAATTAAAGAATTTTTTTTTACATAAATCTGTTAATCAAAATTATAGGATTTAAACTCTTTAATTGCCAAATTCATAAATTATGTCACTGATTTGGTAAAATAAAACACACAAAATGATGTATTTTCAATATAAAAATGTTGAAAATAACCATATTTTGCACATTCTCAGATTATATCATGCTATAATTGCTCCAGAGAAATCGGAAGCACAATTAAATGTGAACGCTTAGTAACAACATTGCCTTTGATACATTGAATACGTTTACATGGACACCAATAATCTGATTTTAATATGATTAAGACAATACTCTGATTAAGAGTCTACCATGTAAACAGCAATTTTTGATTAATTTAATCTGGTTAAGGTCATAATCGAACTAAACAAAAATCGGATTAAGACATGTGGAGTATGCTGATTTTAGTCACATTATTGAGGTGCAGTACAGACATGCAAACACCGCAATCAAACTATTACAGTTGTGTAGGACTTTCACCACATTTTGCAACAGATAGTCTGTACACACACGGCTGTTTGACACTATTTTCTGCACCTACCTGCATCCCAGAAATAGTTTTTTTTTTTTTCCTCCATACACTGTGTGGTATCAAATTCCATTAAAACAACACTCTTCCAGCAGTTCATACCCATATCCAATATCGTGTTTGTCACGGGGGGCATGCATGAAATGTTCCTAAATGAAAGTGAAAGTGCCAAACTGCAGTTAAAGTCGGCAAATTCAAAATGAAACACCCGAAATTACATGAAACTCTGGAGGAAACGTGGATAGTGTGACGCAATGACGTTAATCGAATTATGTGCTATAACATGTAAAACAGGATCATGAAAGGAACATTCAAAAAGCAACTCACGTAAACACCTTAATCATATTAGTGTCTTATTCAGATTAAGGCAAATAATTTGATTACTGATGTCCATGTAAACGTAGTCACTGCTAGTTTCTATGCAGCACAAGATTTTCATTTTTTTAGGTCTAATTTACTGTTGGTGGCTGTTTTTGCTCCATTGACTTCCATCATAACCACATTATTTGGTTGCAAAAACATGACACCATATAATCATGCATTTTTGATTGTTGGTGGTTGTCACTGTTGGAAAGAGGTCAAATTTGTAATCGTTACTGTTGATCATCAGTCAACCCTTTAGATAGGCCTGTGCATAAAGGATTTTTGGATTTTGGATTTATATGGAGTTATATGGAGTATAACAGCAAACATAACAACTAACAAAACAAAAGAGTAGTACATTTGGGTTAAAAGTTAAAAAAGTGAAAGATGGAAAGAGTGAATTTTTCTGCTTCCGGTTTTTGACAGCGTTGGTCAATATCAAAATGATTGTGTGGAAAAAATCTAATCAAAGTAGGCGTAAGTAAAGTAAGTTTAGCATTAAAAGAGGGCGAGATATGATTGAAGCAGCAAAATATTGCTATTTGACAACTTTGTGTTTTACAATAAATTTTAAAAATATCAACTGCCTATAATGCAAAGTGATGCATACGACTTTTAGATGTGAAAATTTAGATGTGCTGAATTGGAAATATTCATTCGTTCATTCATTTTATTAATCAGGGGTCGCCACAGCGAAATGAACCACCTTTCTGCCCAGATGTGAGTGGGTAAGGCTCGAGAGTGTCGGGGGGTGAGGGAAGAGTGGTGGGCAGGGATCCCCACTCCACCCAACGCGCCGTCTTCCTACACGCTGGTCTCGCTCAGCCGAGGCGTCACAGCCACTCGTAGGGCGCGCGCGTTGGAGGAGGAGGGGGGCTTCCGCCGCAGCCCGCCGTAATTGGAAAGATGGTATATGTAATGTGAAAAACAAAACATTAATGAAACGTTTTTTATATTTGAAAAAGTTTTTTAATACACTTAAAATGATTTGAATACTTTATGAAAGAAATTGTTCATTTTAACATTACAGGAGAGCAAGATAAGATTGAAGCAGTAAAATATTTTTCTGAACAAATTTAACAACTGCCAATAATGCCCAGGGATTCATACTACTCCAAAATGTAAGTGTTAAGTTGAATTGGTAATTTGGTGTATTTAATGTGGAAAAAATTTTCAATGTTTTTAATACTTTTTAAAAAATGTTTTATATATATATTTTTTTATATTTGAATACTATATGACATAAATGATTAATTTTAACATTAAAAGAGCAGGCAAGATAAGATTGAAGCAGTAAAATTACTATTTGACAACTATTTTACCATAATAAAAGTTTAATGTTAAACAAATACCAATAACGGCCAGTTATGCGTACTCCTACAAAATTTAGTTGTGTTGAATTGGAAATATGGTATCATTTAATATGGAAAACTGACGTTTTTATATACATTATGAAACAAACTGTTCCCCCCAGTGTTTATCATGTGATTACGGCCTTGTTACAATCATTAAATGCTGTAGCAATTCATTGGAATATGCAGAACAATTTTTAATCAACCACTTCTAATTCATCGCTCTTAGACCAGGTCAATATTAAGTAATGAACAGGTGTTTGAGAGGAATGATAATGTTCTGCGCCCACTGTTTTGGACACATATCCAGTATTATAAATAGTTTTTTTGTAAATAGACCTGTTGTTGTGCATTGATTTGATGACTTCTTTTTCTTTTCTTTTTATTGACGTAGATATTCTATTATGTATTAGTGCCTAAATGTAGAGTGAAGTAATGTTTGAGGAGGACAGAGCACTAGTGTTAAATCAGCAGATGGAATCCAGTTTTCACTAGACAAATATATAATTCATTTTATATAGTAAGTTAGAAAGCGAGGTACGTTATGATATATAGATATATAGTTATTCATATATATCTACAAATATTGAGTACTGTAAGCATAACGGAAAATCAAGTATTTTGTGGGTTTGAAAAAAAAAATCAGGAGAGCTGTACCAAATACTGACTGCCAAAAAGAGCATTTTCTCCAATTCCCGTATTACTCTGCTCCCAGTTCTCTGTCTTTTTTTCATCTGGGTTTGTAACTCTTGAGCAAGATGTTTTGGAGGCCGAGTTCAGATGTTTTTCACTTATTTTAGTTTCTGTGGTTGTTTTGGAGACAGCTGGAATTTGAAATGAAGCATATTTCAATCACTGAATTCATGTTAATGTCCCGTTGGGTTTGGGACCGGTACAAATCCTGTGTGAATTCTTGAACAGTATGTTTGTGATTAATAAAAACTCACTTCTTAAATTGAGTATGCCGTTTTCTTTTTCAAAGGAATTAATTGTGTCCTATGTTACAGAAACGGAGACAGAAATGCACCATCTGGTGTGAATTAACATCTGGTGTGAGTTCAACTTAACACATTTTAGATTAACAGGTTGTTGTTGCTGCATTGAAGTGTTGAATATAAATGAGGAAAAGTAGGCTGATCATCTGAAGATGCAATCAATGTTTTTGCAAATTAAAAAAAATATATTTCACAGAGCCTAAAAACTAGATTATTTTTGAATACGTAGGTTTTCATTAGGCATGGGACGATAACTGTTTTTGAGGTATAACACGGTTTACAAAAGTCTACAAAGTTTACAAAGGTTTACAAAATTTTCTGTTATACTGTTCCTATGATATATGTAAGATGTTTTTTTTGTTTTTTGTTTTTTTTTTACATTTTTTAGGACGACAGTCTCTCCAGCAGAAAAGATATCCAAAGCCATTTTAAATTGTAAAGAAATCAGTGTTTTTGAAACTAATGAAGACAGCAGAAGTCAATGATTCATTTGAACATTTAGCCTTAAATGTTCACTGTTCCCAAAAATTGTAAATGTTTCTCAAAATCAAATATATTTGCTGCGTCCGAAATGGCCTACTACTCAGTAGGTACTGCATTTTCATTTACTACTCGACCGATAGAAAAGTATGTTCTATACAGTATGAATGTGAGTAGTATGAATGAGCAGGGATGTACTATGGATGCCTTTTTGTCATCATCACATGACATACGTTTTTTTTTTCTTCACTTTCGCCATTTAGTGAAGTTTTTTTCCCCTCTCCGCTGTCGCCACTGGCTTGCATGGTTCGGGATCTGTAGAGCTGTGCATCAATGGATTTGCTCTTCAGTGTTTGGACTCTCAGTAGTGATTATTAAACCACACTGAACTGAGCTAAACTGAACTGAATTTAAACACTACAAACTGAACTACACTGTTCCAATTTACTATGACCTTTTATGTGAAGCTGCTTTGACACAATCTACATTGTAAAAGCGCTATACAAATAAAAGTGAATTGAATTGAATTGAACATACCCGCTTCACTCCTATTTATGAATTCTCCTGCGGGGCATCATGGGATAGCATAGCGTCTATCGGATGCACACTTCAGAATATCACCAGAAGTAGTAGGTCATCCGGATACTTCTTGCATACTGTTTTTTGATTTCGATGAATTCGGATATACTACCCAGCTTGCATACTGTTTTTAGCATGCTATCCAGTATGGAAGTACGCAAATTCGGATGCAGCTGTTGTGTTCAAAGCGGGAAAAAAGTTTTTGTTTTTTACCCAGACATTTAAAAAATATATTCTAGAGCAGTAATCACAATACCATGAAACCCTCTTTATTTTTTCCCCAACTTCTGTTTAACGGAGAGAAGATTTTTATTCAACACACTTCTAAACATAATAGTTTTAATAACTCATTTCTAATAACTGATTTATTTTATCTTTGCCATGATGACAGTAAATAATATTTGACTGGATATTTTTCAAGACATTTCTATACAGCTTAAAGTGACATTTAAAGGCTCAACTAGGTTAATTAGGCAGGTTAAGGTTGAATTAACTTACAGTAAATTTTGAGTTAACTACACTCAATTCATTTGATAAAGTTGACTGTTGGGTTTTACAGTGTATCTCCACATCGAAAGCTATTGGTCAGGCCACAATTCAGCAAACATCTGAAAAACAAATTGCTTATAAACCAACATCCAGGCATGCTACATAGCTGAACAGTGCAGAGGCTTTACTTTATATCCAAAGAAAGAACTCCAAAGATGTAAAGAAATCAGTGTTTTTGAAACTAATGAAGACCGCAGAAGTCAATTATTTATTTAATTTTTTTTATCCTGGCATGTTTACCGTTTCAAAATATATATATATTTTTAATTAAAATTGTGTTTAATGGGGAAACAAGTTGTTGTTTTTTAACCCAGACAATTAAAAATAGAACATATTTTAGAGCAGTAATCAGAATACTGTCATACCATGAAGCCATAAGATTTTTATCCAGGTTATCATAAGTCAGAATCTTACCGGCCTACAGTGAACAAATAAACAACATGTAATAACTAACCATCATTTTATTTCATGCATTATTCAGCACTATTTTCTTCTTATACACATTTTGTGTTCACTGTTGTAGAATTACAAATATGTAAACAATTACAAAGAGACCTTTAAAAAAAGGGTCTCCTGACAGCAGATACCATGTTGTCAGACATCACATGACCTATATAATATGTCTGATGTCCTCGCATATTCCACGTTATTAGACTCAAATAAATGCATTTCATTTCATCAATTAAAATACAAAGAGGCTAAAACCCTTAATCAAAAAATGGCAAGCTATTTATTTTAACTTATTTAAATAAATAATTTACCTGAAAAAAATGGCTACTGTACGATATTATCCGCTTCAGGTCAAAATACATATTAAACGTCATTGCGAGTGAGCAAATGGCGTCTATGTAGTAGTAGCAGCCCTGTGCGAAGTCTAAAACTGCGCACTCTTTCTTTGCCCTAACACGCATCTTATAGGCTAAACGTGTCGCACACAATCCACTTGTTACACCCAACAGTGTCTGAAATAGGATTTGCAGTAGGTAACCTGATTAACGAGTTAGCCTGCACTGGTCGAAAAGTCATTATGCTTCACCTCTGATCCACTGACCTCTCTCTCTCTCTCCAGATTAGTCTGCTTGTTTTTCGGACACGGAGCACCTCTGATCTCTGAAACATCATGATGAAGTGCTGCTTAAAGTCTGGTCAACAGCGCGCTCTTCTGGTGAAGAATGAAACATTTTACTATCCAGCAGTTCAGTTGAACAGAACATGCTTTATGACTGCTTAGATCAGATCAGGGGTGCCCAAACTTTTTCTTATGAAGGGCCAAAATCCAAACTTGATTGAGGGTGGTTGGCCGAAACTAAATATACCAAACTGTATTACATTAAAGTTACCATGGTAACTTCCTAATTTAATAATATAAAATATAGAGAGAGAAAAAAATACTTTAATCACATACATAAATAATTAAATATATACATTACATTTTACTTTATTTACATTGTATATTGTACTTCTTACAATAAAACCATCTCATTTATGACACAATAAATAAATAAATATATATATATATATTGGTCAAGATCATATCGGTCTAAAAATCGGATTAATTCACTTTAAATTAAAACATTTAATTAAAAAAAAATTTTTTTTTTTGGTAGCAAACAAACAAACAAAAGGTTATGTAAAAGTAGAAATGACAATCTTTGTTTGAGGGATCCGCCCTAATCTTCCCCATCATTCGTCCATCTCTTTTCTATTTGTTTGGCGGGCAAAATCGAAGGTTACCATGGGTCAACTTTAGCCCACTGGCCATAGTTTGGGGATTTCTGGCTTAGATTATGCATAAATTATTTGAACCATGATGGATGAATGCATGTATGTGAAAATATAGCAAAATCAAGAAACTGCTTCACTTGAAAATTGTCGGATTCTCTGGAGTTGCCTGGGTGAAATTTGAGTAAAATGTTATTTGTTTTCTTATATAGAGGTCTGATAACACTAATTCCACATTTCTAATGACAAATATTTCATATTCAGTTATTTATTTTTTATGACAATTGGTCAAAATAAGATGTTTTAATTGTTTGTGACTCAAACAAGAGTTATTCCACCAAATATTGCTTTCTTGACACTTCTGAATAAAAACATTGTCTAAAAATGAAAATAAACATGCCTAAAACAACAACAGTAGTTCAGAAAAGTGTTGAACACTGTCTGCATGTTTATTTTATTAGCCCAGTGGATGGCAGTATATCTCTTATTATCGCTAAACCCCCAAAGGAAAAGAAAAGCTGTGTTGCCAAACCCCTCTAAAAATAAACGCAATGGAACAGTCTTTTTGATCATTTAAACTGGCAAAACATATGGTACATACAGCAAAAGCTTTCCCTTACTAATAAGGTAAAGGAAATATCTTATTTATAATATCTAAATTAAAACATGACATTTACCCTGTCAAAAACTTCTAAAAGAAAAGATTTGGATCAGATTTTGATACAAAATGCTCCTTTAGTCAGAATAACGCTGAAACTCTTCCTCGCTTATTTTGGTCATGCAACCATGTGTTCCGACTTTGGAAAGTGTTCATTTATTTATCTCAAATATTACTTCACAGAACATAGAAAGTAATTATTTTCTTTTTTATACAAATTTTAATGTCTGCTTTATAATAAACCTTATTCATTTTTTATGCAGATTTTATATTCATAAATGTACATTTTCAAGATTTTAGATTCACTTAACAAAAAAAAAACACTCTAAACATATACAATCTACACAACCTTTAATATGTATAATCCATAAAATCTCTAAATTTCTATCCTCTAATTTTTCCCTCTTCACTCTCAATTTCATCTATATCTATCCTCAGATCGGATAACTTATTGATATTTTTTTGTTTTAATTTGATTTCTGTTCTTCATTTTCATTCTTTATTGGCAGCATTGTGAATATTCCAATGATCATTATTGTAAATGATGTGTACCAAAAATCTTTCTGTTATACAATAAATGTTCAAAAATAAATAAATACATACATAAAATAAAAAATAAAGGAAAATTTGTTAGCAATTTACTCACCTTTAGGCATTCAAAATAAAGGTGAGCTTTTTTGTACAGTAAAGTTTTGACCAGGATATTTAGCTGGAACTATGCTCCTTGCCTCCAAGTTAATAAGCAATTACCTGAATACCTGTGGCTTCTGATGGTACATTGTGCCATTGTGAACCAAAATGATCAGTCAGCGCATCCAAACAAAATGGTCGTTCCCATATTGTCAGGGAAAAAAAACAGGAATTGTTTGATTCTCCAAGTGATGGAAGACGGTAATTGCATAATAAATCACAATAGAGCACACTTTCAAATTGATGTTAATTCATGGAGAATAAGTTAACAGAAAACCTTTAAAATAACTGAAGGCTCATTTTTTTATCCTGTGGGAAGCTAAAATGCCTTAAGAGTTTCCAAAATAGTTGTAGTATATATAAATTTACCTCCTCAGTTTATTTTTTACTTCTGTTATGCAGTTTTCTCACACAATCACAGACACAATCAGCTTCTTCTTATAAAAATAAGCTACTGCTGTACGTTTAACAATAAAAATGCTTGTTTGTGGCTTGAAGAGGTTTTTCTAAATGCAAAATAAAAAAGAATTAAATTCAGCGGATATGGCAACACTGAGAGAACCCCCTCGTTTATGAAGGTGCCGGCTTTTCTCGCGTGATTACACGTTCCGACGTCATACATCTTTGCGTAAATCGGGAGAACTGCAGAGCGATTTCACCTATATTACAGTACAGGACGTGTTCGTTCATATAATATATATTTTATGCGTCCTGATTAAACACAGATATAATGGATATTATAGGACTTGGCAACGGATATTTGAGGTGAGTCCTCTAATAATACATTCAGTGTGCTTAATTATATTCTGCAAGAGACTGTGGACGGCTCTATCTCAAAACCCAGAGAGCTGTCTACCTAGACAGCATCACAAGCGCACATCATAGCCAGGCTGTCTAGGTAGACAGCTCACTTCTCGCAAACCAAGATGTAATAATGCAGCACAATAATAATTCTCAATAAATATACCCCAGAACCAGAGCTCTTCACATTGCTACCTTTTGGAAAACGAGCAGGGCCAAAGTGAACTGGCCATTTTAAATGCTATGTCTATGTCTGATTATGATATATAACCTTAATAAGCACACGTACTGTTGAAATCCAAATTGTGTTATTAAAAAAATATTGTTATATATAATTTGTATTTGTAATATATATCATAAAGCATATAAAGCTTTAAATGAGTATATATCTATCTATCTATATATATATATATATATATATATATATATATATATATATATATATATATATATATATATATATATATATATATATATATATAATACAATATAAATATGATATGAAATATTTAATTACTTGTTAAAATATTAAAATTACTAAAGCTGAAATAAATTCAATATACCAAGACTGAAAAAGCACATACAATTACTAAAACAATAAATTAGAATACAGTGTAAAACTTTATACATAAAAATAACATACCATTTAAAATAGTAATAAAAAACTATCTCTTAGTTAACAGTTTCCACGGGGCGACACGATGACTGAATGGTTAGCAAGTTCACCTCACAGCAAGAAGGTCACTGGTTTGAGCCCCGGCTGGGACAGTTGGCATTTCTGTGTAGAGTTTGCATGTTCTCCCCGTGTTGGCATGGGTTTCCTCCGGGTATAGGTGTGGTGTGTATATATATGTTTCCCAATGCTGGGTTGCAGTTAAAAGGGCATCCCCTGTGTAAAACATATGCTGGATAAGTTGGCGGTTCATTCTGCTGTGGCAACCCCTGATGAATAAAGAGACTAAGCTAAAGGAAAATAAATGAATGAATGAATACCAGTTTCCACATTTTATGATTCACAAGTGTTTTTAGTTAACTTTTTTTGGTATTTGCGGTTGTGAATTGCATTGTGGGACTTTGATCTTTCTTTGATTTAACTCTACGCTGTTTACCAAAGTGACTTTTATTGACATTTTAGTCATTTGAAATAATATAATGTATGAAAAATAATATAGAGAGAAAAGTGTTTGTAGCATAATACCCAACAACACCAACCTAGACAATAAATCACTTTAAAATGTTAACTTTAAACGTTTCATGCTTAAAGTTGTTGGAAGAACGATCAAGTTCCCACAATGCAATTCAAAAGCATTAATAAATAAATAGTAAAAATAAAAAATATTCATTCATCCATTGTCCTTCAGCTTAGTCTCTATTTCAAAGGTCGCCACAGCGGAATGAACCGCCAACTATTCCAGCAAATGTTTTACACAGCGGATGCCCTTCCAGCCACAACCCAGAATTGAGAAACACCCATAAACACTCATTCACACACATACACCACGGACAATTTATTTATTCAATTCACCTATAGCGCATGTGTTTGGTCTGTGGGGGAAACTGGAGCACCCTGTGAAAGCCCACGCCAACACGGGGAGAACATGCAAACTCCACACAAAAATACCAACTGACCCAGCTGGCAACCAGCGACCTTCTTGCTGTGAGGTGACAGTGCTGACAACTGAGCCACCAGATCACCCAAAATAATAACATGAATCACAAAATTGGGAAAACTCCAACTTAGTGAAATTATTTTTTACAATGTAGAGATAAAACCTGTTCATAATTCTGTTTAAAAGTTTAACAAGAGTACACATTGTAGACTTTATAAAATAATAAGTTAGAATGACCCTATAATGAAGATTTTATGCACACTGACATGGCTTTTCTATTATGATGTATATTTGTCCTGTTTATTCTGCTGTTGCTGTATTAGTTACATTGACCAGTACATATTAAAGGGTTTCTTTAGCCATTATATGACATGATTGGGCTTAAAATGATCACTTTTTTGTTTGAAAAAGCACACAACAGGAGAAATGGCATGGATAAAGTAATCCAGACTAATTGTGTTGTCTGGGCAGGATGGGTTGTGCAGAGCTTCTGTTATAGCTATTTGCTCTGTGTGGAAATCACCGCCACCGTGGAAGAAAACGGCAGCTCATGGCACCAGGCCTACACAAACTCGGGCTCCAGCCCCCTTCCAGCACCACCTGAACACTTGTGCAAGGCCTGCGGAGGCCAGTTTGACACTGTAAGAACGGTACGTCTGCTAAGATTGACTAGATGGCTGTTTATGGAATGCTGGTTTCTGTCATGTGAAGAAAAAAAAAAGGAGAGATATTTGTAACTGTTTAATCTCAAAGTTCTGTTTTATTATGTGTCTAACTCAGAATCAAAGATATAGGCTATATATTAACAACTTAATTCTGACTTTCTCTTACAGTTCTTACTTTTCTCTTGCTGTTGCAAGTTTACATTGCATGTTTACATACTTTTTTTGTTTGTTTTTTTATTTTTTTTGTTAAGCTCCAAGAAATCTAAAAATAATTTGTGAGTGTCTGAATTCTGTTTTCTTCTCACTCACTTTTTTTTTCTACCGCAGAATAAAAATGCTTTTAAGAGTTCACACTTAGATATTGCTGGACACTATTAGCAGGTTTGGCATGCTGTCCAAGGAGAGAACCCTGAGGTACAAGATCAGATAGGAGAAAAGGGGGAAATGGGGTGGATGAGGGCATTCTTAAAAGAATGAAAATAAGGGAGCAGGGCTAGATGGGCTATTTATAGTGAGTTTGGAATAATCTGATTGGTTTACTAATGATTAGAGACCAGCCGTGATCAATCATATCATGGGCTCCTCTCGAAATTACTTTGTGAAACTTCACTTAAAAAGTCTATAAAAAAAATCTTATAATTTTGAGTTTACATCGTTTCTATTTTCTTTTAAATTATTAAAACTTTATTTATCGAATCTCTTTTTATTTCTGTTTTTTTTTTCCAATTGGAAATTTATATGACAATTCTGACTGATGGTTTTTATTTGAGTTTTTCTTTGAATTCTGAGTTTTGATCTGAGTTAGCTACAGAATTAACTATGACAACTGACATTCAATTCAATTCACCTTTATTTGTACAGTGCTTTTGCAACGTAGAGTGTGTCAAAGCAGCTTCATATGAAAGATCTTAGTAAATTGAATCCATGTCAGTTCAGTTTTCAGTGTTTAAGTTCAGTTCAGTTTAGGTCAGTTCAGTGTGGTTTAATAATCACTACTGAGAGTCCAAATATTGAAGAGCAAATCCAACGATGTGCAGCTCTACAGATCCCGAACCATGCAACCCAGTGGTGACAGCGGAAAGGAAAAAAACTTCACCAATTGGTGAAAGTGAAGAATTAAAAAACCTTGAGAGAAACCAGGCTCAGTTGGGCACGACCTCGGGATGAGTATCCACAGGTGGAAATAAAGAATAAAGAGAATAATTAGCGTAGCTTCTGTTCATAGTGTATATAAACGCAATGCAGAAACCTGCGTGGAGCACATTCATGTATCATACCACTAAGTGATGCAATGAGTGTATGCTTTACTAAAAAGATAGGTCTTTAATCTAGTTTTCAATTGGGGATGTGTGTCTGAGTCTTGGACATTAACAGGAAGACTATTCCAGAGTTTAGGAGCCATAAATAAAAAGGATCGACCTCCTTTACTTGACTTTGCTATTCTAGGTACTACCAGAAGCCCTGAGTTTTGAGATCTTAAAAAGGGAATTGGATTGTAGCGAGACAGAAGGTTGGTTAGATAAACAGGAGCTAGATTATTTAAAGCTTTATAGGTAAGAAGCAATATTTTAAATTCAATATGAAACTTAACAGGCAGCCAGTGTAGGGAGGATAACATTGGGGTGATGTGATCATATTTTCTAGACCTGGTAAGAACTCTGGCAGCTGCATTTTGTACTAATTAAAGTTTGTTAATAGAGGATGCTGGCAGCCAGCAAACAGTGCATTACAGTAGTCCAGCCTAGAAGTCATAAAAGCATGGACTAGCTTTTCTGCACCTGAGATGGATAGCATACTACGTAACTTAGCGATATTTCTCAGATGAAAGAAAGCAGTTTTTGTGACATGGGATATATGATTTTTAAAAGTTAAATTGCTGTCTAATATGACACCCAGATCTTTTATAGTAGAGCTAACGCTAACTTTGTATCCCTCTAATTGTAGGTCGGGTTGTGAGATCTGCAGTGTACAGGATTTAGGCCCAATAAGTAATAATTCTGTTTTGTCTGAGTTTAAGTGAAGAAAATTGTTGGTCATCCAGTCTTTAACATCTTTGTCCATTGTCCATTGTTCTCACAGATATGTCGATTTTTGTTTACCGTATAGCATGTCTGCGGGGACTGCAAGAACAGCTTCTGCGGCCGCTGCTCGGTGCAGGCTGATCTCCATCCACGGATGTGCTTCACCTGTCAGCGGCTTCACTGCACCTTCTTTGAGCGGGCAGACTTGATGAGGCTGAAGGTGAAGGACCTGCGGGACTATCTCCATCTGCACCAAACCCCCACGCAGATGTGCAGAGAGAAGGAGGAGCTGGTGGAGCTGGTGCTGGATCAACAGTCCCCCAGAGGCAGCAGCGGTGGTGGCGCACAGTCCCGCTCACAGTCGTCACAGCCTCCTCTAGCTGAATCTGAAGCCCTCACAGAGGAAGAGGATGAAGACGAGGAGGAAGAGGAGGATGAAGAGGAGGAGGAGGAAGAGGAAGAGGAGGAGGTAGAAGGAGGAGATGGAACTGTAGATGCAGAAGGAGAAGAAGAGGGTGAGGAAGAGGATGAAGATGATGAGGAAGAGGTATGAATGTAACTATTCTTACGAGTGTGCCTCTCACAGGTTATTGGGCTTGACAAAACCACCTGTAGAAAACACAATCTTTCATCTCTCTGATACTTTGGCACTTGCACCAGTTTTGCACATTTGCACCAGACACTTACAATCACTTTATATCTTTCTAAAAAGGTGAACCCCCCACTCTGGCACGATATCCCAGGTAGCAAAGAATTCTGGCCCAGATTTGGCATAAATCTGGCACAGCAGGCACTCATCCAGCACTGGCATTCAGCATGTGGGCCAAATATGGCCCTGGTTTGGCAGAGGTGGCACTGTCTTTAAGGCGGCACACAATACTTGAGCCCGATGTAAAATGTAGTATTTGGCCCAAATGTTAAAAATTGATATGTGGGCCATGTAAGTTTGGCCTATCTTGATCCACATTTAAAATACCTTTTTAATTATTTTCAAATAAAGAAAATAAATTCTACCAATCAGGTCGCTTTGAGAAAAAGCACAGCCATAGCATGCCTAAAGCACAATGATTCATGGGTTTATCAATTTCATTATATCTGGCCCATTTCAGGCTCATTCATTCATTCATTCACTCATTTTCAGCTTTATTAATCAGCGGTCACCACAGCGGAATGAACCGCCAGCTTATCCAGCATATGTTTCATGCAGCGGATGCCCTTTCAGCTGCAACCCATCACTGGGAAATACCCATAAACTCTTGCATTCACACACATACACTACGGAAAATTTAGCTTACCGAATTCATCTATACCACATGTTTTTGGACTGCGGGGGAAACCGGAGCACCTGGAGGAAACCCACGCAAACACAGGGAGAACATACCACATAGCAAAATATCTCTGGCCCAGCTCTGGCCCACACAATTAGCTTTTGCTTGGCCACATGCCGCAGTGAATTATGATACATGACTGGACCAAGTCTGGCTTCCAGACAAGGGCCAAACACGGACAATATCTGGGCCAAGTCTCATGACATGAAGACATGAAGTTAATAACCCATATCTGAGCCTGAACTGGGGCAGCAGGGTGGGGCAGTGTGTAGCGCTCTCGCTTCACAGCAAGAAGTTCGCTGGTTTGAGTCCCGACTGGGCCAGGTGGCATTTTTGTGCCAGAGAATGTGGGATTCTCTGAGCACTAACAGATAATTAGTATAATTGTCGAATCAAAATTGCTGAATGTCTCTTGGACCTTTGGACAAAAGTGTCTGCTAAATGGCTAAATGTAAATGATCTTACAATAGAATGGCTACAATAGAAATCCCCTTTTTGCTGAGTATTCATGTAAACTGACAATGACATCTAAAGTGAAAGCAGCTAGGAGACATTATCAGTATATAATATGTAAAAGTGACAGGCAGCCTAATAACTCACATTTTATGCTGTTGATCATAGAATTGATCAGATTGATCACAGAATAAAAAAACAAAAGCACTGCTCTTGTATGAATATGCATCATAGCTTTATTAATATATGCAGAGTTCATTTATATATCATTTGGTCTATATCTGTATATTTTTTGTCACTGTTTTGTCACTGTTTTTAAGCACACCAGCTATTATATAGTCTAACAAACTCAAACTAACTAAATAACTAAACCTAAATGTTTTATTTAATACACCCATGCTTCTGAAATATATCAACACAGGCTCATTTGAAACCGATGCGTCAGCCTACATCTTTGTGAAACCGCACTTAAATATATATGTGACTTCAGTTTCGATGTAAAAAATAAATTCGGCAGGGCAGTAATGCTAAGAATTGTGGTTCTTTTACAAAATAATGATATTTAAAGGGACATATTATGGACAACAAAAGGATTATTTTCATGCAGCTCTTTTCACAACACCAAATACACACTGCAAAACAGCTTAATAGTGTCTATGATTTGTAATAAAGTAGGTTTGCCTCATTGTTTATCTCCATATAGACAATATTTCTGGTATGGTCAGTTCACAGCTCTACAGGTCAGGTCAGGTCAGGTCACATTGTACCCTGTGATACAGAGCCCTTTTTTTTGAAGCACAGTTCTACAAAAGAGATAAATGTGATTTAAAATCAAGCTAAAATTATGTTATCGCAGGGACCTTTTCTCTAATGTTTTCTTTTGGAAGGGTTCATGTCTGTGATCTGAACTAGCTCCACCTTCTTATAGACATGTACTAGAAGGACATGTATCTGAATTGTACAACAAAATGTACAACTGAAATTTTTTAGATTTGAAATATGTAGACAGTGCCCTTTAGTGGATTTGTCATCTGAAACATGCAATAAAAAAATACCCGAAGCAACATGTTTTGTTTTGCAGAAATGAGGCTGAGGCACATATTTCCAGTAAGCTTGAGCTGAATATAGTATTCACTGATCATTTTTAGAAATATCAATAGCATTTGTATTAAATCTTTAACTACTGAAATCAAATTGAATCAGATTGAATTGAGTCATGAGCTTGTGAATCAGAATCAAATTGAATTGAATCTGAATTGATTGTTGCATTTTGAAATGCAGTTATTATGATATAATCATCTATTATATCTGTGCTTGATGTAGTCGACAGACAGTGAGGAGACGCTGGTGCACAGCAGAAGAGCCTCTCTGTCGGACCTGAGCAGCGTGGAGGACATCGAAGGCCTCAGTGTGCGGCAGCTCAAGGAGATCCTGGCGCGCAACTTTGTGAACTATCAAGGCTGCTGTGAGAAATGGGAACTAATGGAGAAGGTCACCCACCTCTTTAATGATCAGAAAGACCTTCACAACTTGGGTATGTTTGTCTGCATGAAAACTTCAATGTTTTAGCTTGCTATAAAAACAGTACAGATTCTCTTAAAGGGATAGTTCACTCAAAAAAATGAAAATTTTGTTATCGTTTACTCATACCTGACTTAACCTGAGTTTTTTTCTCTTTTTGCTGAACACAAAAGAACATATATGTTGTAACCATTGGCTTCTATAGTGCAAAAAATATATATTATGGCAGTCAATGGTTACAGACTTCAAACACTCTTCAAAATATCTTTATATTCAACAGAGCCAAAAAAAACTCACAGAAATCATCTGCGTTATCCTTTTTTTCACACATTTGTCTTTGGTGGACACCCAGCGTTTTAGGAAGACTTGAATGAATCAGTAGCTCCTTTCACAGAGTAATATCAGTAAATAGTAATAAAAATACCAGTAAGACTTTACAGGTAAATAAAAATATCCACTATTAACAGAGGCAAAGACGTTCTGTCATTTGTCCGGAAAAGTATGTATGTGTGAAAGGGGCTAGTGAGATAGTAAAGATGCAATACACTTGAATTTGATTTGAAACGCCAACTTCTCTTTTCTAAAACGGTGGTCTCTTTGACCTTCATCTGGAAAACCCACTGTTGGAGAGTTTCAGTCACTAGGATGTCTCACCAAGTCAATTAAATAGTGTTTGTCAGATAATAATTAGATAAATAACCAGCAGGTAGCGGATTATCACACAAGACGGACAGGTTCAACATTTTAGAAGGATTTCTGAAGGATAATGTGGCACTGAAGACTGGATTAAGTTACATTTCAAGATGTATTACATTAGAAAACTTATTTAAAACTGATTTTGTTGTAGACATGAAAACGCAAAAGGATGTGCGTGATATTAAAGATGGGCTATTTAGTAATAAAAAACAACTTTAAATTGAGGGAATCACGGTGGCGCAGTGGTTTGCACAATCGTCTCACAGCAAGAAGGTCGGTGGTTCGAGCCCAGGCTGGGTTAGTTGGCATTTCTGTGAGGAGTTTGCATGTTCTCCCTGTGTTCATGTGGGTTTCCTCCGGGGGCTCAGGTTTCCTCCACAGTCCAAAGACATGTGGTATAGGTGAAATGAATAAGCTAAACTGGCCGTAGTGTATGTGTGTGAATGTAAGAGCGTATGGGTGTTTTCCAGTGTTGGGTTGCAGCTGGAAGGGCATCCGCTCCATAAAACATATAAGTAAGTTAAGTTGGCGGTTCATTCCACTGTGGCGACCCCTGATTAATAAAGGGACTAAGCCGAAAACAAAATGAATAAATGGATGAATTTTAAATTGAACAATATTGTAAAAGTTTGATGTGTACATAATATAAAAATTTATGTAAATAATACATTACATTTCACATTTACTACCCCATAGTTTTATATAGTAAAATGTAGCTTAATGTACAGTAGCATTTGTATACTGTAATTCTTGAAATTTACTGAAACTGACATCCTTGCTCTTTCATTTACTTTCAGTTTCAAATACAAATACAGAAGCAGGTATGTCTTATTAATATCATGGTGAAAAGCTGTAATTAGAGCCATTTTACAATGATAAACCTCTCATATATGCTGAATCTGTCACCATTCCTCCAGCTGATCCTGCGGAGCCCAGTGGACAGGAGGAGAACCTGTGTAAGATCTGCATGGACTCTCCCATTGACTGTGTGTTGCTGGAGTGTGGACACATGGTCACATGCAGCAAGTGTGGAAAACGAATGAACGAGTGTCCCATCTGCCGACAGTACGTGGTTCGAGCCGTGCATGTCTTCAGATCGTGAAATTTCTGTGCAAAGACACAGATTGCCCCCTGCAGGTTGTTTTTTTTTTATTAAGTTCCATTTTGCCTCTTTGTTTATCAGTTTACATGATTAAATGCACTTTTGGTTTTTTATTGTTGTAATGGTGCGGCTTAGGAGTTGTTTACACTTTTGTTTTAGCTTTGTTTTTCATAATTTCCATAATAATTTTCATTTCATTTCATGGCTTGGTCATATATATGAGCAAACAATGTTTAAAGTTGTATTAAAGACATATGTTCATCAGAAGTTTACACAAAAATGAAACCTTCCTGATTATTTACTTACTGTTTTAATCTTTTGGCCTGCATCCTGTGTGACCTTCCCAACATACATTTCATGAGTAAGGTTGTTGCTTTTTTACATATTTCATAGCCTGTGCCGAATTGATACTCTTAAAATGGTACCGTGCCTAAGCTTGCCTGAACAATACTTAAAATAAGAGACATTAAAGGGGCCCTTTTATGCGCCTTTTTACAAGATTCAAAATAACTCTCTGATGTCCCTTTAGTATGTATGTGAGGTATCAGCTCAAAATACCCCACAAATAATTTTTTATAACTCTTTGAAACTGCCCCTTTTAATCTTTGATTTAAATTGTGCCGTTTCAGTGACTGTTGCTTTAAATGCAAATGAGATTGTGCTACCAGCCTTATTTTAAAAAAAGGGCGGAGCTACAAACGCTTATGCTGTAGCATAGTGGTGGATTTAAAAACAGGAAGAATGTTATCTCTGTCAAAAACTGAAAATATAATATAATGAAAAAAGTGGCTCAAAAAAATGCAGTCTTTGGAGACTACAGTGCTCATTTGGGCATTTTAAAACTTGAATGGCTGATGGCTGCTTCTCACTCAGGGCTATTTATGCTAATGAGGGAGAGATCATCACTAATGGGCAGGGCTTTCCCCCTCCGATGACATGTACAAAGGGAGAATGTCAATCAAAGTGTTTCTGCAGGCAGTTTTTATGAAGTGTGATTATAAAAACATAATTAATTACTTTTTGCCATTGGAGGCTGGCTATATTCACACACTTCTGCCACACAACTGTTATGTTTAACAACAATATGTTACAACTTTGTAGTATAAATGAATATAAATACAATACGCAACAAATTTACATAAAACAATCAGCCACATAACACTACTACAATCATTTAATACACAATAACAGAAACAGTACTAATGACGGCACACTAGTCTGTTTTCTACGAACCATCTTCAAATTCTAGCAATTATTTGTCCGAAATATACCCATATTTGCATTCTCTAACAAAACCCATGACATCTCTCCTCACTAATGCAATGTTCTGACCTATTGTGAGATGTTTCAAACACAAAACCACAAACAACAGCCTGATGCAGTGCTGACATCTTGTGGACAAACTTAGCAATGCAAAAACGATTCAGAGCACGTGCGAGCTGCTCATACATCAAATGCACGGTTAGAACAAATGAGTTGTGCACATGCAGTAAGCAGGATTAATAACATATTAAAGTTATATTACTTATGCTTAATGATTTAAAATGTAGCTTATTGGTTTCTTCAGTCAATAGCCCAGTCATTTAAATGACTTAAAGCACCAAAATCTAATCTGCGTTCTGATATATTTATATTGGCACCAGATTTCAGTATCCAACCGTACTTGTGAAATGTCATAACTTAAACTGGACTGCAAAGCTCAACCAATGTGCATTTATAGTTTCCGTGACTGTGAGAAAATAATCAGGAATCTGTTTTATTTTTGGGTGAGCATTTCTTTATGAGGCCCAAATAGTATATCTATGTATGTTAACAACACAGTATTTAACAGAGTGGAATAAACTTGGAAATTTCCAGGATGTGAAAACAGGGTAAGAGAGATCATTTTTTATTTTGGTTGGAGCACTAATTCTTATGTTTTGTCATCTTATACTGTATGTATTTACATAGATGCCTCATTAGAGGTTGTTTTTATTGGCCGCTATGTAAACTATCTGCCATTTTTAACGTGACCACTTCAGTGGTCATTCACCATATGTTTAAAGTATGACTTAAAGTATTG
Source organism: Danio aesculapii (assembly GCF_903798145.1). Classification (NCBI taxonomy): domain Eukaryota; kingdom Metazoa; phylum Chordata; class Actinopteri; order Cypriniformes; family Danionidae; genus Danio; species Danio aesculapii. The sequence goes on along the minus strand of NC_079455.1, from coordinate 20,755,715 downwards.
GTATGCGTTTCTAGTGAGTAGGTGCTATTTTCCAGGCTCTTCTAGATAATTGAATATCTTGGGCAGAAACAGTTGCTTCCAAACTGCAGACAGAGAAACTCTTTTTTTCTGGCATGATATTTGTTAAGTCAGTTAATTTCTTCTTTAATCACACTGGTGTCTAATTCTCCACCATTACTAGTAATTCTAATAAGTCAGTGTTAGTCACAAGGTGCTCAGTACTGCCTACATAACTGTGTGAACCTTAAAACATTTTCAGAGAGCGATAAACAGGTGTACAGTTTTCAGGAATTGAATCTTCAATTTTAAACTTCTTAACAACTCACATTTAGGGACATGATTACAGTGTTTTAACTAATCACAAATATGAGAATTGCAAGTTCATGAATGTATCACATATAGAAACTATATAGGAACATTTTCATTTGAATCCTTTGTTTTGTTTTCTGGAAAACTGATGTATATCCCTGATTTCTTCTCTCTTAAGCTGAATGTAGATGAAAATTCAGTCCCTCTTGGATTTTTGGAGCTACTTTTCTCAAAATGTATGGCATTGTTTGCTACAATTCCTTTGTTTTGCTGTGAAAATACACAAATCTTGCAAAAAAAATATATTTTCTTGATCTCAAGACTCACCAAATCCTGAAGGGACTGAATAGTAAAACCATCTGTTAACACAGATTGACTTACAAAAGAGACATCTAGCTAAAAAAAGGTGACTTTGACAGGATATGCAACCTGTAGATATCTTTTTGATAGCTTTGTGTTTTATGTATTTGCATATTTATCACTGAAACAACTACACAATGAAACTGAAAATATCTTGATTACCCACTGCCATTGTTTTATTCTTCACTGCAATGTTTTTAGTCAGTCCAAGCCCATACACTCAAAAATAAATATTTTTGCTGCTTGTTCAAACTACTTAATTAAAATAAAATGAGCTGAATCAACACAATTCTTGAGTTCTTTTGGGAACAACTTAATTTTTTATGTTCAATTCACTTAAATTTGTAGAAACAAATAAGTTAATTTAATCGATTTGTATTGGGACAACATGAAGAAATATGTGTGGAACACAGGTGCGTACGATGTATAAAATGCTGGGTTTTGCAGAATTGATTTGTGTTGGGACAACATGAAGGAATTAAGTTAACTTATTAATTTTTTACACATTTAAGTGGATTGAACATAAAACAATGAGCTATATGCACAGCTAGTGTTTTTCAGCCAATGATGAGCTTCCGGTGAAAGCTTAACATGACTTTTTTCATTTTCATAATGTTTCTTTTACAGCATGGATGTTGTAAAGTAATTACAATACATTCAGTTAAATAGACTTAAGCATTTATTTAGTTTTAGATCAGAGAGCACAGAAACTCAATTAAAAATACTGTGGTAAAATAAACTGTCATATTTTAAAGACATGGCGGAGGGAAGTGGAATTTAACGTAGTGCTTCTTGTCCGGTCTGAGACCCACTTCAGGTAGTGAAAATCACTGATTTTAAAAGAAATCAGACCTTAAACGTGGCGATTTTATAATGGAAAGACAGTTCACCGGAGGCGCTGAGGCTGGCTGGCTGGCTGAAGTTAAAAGTCAGTGTTCATATACCCTATTAAATTAATTTAATTGATTTTAATTGGGACAACATGAAGAAATTGTGTGGAACACAAGTGCATACACTGTATAAAATGCTGGGTTCCACACAATTGATTTGTGTTGGGACACAAATTTTACAAATTTACGTGAATTGAACATAAAACAATTAAGTTGCCCCCCCCCCCCCCCCCCCCCCCCCCCCAAAAAAAAAAAAAAAAAACTAAATAATTGTGTTGTTTCAGCTCATTTTGAATAAGTAGTTTGAACAAACACCAAACATTTTTTAAGTGTGTACTTTCTTAATTTCACTGAATATTTAAAAAAGGTTGATGATAAACAGAAACTTAGCACAAAACTTTGCGAGCAATGAGTGCAAATTTTAGTTTTGCGTAGCTTTCAATTTGTTCTTTAACAGTTTTAATTAAAAAATAAATGGGCGATATGAAATTTACATGTTAAGTATATACACCTTTTGTCAAAATCCATGTAATTTATGTTATGTAATAGCAAAGGTGCCCAAATATGTATGTATGTATGTATGTATGTATGTATGTATGTGTGTGTATGTGTCAAGTGGAGTTATATCCCTTGAAACATCAGTAGGTTGTGTTGCGGTGTGAAAATTTAAATATCTACATGAATTTTGTGAAAATAAGTAAGATAAAGCTAAACTCAAAGTTGTGTGAAAATAAAATAGCACTATTTGGAAGCTAAAGTGTATTTGCAAATATATCTACATTGAATGCAGCACTGAAAAATTGTGTACAAACAGAAATAAGACCGTTTAGTCACGTAAAACATTGGATGTGTATCTAGACACGTATTTATGAATTATTACCAAAAAAAAATATGCATATAAGGAAAAAAATGAGCTCTGCATGCATGAGCAATGAAAAAGATATGAAGTACTATTGAAAGGTGCTTAGAAATGCTTGAACAAACTTTTCCAGGGTGAGTGGATCCTCTGTAATCACTTTTGTGTCTATTCTTTTGTAAATTGTTTGTTTTTAGATGATTTGAACTGTGACTTTCTTTTGAACTATATGAAATATAATCCAAATCAGCTGATAACTCAAACTCTGTTGCAGGTGTGGTCAACATTTATCATGTAACTAGCATGTCAGATTGCCAATATTGTCTTCAATATGCAGTGAGCCTGATGTGCTATCAATGCTGTATTCCTGCAAAACGCTACATTGGAAGCTGATAAGGTTTATAATTATTGACAAATTTATATATATTTTTAAATTTTGTTACTCTATATGGTTGTTCTTGTGCAAATATTTGTTTCATTTTTTGTATTAATAAACAAACGTACAACAGCGAAGCATTTGTCACATGGCGTTTACTTTAATAACTGTGCGATTTTGATTTAAACATCTGATTTTAAAGGTATAGTTTACCCAAGAATTTAAATTCTGTCATCATTTGCTCAAACTTGTTTCAAACATTTATGCGTTTCTTTCTTCTTTTGATCACAAAAAAGATATTTTGAAGAATGTTGGAAACCTGTAATTATTGACTTCCATTGTATTTCCTTTTTTGTAAGTATATGGTTAAAAGTTTTTAGCTTTCATCAAAATATCTACTCTACCTGACAAAAGTCTTGTTGCCAGTCCAAGTTTTAGGAACACCAAATAGTAACTTGACTTCTAGTTGATCATTTGGTATCAGAGATAACCAGCTTGACCAGCCTAGCCAGGCTGGGAGCCCAGCTAAAACCAGCTATGTCCAGCATCAGGCTGGTCAAGCTGGTTTTAGCTTGTTTTTAGCTGGTCATTTCCCAGCCTGACCAGCTAAGACCAGACTGGAAATGGCTGGAAATCAGCCTGGAAATGGCCAAAACCCCTCTAAAACAAGGCTGGTCGACCAGCTAAAACCAGCCATTTAGCCTAGGTTGGTTTAAGCTGATTTTTTCCAATAGTATCTGGATGCAGCCTCTATGATGCAAGCTGAGATTGCATCACTCAACGATGCAATGTTAGACACAATGCACTCAATGGAGCGAGTGACGTCACTGTGTGGAGTAGGGTTAGGGGTGGGGTTAGGTGAGGCCATTAAAAAGCATTGGATGCAGCACAGATTGCACTGTACCAGGTCTGCATCCAGACCCCTATCCTTTTTTCAGCAGGGAGGCCTCTAGATTGCACTTAATTTACCAAAATAAAAAAATTATCATGCCTTGATTTTTAATGATCTAATTAGGACAGTAAGGTCTGACTTTGCTCAGACAAAAGTCTTGTCACTTAACAGAAATAATATACAGTATAGAATATAATGTCATGGTGCAGTGGAAAAAGAATTAATACTGTGTAAGACTCCCATGAGCTTGGAGGACTGTATCCATACATCTCTGCAATGACTCACTTAATAAAGTCATCTGGAATGGCAAAGAAAGGGTTTTTGCAGGACTCCCAGAGTTCATCAAGATTCTTTGGATTTGTCTTCAATGCCTCCTCCTTCATCTTACCCCAAACATGCGCAATAATGTTCATATCTGGTGACTGGGCTGGCCAATCCTGGAGCCTCTTGACCTTCTTTGCTTTCAGCAACTTTGATGCGGACGCTGAAGTATGAGAAGGAGCGCTATCCTGCTGAAGAATTTGCCCTCTCCTGTGATTTGTAATGTATGGGCAGCACAAATGTCTTAATACCTCAGGCTGTTGATGTTGCCATTCACTCTGCAGATCTTGCACGCCCCCATACTGAATGTAACCCCAAACCATGATTGTTCCTTCTCCAAACTTGACTGAAATTCTGTGAGAATCTTGGGTTTATGTGGGTTCCAGTAGGTCTTCTGCAGTATTTGACATGATTGTGATGCACTTCAACAGGTGATTTATCAGAAAAAAAATCTACCTTCTGCCACTTTTCCAAACTATCAACTAGAAGTCAACTTATTATTTGTTGCTCTTGCAACTGGGATCGACGACAAGACTTTTGTCAGGCAGTCTTTAATTTCCAACGGAAGAAAAAACTCATAAATGTTTGGGACAGCAGGGGGAGACAAAGACCACTAATACAAAAAAGAACATTTAAGGTTTAAGTTAGCTTTAATTCTCAAAAGTGAAGGTTGAAAACGCTTGCACTATTATATCAGCATTCGCTCAGATTTTAGTTAGTGGACACATTTTAGTGTGGACACAACCAATAAACCAATGGCTGTTTCGCGCACGTGCCTCTGTTTCAGGTAACCATAGAAACTAAAACTGGCGTAAATTCATCAGTCGACTGCTGTGATTTACTTTCTACTGGTAGAGATTTATAACCATTTATATGAACGAAAATGGATGGAAAAACGTATTAATGATATCGTCAAGACGGCGCGAGAAACCCATGGTAAGGTCGTTTACACTTTAAAAACTGTTTGGTTGAGTTAACATGGTATGAATGCTAAAGCTAACGTTATGTAGTTAAGATTCTGATGAGGACGTGTTCAAAGAACCCACTTGTGTTTAACGTTACAACATTTCATCTTCAGTTGACGTTTAAGTAGACACTAGCTAGTCTTTTGAACAGCGTGCGATGAAATCCTCTGGGGAGTTAAGTTACTTGGCTGAGTTTCCATCATCCAGCGGTTGATTATTAGATTATTAACAGCGAGATGCTGCATTGATCATCTGTGCAAAACCCTTATGATTATAACATCAACATTTTAGAAGACAGGTGTCATTTTAAGGTTGTGATGTTTTAAGGATTTCAGGTTGTGATGTTATAGAAACGTGAATAAAAATTTTTAATAATAAACATATTCATTTAATTCTTCGGCAAAGAAATCGTATTGTTCCGCGAGGCAGATTCCACTGGTTTGCATTAATTAATAATATAGACTGTAGAAAAGCTTGGTTGTTGCATCATAGATACTTTCTTCCTAATAAAACTAAAGAAATTTACTTTAAAATATTGCATAAAACATATCAGGCTCACACATTTATTTCCAAATATGTTGATATTCTGAGTAATTGCAGCCTACATTTTGTGGTAAGTATGATGAAACTTTAATACATTTATTTTGTATGTGTGAATTTGTTCAGAAAGTTTGGTTCGACTTGTATCATTGTTTAAACATCCCTCCTACCTTTGCACAATCTTTTATTTTAAAAGAAATTATTTGTTATTACTCAGAATCTGCACATAAATCTAAAGAATTTATCTTCAACTTTTTTATCTTGTTTGGAAACAAAACTGCATGGCTTTAATCCCTATACTTCTCGACATTTTCTGATTGAAGTTGACTCACTTTTCAAATAGTACTGTATGTGTAACAACAAAAAATATATCATACTTTTGGTACTATATGCAGAACTGTTGTTTATTAATTTGATTTAGATAGCTTTCCTGTAATGCTCTTAATTTATTTAATTTCATACGCTTTTATACAGTTGTAATTTACTTACCTCTTTCTTTGTTTTGTTAGTCTTTTTTTTCTTTCTGCAGTTAATGTTGCTTGCATTTCCCCTCTTTTGTATCTCTCTTTTATTGATCTCCTGATTGTGGTTGTATATTTTCATCCTTGAATTAAAAAATAAATAAAAATAGGAACGTAAACTAGAGGGATGATCACTCACCCAAAAAAGAAAAATCTTTCATCATTTACTCACTTCTTTAAAACTTATTTGAGATTTTTTTCTTCTGTTGAACACAAAATCAGATATTTTGGAACAAATTTTGGTTGCTGGGAACCCCCCCAAGTTACTATGGTAGTCAATGAGAGCCAGAAACTATTCTATTTAGTTTTTCAGGGTAACAGTATCTCAAACACAAAAGGAACCTCTACATCAAAAACTACTAGTCCAAAATATTTTAAATGTTTTTTTTTTTAATAAATCGTCTTCAATGGGGGGAAAAGTTTTTGTTTCTTACCCAGACATTTAAAAAGAACTTATTTTGGAGCAGTAATCACAATACCGTGAATCTGTGATATTTTTATCCAAGGTTATCATACTGTCAGAATCTTATACAGGCCCATGCCTAGTGAACTATTCTCAGTTGTGCTTTAAATTGCCATTTTGTGCTATTTATGAGATTGTTGAAGATTTCAAATGTAGCCGTTTACAGTATGCAATACATTACAATAAAAAGCAAATGATTAAGTTTTTAATCTTACCAACAGCAGAGCAAAATTATTATTAATATTATTATTATTATTATTATTATTATTATTATTATTATTATTATTATTATAAACATAATTTTAAGATTTTAATAGTGTATTATATAATACAGTACATTTTAAACAAAGTATTTTTTAACTACTTTTGTTGTTGCTGGGTCATAAAATCAAACACATTTCAGAAATGTACAAGCTTTTTTCTAAACCTAAACAGTGATAAAAACAAAATATTAACTGATAAATATTAACAAGTTTCACTATTTTGCAGAGAAGGGGAAAATTATCCTATTAATAGGTTTTAAGATTTAGATTTTTAATTAATAAAATCTGTCTGCCTTAGGCTAAATGGTTCTGTTCCAGAGATACTGGGATTTATTTCAGTCTAGATCTAGGTAAGTTTTGTGCAGGTCATTAAAATAAAAGCAAGCAAGAAAAAAATATTTTGAACATTCTAATTAAAATAAAAATGTATATTAGTTGTATGCTGTGTGACCAAATTTGTTTTATTAGCCTCGTAAAATGTACACAATTTAGCAAATCACTTATTAGGTCAAACTGACCTCTTAGTAGATCTATTTATGGAATTTAATCATATAAGAACCTTAAATTGAAGATACCCAAAGATTAATAAAAAATCGAAAGGACATTGTGAAATTGTTTTCTATTAAAGAGATGGTTCACCCAAAATGAAAATTTACTCAATATATACTGGTTCCAAACCAGTTTCTTTAGTCTGTTAAACACAAAAGAATATATTTTGAATAAAGCTAAAAACCCACAACCAATGACTTCCACAGTATATGAAAAACAAACATTATGGATGTCAATGGTTACAGGTTTCCAGCTTTCTTTAAAATATCTTCATTTGTGTTTAACAAAATAAGTAAACCAAAAAGGTTTGCAACAAGTAAAAGGTGAGTAAATAATGACAGAATTTTCATTTTGAGTGAACAATCCCTTTAAGACTAATAGACTTTAATGATAACATAATGAACTGAATAATGGTGAAATTAGTATGGATAAATTATTAAAAAATAAAATATTCGTTGTTTAAACGTCATGCTAGGAAAACCACTATAACCAAATTGGTTACAAAAGTAATAAATACCTTTTTAAAATAAATAATAATTGTTTACAATTCCATTTCTCCATTTCTTACAGCAGGGGAGACAGATATTTGATGAAAACTAGACCGTATATTTCCAGATTGTAGATGTAGCGCTGTAAACTGTTGTAATGTGTTGTATTTCAGTGTGTATTTATTTTTAAAAGACTAATTCTTGCAGGTTTTATTTTTTATATATATAAAAAAGAAAGAAAAAAAGAAAGTGTAGGAAGCAGGAAGCATGAGCAGACAGGAAGGATGTGGTATAATGGGGCTGTACACAATGAAGGCAGAAAACTGACTTCACAATTTCAGATTTCACATTATCACTTTTACACATGTGTGGTTGTGTAGTGTTGGTTTAGAGAACGAAGGGCTACAGTGTGTGGCATCCTATAATATACAGTGTTTTTACCTTAATTTAGAGCGTATTTAGAGCATTCCGCTGTTTTAAAATGAGTATTTTAATTAATGTCAGCTATATAACCTGCATGCCACTGTCCCAATACAGCAGAAATAAGCCAAGGCAGTAAAACAGCCCAAGTCAGCTTAAAAGCGTCTCCATAACGACCGCAGAGCAGCTGCTGCGGGCGCATGCGCATCACTGCTCGCCATCCGCGTCCACCTCGTATCCTGTTTCAGGTCTGTCGAGCTAACGGGCACATATGGCCATCGCCTTGGTTGAGGTGTTTTCTCTGGTTTCCTTTGTTTACTTCAGCTCTTGCGACATGCGGTTAAAACGCTCTCTCTGACTAAAGGAAGGTACCATTATTCCCCTCGCACTCCTCCGCTCACCTTGATGAGAAGTCAGAAGAATGATCGCATCCTTGTCTAAAGGAAATCTGCTTGACGTGCTGCAGGAGGGTCCCAATGAGGTACTGGACTCCGAAAAACTCGTTTCATTTGCTTTCGTGTCATTTTCTCATCCGAGTTTGGTTAAGTCCAGGCTAAGCGAAAAGTTGAAACACTTTAGCTGTCGCAACTTTTAAGGCGTATAATGAAGAGCGCGACGACATTGTGTTGTTTGCATCTTTGAGCTTTTACTGTAGAACAAGAGTTACCAGGTTCCTACTCATACAGTATATGATGCATTTTATTGTATAAGGGAGTTTAAAATAATTGTTTGTTGGCTAATATGGTACACTTCAGATAGCACATGCGAAATAAAACCAGTGTGCATTACGTACCCTGCGTATACTACTATATATATATATATATATATATATATATATATATATATATATATATATATATATATATATATATATATATATATATATGTGTGTGTGTGTGTGTGTATACCATGCATACTGTTGAAATAATCGAAATAGAAATCATTTTTCATGTGAATGAATTTTCATTGGAATTATAATTGCACAAATTACATTTACATTTACATTTAGTCATTTAGCAGACGCTTTTATCCAAAGCGACTTACAAATGAGGACAATTAGGCTTTGGAAATCGTTTTATATTAAAATGTGAATATTAATACTTGAAATGCTAATTAAATATTATAAATAAAAACAGTAGAGAGTAAATTATGAAATATATACAACAGAATGTTTGTTCATAAGACTGATAGCAGAATAATCCTGAGAGCTAAACGATGTGAAAGACAATCCTATTAATCCTGCATAGAGCCTATTTAATGCCACTCAGATAAATAAATAAATATATATATTATTTTACAGTTGAAGTCACAATTATTAGTCCCCCTGAATTATTAACCCCTGTTTATTTTTCCCCCAATTTCTGTTTAATGGAGATATTTTTTTCAACACATTTCTAAACATAAAAGTTTTATTAACTCATTTCTAATAACTGATTTCTTTTATCTTTGCCATAATGACAGTAAATAATATTTACTAGATATTTTTCAAGACACTTCTATACAGCTTAAAGTGACATTTAAAGGCTTAACTAGGTTCATTAGGTTTACTAGGCATGTTAGGGTAATTAGGCAAGTTATTGTATAACGATGGTTTGTTCTGAAGACTGTCAGAAAAAAATATAGCTTAAAGGGGCTAATAATTTTGACCTTAAAATGGATTTTAAAAAATTTAAAACTGCTTTTGTTCTTGCTGAAATGAAACAAAAAAGACTTTCTCCAGAAGAGAATAATTCTGACTTTAGCTGTATGTATGTGTGTGTGTGTGTATATGTATATATATATATATATATATATATATATATATATATATATATATATATATATATATATATATATATATATATATATATATATATATATATATATTTATATATATATATATATATACACATTAAGCTAAATGACGAATGAGAAGAAGAGTAAATTATGATGGCTATATATCACATTTTAAACAATTAAAATGATTATTTTAGTTGTGTTATAACAGTAATATCATTAACCATCTGAAAGACGTCCAAACATTTTCTTTTCGGCTTAGTCCCTTTATTAATCAGGGGTCGCCACAGCGAAATGAACCACCAATTTATCCAGCACATGTTTTACGAAGCGGATGCCCTTCCAGCTGCAACCCATCACTGGAAAACACCCATACACTCTCATTCACACTAATAGAGTATGAACATGCAAACTCCACACAGGAATGCCAACTGGCCCAGCCGAGGCTCAAACCAGTGACCTTCTTGCTGTGAGGCATCAGTGCTACCCACCTACTGCACCACGCCGCCCGACTTCCAAATAGCTGACTAAAATATATATTTAAAATAAACTATTAAAAAGCCAGTCAAATCATTTATTCCAGTTATATGGCAATTAATCAGTAGCACAAAATTCGTGATCATGGCAGGCCAGACCAAAATATTAAACTAAATTCACCAAAATAAACCCAGTTTACACAATTAAACCTGTTATTTCAGCAGTTTGCTTGAACTAAAATGTCAGCAACCCTCTTCAAATTTTTGAAACAGATAAAAGGATAATCTTGACAGCTGTGATACAAATTATACAAATGGAATAACTTTTTTGCGGTTTATCTGTTCTGCCTCTGTATATTTTACCCAGTTAGACTGTATTTTTATTAACATGATAGTCTTCTACACAATCACCTCACAGCAAGAAGGTTGCTGGTTCGAGCCTCGGCTGGGTCAGTTGGCGTTTCTGTGTGGAATTTGCATGTTCTCCCCGTGTTCGCATGGGTTTCCTCTGGGTGCTCCGGTTTCCCCCACAAGTCCAAAGACATGCAGTATAGGTGAACTAAATTGGTCGTAGTGTATGTGTGTGAATGAGAGTGTATGGGTGTTTCCCAGTGTTGGGCTGCAGCTGGAAGGACATCTGCTGCATAAAACACATGCTGGATAAGTTGGCGGCTCAATCCACAGTGGCGACCCCTGATTAATAAAGGGACCAAGCCGAATAGAAAATGAATGATAGTCTTCTAACTAATCTATCCAGGAACTTACTCTAACAATTGTTAAATGGATAGTTTACCCCAAAATAAAAATGTACTCACTATTTACTCAGCCTCAGGTGTTTCCAAACCTCTATGAGTTTTTTAATTCTGTTAAACACTAACAAAGATATTTTGAACACAACTGAAAATCTTTAACTACAGACTTCCATTGTAGGGAAGTCAAATGCTGTATGGTTGCAGGTTTTCAGTGTTTTTTGGTTGAGCTATATCCCCCTATGAATTGTTTTAACCTTGTGTTAGTTATCAAGCTCATGCTCTTAAAGATTGTGTGGGAAGAGGTGCTAAGCATATTATGCCATTTCAGTAATCACTATGATCAGACATTCCATACTAATGCTACCTAAGAACGAGTGCTTCTACATCTGCCTGCCCTCGGGCTGTAACCATAAACCATCAAGTGCTGCTTATCATTGATTTTCTGTTTTGAATCCCAGCTGTCTCATCCTCTACAGATATCTCAGTTCACATCAGGTAAAAGGTGAGAATAAAGTGCCCTGATGGAGTTAAATCCATCTGTAGTGGCACTGTGGGTACATGCAGTTCATTTGTACAGCTGGCTGAACAGAACTATTGCCACCTTCCAGTTTTCATGCAGAGTCAGCATCTTGCAGTGTGTATGTGCTGAAAGCTTTCTGTGTTTGCTGTTCTCATTGAGAAGTCTGTCACTCTGGTCCACTGCTAGATTGAGGTGAGACAGATATGCTTCAGACAGAGCTTGCATTGTGTTTTTCAGCCCACCGTGTGGTAAATCAGTAAATGCACTGTGTGGGAAAACATGCTGAGCTCTTTTTGTTTTTTTGTAGGTTTTTTGTGTGTACGTGTGTTTTCTTGACTGTGCTTGTGACTGTGCACACAACACAGATCAAGTTGACATATCTTGTGAACTAGACGTTGACTTGTAAGGTTGAGGCTAGGCATGAGCCGGTATAAGATTCTGACTGTATGATAACCTTAATTGGATGAAAAATATCACAGGTTTCAGAGTAATGTGATTACTGCTCTAAAACCAGTTCTTTTTCAATGTCTGGGTAATAAACAACAACCTTTTTTCCGCTTTGAACACAGTATATTTTATTTTCGTCTAAAATATTCACATGAATCATTTACTTCTGCTGTCTTCATTAGTTTCAAAAACAAAGATTTCTTTACAATTTAAAACAGCATCTTTTGACATTTTTTTTTGCTGGAGATACTATTGTCCAAAAAATGGTAAAAAAAATCGTACATATACCACAGATAAGGTATAACAGAAAATATTGGCGGTTTTAAAACCTTGACTTTTCCAAATCGCAGTAAACCTTGAAAACGGTTATGGTACCATATAGTTAAGGCACAGAAAAAGTTTTAAAAGCTTAAAAATAATAGTTATTACAAGCTCCAAGGAACACTGACATCATACTTGTTCAATTTTAATCATAGTGTGCTGTTTAAAAGTTTGGGTACTGCAACAGAACCCAAAATATTTCTCAAATATTTTTGGAAAAAGTATTTTAAAAATGAAAACCAAATCTCAAAAATATGACTGCCAAAATGTAAGATATATTTTTTAATTTGATCACAATTCTTTGAGATTTTTTGACAGTTCAAAAGGATTTAAAAACCAATTAAAACCTAAAACCGTGTAGAAATCTGTTGTGCTGTTAATTTTTGTAGATATTTTTAAGTTTATTTCCTTAACTTTTTAATTGCATTTCATTGAACAGAGACTCAAGCTTTCAAGCTTCAAAATGGACAAATTGAATCATAAATGAAATCTGTACAACTTATTCTGTGTCTTTTGAAGCCATGTGATAGCTTTGGGGGAGAAACAGACCAAAGATGGTTGAATGGAAAATCTTGATATCTGTCCCATAATTGTATTGCTTATATGAGAGAAATAATGTCTGATTTATGTCTGGTTTTTACTTTTATCTTTTTAAATAATACGTTAACCTGGCTCACATTGTTGGTGTGCATGATTCATTCACAGTGAAATAACATTTAAATTGTAGTAAAACAGTAGTAATTATTGAAATAAAATCACATGGACAGTTTTGTGATGCTTTTGTGCTTTTTTGGAGCTTAAAAGCTTCAATATTGGTTCACTGTTATTGCATAAAAAGTTAATTGCAACATCTTTAAAATCTCAGATGAAAACACTAGTTGAGAAAAAAAGAATGTATCAGATAAGGTAATGGAAATTACTAATAATGACAAAATATTTTTGCAAATACTACACAACTAAGTAATTAGTTAATACTTTTAGTCAAAATAAGAAATCACCTTTTCAGCCTGCTGTATTTTTTTCTGCAACCATCCCACATTCTACATTAAAAAAAAAAAATCATATCTTTTTCAGTGCATACGCAGCACATTTGCCAGAGGGTAGAGCTGCGGCAAACCTCACTGCAGTTTTTATGTGTTCCTACATGTATTTGCTGAAGAGGAAGCGTGAGCGTGGGGAGTTAAGCTGTCCTTTTGTGACAAGCCAGAGAAAGTGCAAGTCAGATTAATCCATGCTGTTGAACCAGGGGGATGCTGGCCGCCAGGGGTGAATGGGCATGGACTTGCCCTGTCAAAGCAGGTGCATCTTGAGCATTGAGGCATAAATTTCTTTTGAAAAGGGCCATCAACACAGGCACCCCATATTTAACCACTCCATCATGACAGTCAGCACTATTGACTCTCTTTCAGGGGAGGTGTGCTAAACGAACATTTTTGACACATGCACTGAAAAAAGCAAATGAGATGAGGTGTGTGAAACTTGCACTCATATAGAGTATCATAACAAAACTTTCCCTACTGTACGAGTGGATGCTGCATTTGAATATTTCAGGGTTTTTTTTGTTAATTAAATGTTATTAATTAAAGTATGTTCTATTTGATATGGCCTCCCATTTGTAAATCGTTTTTTGTGGTCTCAAGATAATAAAGTGGGATAGTAAAGAGCCTCAGCCGAACTAAGTTGTCCATACTTCTTCTTACGTACTATTTTTTGAATACATTGATTTTGGACGTATTACATTTTTCACAACCTATTGACCTTATTCTACAATGCAGAAGTGCTTGTTCTTGGGATTGTTTTAGAACTTCTGATTCAGTTGTCTATGGGTGTAATGACTAGGAATATTATATGGCACAAAACGGTCAAACTATTGGATCTACAAACAAATGTGTTCATGACTACACATAAAAAGTAGAATAATACAATAAGAAATATCAGTTTGCAACATCAAGCAGTACAACAAACTGTTGTTAATGTATAAAAATCAATGGAAGTGAATAATCCCTGAAGCCAAACAGATTCCAATGGCTGTGGCCGCTCATACATGAAGAATAAGGTCAATAGTAGGGAAGTATGTGATTTCAGATGCATCGACATTTCAAAATTGACATTAATAAGTTCAAAAAATAAATTGACAGAGAAAGGTTCCATAAGAGAAACCATTTTAAATTGGTAATACTATATCTTAATCTTGTTGCTGTGTTTTAACAAAATCAATGCAGCTACCATTAGCATAGGAGAAATAACATAAAATATAACAAAAAATCTGGTATCTTTTTCTGTTGTCTCTATTAAAGGGCACCTATGATGAAAATCATCTTTTGTAAGCTCTTTGGACAGAACTGTGTGTAGGTATAGTGTGTCCGAAGTCATATTGGGGTGATATGAAGACAATAAGTCTCTTTTGAAATTTCCTGACGTTAAAATAGGATCCAAATCCCTCACATTTTGAGGCCCACCACAACGTAGTAGTGCAGTTTTCCTCACCCACTGAATTGATTGATAGCCATGTATTAACATGTCTCCATAGACGCGTATAATATCAACATGACAGGATGTACGCAAAGCAACTGGGATTAAACGATCTGTTAAGCTCACTGTGATCATCAGTCATCATCAAATGTGATCAAGCATCAGTTTTACAGGTTTAAAACAGTGCATGTTTGTAATGAATGATCTGCGTCCTTCATGTCTGTCACTGTGCTGTTTATCTGACACACCCGAGACGGAGATTGAGACACTCTGACAGGCATGTGGGAATGGTGGGCGGGGAGAACTAGCATTAAAGGCACAGGCAGCAAGAACAGCTACATTGTGTTATGAGCAGAAAATTACAATATTCTGAAAGCTATAATAAATAATCTGATGGGTGTTTTGAGCTGAAACTTTACAGACACATTCTGAAGACACAAAAGGCTTATCTTAAATCTTAAAAAAGATGTAAAATAGGTGCCCTTTAAGTAAATATAAATTAACATGTTGCATTGGAAATGTTTAAGAAGAGAAAGTAAACATGTTATAAAAATGTTCAAAATACACTTCTATGAATATTTCTAACCAATAAAAGTAAACAAACAGTGCAAAATGTATCATTTGTTATGTTGGTGATGTAGCATAAAATGTTTGGAAGGTGCATAAAAAAGACATCTGTTCTGACTTTGTCCCTATGCAGGTTTAAGGACACATACTGTAGAAGCAGCAAGGGCACAAGAAGTGTATCATGTTGGATTGGTCGTTAGTTTGCTGTTAGGCTCCTAAAGAACAAATTTGTCCTAAAATTATTATTTTTTTTGTCTTTCTAGCAGCAACTGGCTGCGTATGTGTCCTGGGTTAATGCTCAGTTGAGGAAGAGACCAGGACTGAATCCTGTGAGTGATCTACGACAGGATCTTAGAGACGGTGTGGTACTTGCACACCTCATTGAGATAGTGGGTAAGTCTGTTCTTATTGTACCAAAATTCTAGGGTGGCACGGTGGCTCAGTGGTTACCACTGTTGCCTCGCAGTAAGAAGGTAGCTGGTTCTAGTTCCAGCTGGGTCAGTTGGTATTTCTGTGTGGAGTTTGTATGTTCTCCCCGTGTTGGCGTGGGTTTCCAAAGACATGCGCTATAGGTGAATTGAATAAGCTAAATTGCCCGTAGTTTATGAGTGTAGATGTATGAGTGAATGTTAAAGTGTTTGAGTGTTTCACAGTCCTGCAGCTGCAAAGGCATCCACTGTGTAAAACATATGTTGGATAAGTTGGTGGTTCATTCGACTGTGGAATGAAGGGACTAAGCCGAAGGAAAATTAATAAATGAATTCTAGTATAATTATCCTATTCACTAAGTTGTGTTTCTTCATTTGTGAAGCTGGTGAGCTGCTGGATGGCATTCATTATGAGCCACGGGACGATCAGGAGAAGAAGCAGAATGTGGAGAAGGTTCTTCAGTTTGTGTCATCCAAACGGATCAGAATGCCACAGACATCTGCCAGGGGTGAGTTGCAAAGCAGACTCTTAATCACGGTTAAGCTGATAGTCCTGCTTATTTTTTTATCTTCTCTTTCTATCTGTCCTCAAAGACATTGTGGAAGGGAACCTCAAATCCGCCATGAGGCTCATCCTCGCTCTTGCTGCACATTTTAAACCCTCTGCATCAGCCAATCACAGAGCTGGAGCTGGTATAAGCAGGAGTTCCACTGGCTCGTCGGCCAATCACAGGCCTCATTCCGCAATGGCCATGGCCCAGAATGCAGCAGCAGCACTGGCAGTGGCCAGACAGGATGCCTCTCGCCCCGGCCGTTCTGTCTTTCACCTCAGGCAAGAATGGAGGTATGTTTAGCTTCATTCTACACTTTTTAGTCCACCCACTTTTGTATCCCCAAAGGTTTTGTACTCTTTACTTTGGGCTGTGTAATAAAGATAAATTTTGTTATCTCTGTATCTTTTTTAATTGTTCTGAATATAAATATCTTGCTCCGTGTGGTTATCCAGTTATGAATCAATTGATATGATATTAATGAGTTAATTTTACAACCATTCATTCAAATTATTTGTTTAGCTCAAGTTTTCATCTTTATGAATTCATCATTGACAAATGATTCCTTGGCATTAATTGGCTTTGTCATGATTTTTTGAATGGAATGTTTTTTGTTTTTTTGCAAGGTCAGGCATTCTCTATAATCTCAGCTCATTCTTTGTTAATAAAGCAATTACAATATTATCACAGACATTAAATATCACACACTCCTACCTTTATTTATTTAAATAGAACTGCTACTATAAAGCACATTCCATTACCTGAATTATGAACAGTAGTTTTATGACAACGGTTTACCCAAAATTAAATTTTGTCATCAGTTATGGCTCTCAACTTATGTTATGTGAGAAACATTCTGAAATTTAAGTTGCTCAAAATCTTGACAGGCACCATTTTCTTGGCACCTTCATTAAAAAAAAAAAAAAAACTTTTCCAATCTGTGAATAAATTGTCCAGTTGAGTCAAATGTTTTCAGGGATTTGGGGAATGTTTAAACAAACATTTTAAATGATTAAAATAACGGTGACAGTGGCATTTTGGGGGCCTGAAAACAAAACACACCACCAAAAAACATACACATTTTTAAAATGATAGAGATATCATATTTGTGTACTGCAATAACATGATTTTGTAAAAACGAGTGATCTTGTGCCAAGACATTTTAAGAGTTCAATTTATAGGCGCGCATGACTATTTGACTACAAAAACAACTATGGGGATAACATGAGTGTTTTTTTGCTGCTCATGACATCACCAGCTATTGCCCTGGCATGCTTAATAGGGATGCTCCGATCAGGATTTTTGCAGCTGATAACAAGTACCGATTCCTTGTTATGGTGATCGGCTGATACGGAGTACCGATTCTTATGCTTCAAGCTTTGTAATGTATAAAGCACATTTTCCCCCTACGTGTGATACTTAAATAGTGACCTTGTGATACTTAGATCTTTCCTTACCTAAGAGAATAAATAATGGATGTTACATATAATGCCTTAAACACGTCTCTTATAACAATTTATAGTGAACATGTCATGGTCAGAAGCAACTTTACAGAAAATAGATAAAACAGGTAAAAACATTGGTGAGAAAAACAACTAACAATGCAATTTGGAAACACTGCAAATGATGGAAGAAGAATTCTACATGTCTCAATCAAGAAAAAGTTTGGAGCGCATATTTGATGCATTAGACGTTAAAATGCACACCTATAAACACATAGTAAGTATATTGCAAAAATGTATATTATTACATATTCAAGTTAAAAAATATATTTTAGCGTTTTTATTTTGTTCAGCCAGGTTTTAGTGAACTTGCAATATTGTCAAAAACACAGAGCTTTCAGTTCTTATACATGTAAAAAGGTCTAAATACATGCAAGGCCATTCCAATATTTTGCTCTCCAACTAGCACGTCTGGTTTCTCTGTGTGTAAGCTCATGAACAAACACCTGTGATCAGTTCATAGGATTGGCCAGATTGATGAGTACCGATCGAGTCATAAAATGTGATTATCGGCCGATACTGATCTCTGGCTTATCAATCGGAGCATCCCTAATGCTTAATACAGCATTTTTAGCAGCAGATAAGTGATAAATGGGAATCATTTTGACTTTATTGAGATCTGTAGGTTTTAGTACATTGTTGTTGTGTTAAGGCAGTGTTTCCCAACTCTGTTCCCGAAGGCACACCAACAGTACACATTTTCCACCTCTTTCTAATCAAACACCTGAATCAACTCATCAGAGACTCCAAAACCTGAAGTTAATGGGTCAGATAAGTGGACATCCAAAATATGTACTGTTGGTGCACCTCCAGGAACAGAACAGAGTTGGGAAACAGTGCATTGATGTATCCCTACCAGAGTTGGGAAAATAATTTTTAAATGAATGCATTATAATAATGTTGAGATACACCATAAAAAAAGTAACTGACTGCATTGCACAGTAATGTTCAGGGTTGTAGCAACCGGGGGGGACGGGGGGATATGTCCCCCTCACTTTTAGAGACTGACCATTTAGAAACAGGTGATTAATAATAATATAAATGTATGATCTCATACTGCCGTCCCACCCACTTTTAAAATGTCCGCTACGCCCCTGGTAATGTTTCATGGAAAGTTGCATTACTTTACTTTACTTTTGTATTACTTTTTTCTCATTTGCATTGGACTCGTTTCTTTGTTTTTAAGAAAACGATATACAAATCGAAAGTCATTTATTAGTATGCTTAAACTGGATCATCATGGTGATGGCAAAGACATACAGTAGGTTATTAAAATTGCATTAAACACACAAAGGATATTTGTCTTTTACCATTTAATTATTTCAGTTCTGCATTTTTTGCATTTGACTGTTTTCAGAGTATTATTCAAAATGGCAATTTTTTTGCTAAATGTCATACAAATACCTTTTACAATTGAAACAGATGAACAGATGCCCTCTTGCTGTGGTCTGCTGGCATTGCAGCTCAGTTCAGAGGTGGCATATGGATAATCAGATCAGCAGACGTGTTTCATCCTCAACTTATGCTCTGCTGTCAGCTTTGCCAACAAGCCCTAATATCCTTGTTTGAAAACAGATACTTGTTATTAATATAAATATTCATAAATATTTGATATTCTGTTTAAAGTACGCATGAAAAAGTGAAAAAATTTAATTCTGAAATAGTTTTTTTTTTACTGTTTTTGAATCAATTTTTTTGCTCATAGTCGCAGCTGCCTTGGTGATGAGGAAGGTGAAAACCCCTGTTGGAGTGTTCGAGCTCTGGTTCAGCAGTATGAGGGACAGAGAGGCTCATTTGAAGAGGAGACAGGAGCAAAATCCTCTGGGTAAGCTAGTCTGGATAATTCTTTAAACTGATTATACCGATCCGTTTAATATGTTAAAACAAATCACTTTTATGTGTTAAAACTGTTAACATATAGAAGTGATTTCTACAATGCAGTAAATGTAAGCAAAATCACATTATTATTCACTTTAAAATATAATATGCATAACATGAAGCTTAATTTTGACAGCTCATTTGAGAGCCGCTTTACCAGCATTTTATTTCATTTGACAAATATAAATTCTCATATGATGTACATGAAGATACTCAAACATCTTTATGACAAATTCAAAGACATTTTGACTATTAACAGTAGAATGTACTTTTTTAAGCAACAATAGTGGTAAATAGAAAATAAAACTGTTATACCTTAAAGGAGTAATCATGCAGATTGTATTCAGTGTTTAAAGTTTAACTAGAATAAAGTGAAATTGGTAACAATTTCGTTTGTATTAGGTAATTTGGTAACATTTTAGGTCACAATTTATGCTATTAACTACTGGCTTATTACCTACCTATTATTAGGATATTAACTGTTGATTAGTAGCTATAAAGTTTGATCTTATTCTGCCTTCCTAATCCAACCAAAAACCTGAACCAACTTCTACCATACTACCCATTAATAAACAGCTAGTTAGAGGTTTATTAAGCTAGTAGTGTTAATATATAGTTTGTTAATAAAGTGAATTGTGACCTAAACTAAAGGGTCACTGTTAACTTTAGGTAATGTATTTATAGGTTGTTTTCAATCACGTTTTTCTGGTAACGCACGAAATTCAGATGGGGGCAGGAATGGGAGACATAGAGGAAAGTCCATATATTTGCAATCCATAACATATTTCAAATAGAAAATTATAAATAGAAAATAATCACATATGTTGGGCGTGATCCTTCCTTATATCATGAAGAGGGCCGAGTTTTCTACTTAACTAAGATATATATGCCTGTCATTGAGGCGGTATACTATACAAGCTATTACGCTACATAAAAATGAAATATAAATAGTGTATGGAAGCATACTATAGTTAATTACTTGAATTAAACTGTCGTATTAATTATATTGTTGCTGTGGTACGACACAACTGTAGTAATAAACAAGTTAACCAATAGTTTTGAGTTTTCTTTGCTGTAATTATACACCATCACAATGCACCACAGTTTACACACAAACGTTATTTACAACAGTTTATCAGTTTACTATACTACAATATTCTGTAGCATTCATTAACAAAGATTTGTACACATTATACACTTTACTTTGTGGTTCAAAAACATGTTTATTATAAATTACTATAATGTTTTTTCCTCATGCGGATATCTTCCAGACATCACAAAATAGTCTACATTATTGTTTATTTATTTTTGTAAGGGGGAATGAACTTACCATCAACAAACATTCGCTGCTGCTGCACATCTCGATGTTTACATTATGGTTGTTTATTTAGCCGAAACACCAGTAAAGACTTGGATTATTGTAACGCAAGATGGATATTTCATTACAGCGATACTTGGCAGGGTACGTTATTTATATTCTCCTGAATTTTGTATAAGTGTGGTGGTGTGCATCTGATTTTTATATAACACATTAACAAATTTATACACATAGCTAGACCTGTATATAATCTTTATTGGGGATGTCAAACAATTTATCGCGTTCAAAAAAGTTTGTACACATGGATGTATTGAAAAAATGTTTATTACATGCCGCCTTTTCTTCAGTTTTTTTAGCCAGTTTCTTGAACTTTCCCCCCTTTATGAGCAAAAACTATTGGAAGTCTATAAAATATATTCTGTATTTCTTATTTTGGCTAATTTAAACCATTATAAACAACATAAAACAGTAATATATTGATGTTCTGATAGCGATTCCTATGTAGAAGAATCACTTACTGCCCTCCATCTGAATTTTGCTCATCATCAATGATGTCATGTGAAAACAACCTATTAACATGAACAAACTAATAACAATAAATGTATTACTGTATTTATAATTTTTTTTAAGTTGTTCATTGTTATGATGTTAAGGAGCATGAATTTAGGTTTTTATAATACATTACAAAATGTTGAACAATGTTTAGAACATGCTGTACAAGTGTTGTTATTATTATTTAGTGGTAGTAGTTACATTAACTTACATAAACAAATGAAAACCTATTGTAAAGTGCGACTATAAAATGAAAAAAGCTACAATTTAATAAAGAAATATTTATGCATAAACATTTATGTATAATATTTACATTTATTTATTGAAAATGGTTTTAACGCAATTATAAACGTAATCATTTCATGATGTCAGTTAATTAGACAAGCATTTTCACTTTTTTACAGCTTCTTTCAAATATTGAATAGTTGGACCGAAGGTTCTTTTAAGAAAAAGAATATATGGGGTTGGAATCAAAGATGGAAATTTTAACATAAAACAGTTTTGTAATATTTCTGTAAAAAAGGTCAAGAAATCAATCAATATTTGAAATATTTAAATATAAAATATCAATATAAAAATCAATATTTGAAACCAAATAGAAATAAATAGACAATTAGGTGCTCATAAACTTTTAAACTGAGCATAATATCAGCTGAGAATCATTTGCTTCAGTTTTACAAAACACTTCTTGGAACCAATCAGTTTCACATTTCACAAAGTCATTGGTTTTGCACCTTATCTCTTAGTTATAATATCCATAAAAAAACATCTCAAGCCCTGCTCCTCATTCTCCCTGCCTTAATGGGAGGAGAGCACATAGACGGAATGGATGAGGCTGTCACAAGGATTTTCTCACTGCCTGTTTTGTGAAGCCGGGGATGTTGCTGCCCGCCGGCTTTCTCAAAGGCATCATCATGCACTGCTGCTGAAAACCGCAAAATGTGTGACTGGCCTTTATTTGGGACAATTAGCTGGAGGATCTGATTCAGTACCTGATTATCCAACAGAGCATCGTTTGTTTGCTTAGTCAGTAAGTTCTTTGCAGATGTCTTTAAATGCCTTTAAATAACAGAGTGTTATGTGAGGAACCATTGTTGAACATTGTCAGGCCAGTGAGTTGGACTGAAGTTGAGTGGCACTTCATTAGACATGTTATGACAGATCTGAACAGCTCAAAACTTTGTTGGCTGGTTCACAGTGGTAATAAGGGTACATTTGGGTCATGATAAAAACTAGTGCTTCTTAAATTTGGTCAGACTTAAAAATGGGTGACATGGTGGCTTAGTGGTTAGCAGTGTCGCCTCACAGCAAGAAGGTCACTGGTTCGAGTCCTGCCTGGGCCAGTTGGCATTTATGTGTGGAGTTTGCATGTTCTTACCATGTTGGCATAGGTTTCCTCTGGGTACTCCGGTTTCCTCCACAGTCCAAACACATGCGCTACAGGTGTATTGATTAAACTAAATTGGCCGAAGTTATTGTGTGTGTGTGTGTGTGTGTGTGTGTGTGCGTGCGTGCGTGCGTGCGTGCGTGCGTGCGTGCGTGCGTGCGTGTGTGTGTGTGTGTGTGTGTGTGACTTTAAAGTGAAATAACAGAATATAAACATAGGAGGCTGGGGAAAATGCTCATTTTTGGTAAAAGCTGTGTCTCATTTCAGAGGCTGCATCCTACAAAAGATGCTGCGTTATGCGCCGTGACGAAGGCCGTCTCATTTTAAAGAAAATTGAAGGCTTCTTCAAACGCAGCCTCAAAATGCGTCCTTCGTTTCCCAGGTAATGAAGGACACAACTGGTGAATTCTTCGTGGCACACATCCCAAAATTTATTTCGCGCTGATAACGCGGGACGTTTTTAAAAGAAAACTCCGGTTTAAATGTATGAATTAGGTTTATTTTACTTGGATATCTAAACACATGTTAAAAAAAACTAAAAGAGTATGACATGTTCTACTAAAGAGTGATTTTATAGACAGTTATGGAACAAAGGAAATATATTTCCAGCTTTTGTAACCTTGTTTTGCCTTCAAATCACTTAAAATAAGTTTTAAAATCACTTTGAAAAAAAGTCATTACAAATTTTATCAGCGCTTATTAACAGCAGCTATTACAGTTGCCTGGTGACGAGATCCATCCTCTGTAGGCTAGATCGTCTCATTTCAAAACACTCGTTTCAGCCTGTGTGGACTTCGAAGAACTCACCTTTGAAGTCTGCATCCTTCGGAGGATGCAGCCCCTGAAATGAGACACAGCTATAGATAACATCTTTAGGGAAGACATTAAAGGGGAAGTTTACACAAAAAAGAAAGTTCTGTTGTCATTTAGGTTAAACAGAAAAGAAAACATTTAGTAAAAGTTTGGAAACCAGTATACATTGACTTCCATATACAGTTGAAGTCAGAATTATTAGTCCCCCCTTTAAATTATTATTATTATTTTTTATATTTCCCAAATAATGTTTAACAGAGCAAGGAATTTTACACAGTATGTCTGATAATATTTTTTTTTCTTCTGGAGAAAGTCTTATTTGTTTTATTTCAGCTAGAATAAAAGCAGTTTTGAATTTTTTTTAAATCCATTTTAAGGTCAACATTATTAGCCTCTTCAAGCTATATATTTTTTCGATAGTCTACAGAACAAACCATCATTATACAATAACTTGCCTAATTACCCTAACATGCCTAGTTAACCTAATTAACCTAGTTAAACCTTTAAATGTCACTTTAAGCTGTATAGAAGTGTCTTGAAAAATATCCAGTCAAATATTATTTACTGTCATCATGGCAAATATTAAATAAATCAGTTATTAGAAATAAGTTATTAAAACTATTATGTTTAGAAATGTGTTGGAAAAAAAATCTTCTCTCCATTAAACAGAAATTAGGCTAATAACTTAATAGGGCCAACAATTCTGACTTCAACTATATATATATTGTTTTATCATAATATAGAATTCAATGGCTACTGTCTTCCAACAATCCTCAAATAACTTATAAAAACGTCAATCAAATTGTGAAAAAATATAAAGGAGCACAACTGCTGCTCAGCTTTTGAAAATTGAATATAAATAATAATGTCTTTGAACAAATTTAAGATATTAGAAGATTTTTGGAGGATCGTGTGACTCCAGAGTCTTTATCATTTCTGTTTTGTGTCCTTTCAACACTATTTAGTTTGATTAAAATGCAATGTATACCTAGTTTTTTTCTCCCCAATTTTGCAATATTGCCCATTACAGTTCAAAACAGGCATTAGAAACAAGTCTTGCATGTGACAGAGAAATTCCTGCAACTGTTTTTTGTTCTTTCATCATTTTATAGGCTGTTCACGAGTTCTCAACTGATAAATCACATGTATGCACATACAAAGAGTGCTTTTAACCCAGCACGCATCATTGTTCGATACGTTCAGTATCATAAAAGTGTGTTAAACTGTCTGAAGGCTAAGTAAACCAGAATTAATATATGGTCTGGATCAAATCAACCAAGAGAACCAAACTACAATTGTGAACTACCCTGAAAATTTAGCTTTTCCATCACGAGAATAAATGGAAATTAAATCAGTAACCTGTCATTTTTAAATGTAAATGACATTTCTTATTCATGTTTTCACTTTATATTTTGATGAATGCAGCTTTGTGAACATGAGACTTAAAAGAAAAAGTGAACCCAAGTGTTTAATTCGTTAGCTAATACCACTTGATTACAGCAGTTTTATTGTTTTTTACACTTAAATCCAATGTGAAGTGCGTCCTGTCCTGTAGAAAACTGTCCTGAGCAGATCTGTGCTCCTCTACGAGCCACAGTCCTTACAGCAGCACCCCCTCTGTCAAAATCCTGATCCTAACAGATGGGGAGAGAGGCAGGGCAGAGAGAAGACGAAACAGAGGGAGGGCTGTATAGGGGGAGGGTAAACAGAGGAAGGCCGGACCAAGTCTGAAATCCTCACACAGAAAACAGGAGCTAGAACGGGAATGAATCTCAGCCATTGAGAGCTTTGAGGAGTAAAGGGGTCGTCTAGGAACAGGCTGAACTGAGAAGAGGAATAATTAGCTGAACTCGCAGCCAGAGAGAGAAGGAGAGGAGTGTGCAGGATGCAGCTGCCTTGGTGACAGAGCAGTGCCGCTCTCTCCTGTCACTGTGGACGGATTGAAAACAGGATTTCCATTTGGACAACAGCGGGTTCATCTGAAGAGGCTTTGAACTCACAGATGGGATCTGCTGTCAGTTGCATGCGTGCTGATAATGAGGAGCTAGTTAGCGGAGCAGACGAGTGGTGACACTGTAGACGTTGTGTGCTGAAGCAGGACTCAGAAGTTGTCTGTAAGAACAATGCCGATGTCTAAACTTTCCGATGTGCTCTGGATGAGTAAATGTTGTGAAGAAGGCTGAAAACTCTAGTGCCAAAATGGGAGCCAAGCAAATTAAATGGTAAGACTTGATCGTTACATCGTTGGAATGTTTTAAAGCAAGAATTCACCCAAAAATAACAATTGTGTCATTAATATTCCCTTGTGGGTTTACAAGTTTTCTTCTCTCTGTGGAAAATTAAGATATTTTGAGAAGAATATGTTACTATTTATGTTATAAACTTTTGACCGTACAACAAACATGGCTAGGTTACCAGCATTCTTCAAAATATCTTCTTAAGTGGTCAGCAGAAGAAAGTCGTGCAGGTTAGGCATAACATCGGATTGAGTAAACGAAGACAGAATTTTAGCTATTGGTCAAAGTTTTCTCTACAGTAAGCACTTGAACCGCTGATAGTTCTTTGACAACACTTTTGCAAGTACTTAAAAGGGATAGTTCACTCAAAAAAGGGTGACACGGTGGCTCAGTGGGTAGCTGGTTCAAGTCACGGCTGGATCAGTTGATTTCTATGTGGAGTTTGCATGTTCTCCCCGTGTTCGTGTGTTTTTGCTCCGGGTGCTCCAGTTTCCCCCACAGCCCAGAGACATGCGCTATAGGTGAATTAATTAAACTAAATGTGTGGGTGTTTCCCAGTGCTAGGTTATGGCTGGAAGGGTATCCGCTGCGTAAAACACATGCTGAATAAGTTGGTGGTTCATTCTGCTGTGGCGACCCCGGATTAATAAAGGGACTATGTCAAAAAGAAAATGAATGAGTTCACTCAAAGTGAAAATTCTGTCATCATTTACTTGTCACACACCTGTTTGACTTTCTTCTGTTATACACAACAGAGATTTTGAGGAATGTAAGAAATGTTAGGTAAACACTGACTTCCATAATAGTTGTTTTTCTATCTATGGATGTCAATATTACTAGTTTACAACATTCTTTAAAATATCTTCTTTTGTGCGGAACAGAAAACAGATACTCAAAAAGGTTTATAACCACTTGAGGCAGAGTAATTTATTATTAAATCTTTATTTTTGGGTGTACTATCCCTTTAAACACCCAAATACTCTACTTGTTTATCGAAGATGATTTGAATTGATATAGATTGATAACTCTTTGATGACACTGATGAACATTTAGCTTTTTCACACTTGACTTTACTCCTTTATCATCTTTCTTTTAACCCTGGTTAAAACAACCTAGTACACTAGTCATTATATAAAGATTAGCTACTATGGATCAGTATTCATCAGTAACAAACAGGGGTTATGATTAATGACCATTTCAAATGTAAAAAAAAAACTATTGACAGCAATGACTGATCACAAAAAGTACCACAAGTCATGTAATTGAATGAGAATTGGCAGCGGCATGGGGTACATACTGTAAACCACTGACGATTAGAATGCATTGAGAAAGGTCAATTGCACAAAAGACATCACACGATACAAGCAAAGACATAATATGCAGATACAGCAAGTGAGTTGGAATATCTAAATGTAGCCATCAGTACAGTGGCTTGGCCTTCATTGAAGGTTGAATACACTTGTATTATTGTTATATGTGGCCGTGAATGACAGCTGTCACTGCTTTAGAGACTCTTTTCCACTGTAGCTCACATTCAAAGTTTTCAATGCTCTGTATGTCAGTGCCACCTGTGCTGTGCTTTAAGATCTAATTTTGTGTCTTTGACATCTGTCACTGACATGCAACACAATTATTCACTCAATCAGACATTTTAATGTGCCTCTGGATTGACGGAAAAATATAAAGGAACCAAAAGAGGCTGTCTTTCTTATGACAAAGAGTGCTGCATTTGTCTCCACAGGCTTCAAAACAGCCTCCCAGATGTGAAATAATTCTTGAACTCTCACTTTGGCAACCAAATATTTCTGTTATGTTGACATATTGCATCTGCTGGCCTTTAAATAACACAAGCTCCTGTGCCCAATTACTAACTGCGAAGCATAAATATACTTTAATGAGCTTCCTGCAATGCCTGCAAATGACTCCTCTGTTTGTGACGTGCATCTGATGAGCCCTCCTGAGAATCATCTAATGACCCTTCAGACTGACTTATCTCGTGTGAGAATCTGAGAGAGGAACATGTTTGTTTGCATTGGATTACTTGTTAGACATTTTTGTGCAAGAATGTCAGAGAACGTTCTTGAGATCCAGTAATATTTATCAGAGAAGATGGTGTTTTGGGAGGATCACAGCAAGTTCTGTTAAAAAGATTACTGGGTTTCCTGCTGGGATTCTGAAGCCAGACCGATTCATCAGAGCCGGCTTCGCTGTACAGAAACAGTTCTGTATGTCCCCGTTGCATTCAATCAGCAGTTATATAAAACCCAGTCAGTGCCGTGCTGCAGTAGCTTATGAAAAATGGAGCACATTTTACTTGTTTCCTTTTGTTTTGCATTTCAAAAAGAATAGTGAGAGCACTTTGCATAAGAAGCATCTCAGCCCAGGCTTGTGTTTCACCCAGAGAAAACAACTGTAGCAGATTTTATTTATAACTAAAAGAGCACATTGTTGGATTTGCTTTGATTTCTCCCTTGTGTTATCAGTCAGTCATTCTCTGTCTGTCATTTTCCATTCCTCTTATGAATAAATAGTGTTTTAGCAACTGCAAATGCTGATTTTGTGCACTTCAAGGCCATTTGAAATGCTTTAGTTTTGCCATGCTGAATGTGTTTGCTTTGTGTGCTTTGGGCATTCAGTTGAACTGTATACAGTTGAGTCTGAGAGAAATCATAAGTTGAGTTTAAACATCACACATTTAAATCTGTGTAGCCTGTGCTGCCCTGTTCTGAAATAATACTTAAATGTATACAATATGGGGCAACACGGTGGCACAGTGGGTAGCACAATCGCCTCACAGCAAGAAGGTCACTGGTTCGAGCCTCAGCTGGGTCAGTTGGCATTTCTGTTTGGAGTTTGCATGTTTTCCCTGTGTTCGCATGGGTTTCCTCCGGTTGCTCTGGTTTTCACCACAGTTCAAAGACATGTGGTAAAGGGGAACTGGATAAGCTAAATTGGCTGTAGTGTATGTGAGTGTGTGCAGTGTTGGGTTGCAGCTGAAAGGGAATCCGCTGCTTAAAACATGTGCTGGATAAGTTGGCGGTTCATTCCGCTGAGGCGACCCATGATTAATGAAGGGACTAAGTGGAAAAGAAAGTGAATAAATGTACACAACATTTTCTAAGGAGAGATTTGACTTCCCAATTCATCAATAATAGAGGTTTCATTTTTCTATATTACATGGACTTTGATATTAAATTATATCAATATTACGTTTGCTGTCATTTAATGCTCACCTGTGGTAAACATTGGAATGTTTAAAAATCAAATGTGAAGTGGATATCCATTTTTTATACTTTATTATACATAATATCTAACTGTAATATATGTATTAGTGTGAATTATTATAGTAATTTAAATGAATTATTTTCATTGTTATGGCATATATTCCTGTGACGTAAAAGCTAACTATTCTGCAGCCATTATTTTTGTCATATTTCCACCATAGTTCCGAAATGTAGATTTTTGGGGAAAGTAAAACTTGACATATTTCTCTGAGCTGGTCACTTCCTTGCTTTCAGAATTAGACATTTTCTCCAGCAAGGTCAGGTGATGCAGTGATCCTCTTGTACATGTTATAGTTTTCAGAAAATTTACATCATACAGCGCTTGGAATCTCATAGTTACAGTATGGGACCATAGCATGAACATACCTCAATAAGCTGATTTTTAATAATTCTAATTCTGATTCTATAAATCACAATGTAGGATCGTGTAAAGTTCTTTTTACACCCTTACAAGGAAATGCTCTTTAAGAATCTAAAGAACTCTTTTCTACTATAAAAACCTTTTGAGGAAAGAAGAGGTTCAATGCATGTTTTTCAAGAACCTTTATTTTTAAAGGATCATTTTACCCCCCAGTTAATTAAGTTGCATCTCATTCATAACTGTGCGTTCACACTGAATGCAGCGAGAGCATCCAAGTTCGCTCTGGCCACCCTGGCGACAACAGTGTCTGCTTTCACAGCTCCAGCGGCGAGAGCATCAAAATTTGCTACATTGATGTCGTATTTAAAGGGGCTGTTGCAGCATATCAGCAAATCACTTACATTCCGACATAAAGATGTGCTTTCTAGTGTGAAAATGTTGCACACTTTTTATTAAGTTAGTTTAACTACGGAAGATCCAGTTGTTGCATGTGCTATGACTTTGCTCCGTGTATCCAATATGTTCATTTGTCTGAAATATTCTGAAGCAGCAATGTTGTTTTGTACTGTCATTAGTTAGCCTAAGATTCCCATTAAAAAAACATATATAACATTTATTGCACATCAGTAACTCGCCAGTAACTTTTTTTTTATTTAAGTCCCTGTAAGAAAACATCGTAAATAATTGGAAATCCGGCGACTGCAATACTAAAACCCTTGGAAACAACTGTGGGTGGCTTTGTTCTCTGGACTCCTCTCAAGTAGTGGACATCTACATTCTGATTGCTTGCCGCCGAACTGCGTCATAGCTCATAATCGTAAAGTTGACTTGATTTCAACTCTCCTCGATGCCCCCACACCATCGAAGACCTTTATCGCCACCGGCTCCCATTGAAAATGAATGACTTCCGGCTACGTTGACGCTCTCGCCGCCTTCGGTGTGAACGTACAGTAATAGAACACACAGATTGTTTAAACTAACTCTTCCTCATGAATAATGCACAGACATGCTGATAACCCAATGACATCACTTTACACTGGCTGTGCTGACAGCCAATCCCCACGCTGGAATTTACGCAATGAGCGCATCATCGTGACATTGCTTCAAAACTTCTTTTCAAACCGGGAGAACGAATTTGCTCTAAAAAATGCAAAAACAACCAATTTCAATTTTCTTTTGTGAAATAATAGTGTTTTCAGCAACGTGGAACAGATATGTCTGTTAACACTTTAAAAAATTTGTTTTAGTGTTTTGTGACCCATTAAAGAACTTTACACATAATTGTTATTTGTGATACACAGAATGAATCTTTTATTTTGAAGAGTCTATTTACGTAATGTACAAATAATTTTTTTCAGTTTGGTTCTTTCTAAAAAATCTCTACTGAACTTTTTAACTTTATTTTTATTTAGTCTCATGCTTTGGTAAAATAAAGTGTGTATTGTGTGAAAGTTGTGGTTCAAAGATTAGTTCAAAGCTCTCAATAAATAGTGAGGGAGTTTTTAGATCACATGCGTTTCTGTGTCCATCTATTTATTATGTTTTTCTTTGGCAAATTCACCACGGTGGGCAGAAAGAAACTGTGGAGAAGCTGAACTGAATAAAAGTTTCTTTAGTGTCTATGGGTCACAATCAGGAGGGGGATCTGGATTTGGTTTTGAAAGAGAACAGTCCCCTCCTTCCCCCGCCCCACAACGTGAGAAAAATAAAACAAAGAGAGTAATGTGGAGTGCAATGGGTCGTGTCTTTCAGGGTCTCTGCAGTCCGTAGCCTGGATTGGGACAATGAGAGCCAGCACAACATACACACTAAACAAAAAAAACAACAACAAGCGCTCTGTTTCTTTCAAGAAACAGCATTGTTGCTTTGTTAAAAGGACAAAGCAGATCAGCCTTTGTTTTCATCCATTACACACTGAACTAAAATAACTTGCAGAGCTCAAAAGTGTTTCCAGGCTTCATATGCTTCTCTTAAATTAAAATGGTGCAATAATTCCACACAACGTAGAGTGACTTGGGGAACCCCAGGCCTTAATCTGTCTGTAAATAAACACAAATCCTCGAAAGGTCATCCAGGCTGCATCCTCTCACTCTGGGTGCTCATGGAAATGTCAGCAATGTTACACTGTAGCTGAATGGAGCCAGTGAGGTGGATGGGATTCATCCCCCAATATAAACTCAGTATTGATTATAGCAGCATTTTCACGCTTGGTCTAATTGCAAGGTAATTTGTGTCAGCGGTGCAGAACTATGCTTTCATTTTTGTAAAGACAATCAATTGATAGAGTTCAAATGTGGATAGCAGATGGAGAAAGAGTGAGGTTGTTTTCGCTGCAAGCATCTACTGTACCCTCACTATCAAGTCTGCCAGGGCTGCACTTGGATGACCCATCATGGGTTGAGATTGAATCTGTGTCCTTCGCCCCAGGGCCTGAAAGTCATTGTCACTCCTCCTCTAGTCTAATTCAAACTGAGAGAAATATACTCAGTTCATAGTTGCTACAGTTTTATACCAAACACTTATTCAAATAAAGGTCCTGTTTGAACTAAAGAAGGTTTTGCAGTCTGATTCTGCAAACAACTTTTTGCCCTTTGATATTAACTTCTCTAAAGTCTAAAAACCCAAAGTTACTTTAAGGCGTTTCACTCGACAGCCATCTAATTAAATTAAAGGCTCCTATCTATTTAAATAGGGAAACAGTAAATTCTCCAAAACTGTTTGCCAAGCTTATGATTCAATTTCATATTTGAATTCACCAATTAAATTTAAATATATATTTTTCAGGTTGCCCAAGTTAATGCACATGCTCATCTGAAGGGAACAAGATCACTAGGGATGCTCTGATCAGGATTTTTGCAGCCGATACCAAGTACCGATTCATTGTCATGGTGATCGGCCGATAACGAATACCGATTCTGATGCTTCAAGCTTTATAATGCCTAAAGCACATTTTCCAAATCTCTCCTTAGCTAAGAGAATAAATTTAGGATGTTACATATAATCTCTTAAACTGTCACTTATAGCCATTAAGTGTGGATTTGTAATGGTCAGACTCAGGTTTACAGAAAATAATCGATTAAACAGGTTTAAAAAAATTGGTAAGAAATGACTAACAGTGCAATTTAGAAACACTGCAAATGATGAAAGAAGAATTTAACATGTCGTTTGGACGATTTGTTTGGAGCGTAGGCTTTATTTGATGCATAAGAAGTTAAAATGCACACCTATTAATACATTACTTCTTTACTAAAAGGAAATAGGCCTGTAAACATCTGTTAATTTCAATAACTAGGCTACTATGTAAGCGAGAGAGTGGGGATTTTCTTTGCTGCACTGTTCATTTAACCTACCAAAAATAATTCTTAGAACATCACTGTGCCTCCCGCGATCTGTTCTCTTGCTCATTCACTTTTGCCACCATGATTTGCAGGGTTTATCTAATTTGTGGGCGTCATGATACCACTGAATATGCGAGAGAATCCCAGAGCTTCCGGGAGAGGCCTTACGGTTGGATGAGACACTAGATAGCGGTGAACGCTTAGCTCGCTTCACAGCAGCTCAAAGCACTGGACATACAGTGGTTGCACTTGCAAGCAGGAGGCAAAAACTCCTAGTCGCGCCAATAGACTGTCTAAACTGTGTATTTTAGCTGCTGTGACATGAGCACTGTGATCACTCACGTGCGACTTCCTCTGTGTGTAAACTCATAAACAAACACTCGCGATTGGTTCATGAGATCGGCCAGGTTGGCGAGTACCGATCGAGTCATGAAATGTGATTATCGGCCGATATCGATCTCTGGCCCATCGATCGGAGCATCCCTTAAGATCACGACTCCAAACTGCTTTAGAGCTGTTTCTGGAGGATGTGATTAAATGTCATAGTGTCAG
Source organism: Danio aesculapii (assembly GCF_903798145.1). NCBI lineage: Eukaryota > Metazoa > Chordata > Actinopteri > Cypriniformes > Danionidae > Danio > Danio aesculapii. Next base: position 20,721,970 of record NC_079455.1, on the reverse strand, counting down.
TCAAACTGTGTAATGAACATAAGAATCAGCAGGCATTTCTGTGTGGAGTTTGCATGTTCTCCCCTTGTTTGTGTGGGTTTCCTCCGGGTGCTCAGGTTTCCCCCACAGTCCAAAGACATGCACTATAGGTGAATTGGGTAAGCTATCTTGTATGTGTGTGAATGAGAGTTTATAGGTGTTTCGCAATTATGGGTTGCAGCTGCAAGGGCATCCGCTGTGTAAAACATATGTGGGATAAGTTGGCGGTTCATTCCGCTGTGGCAACCCCTGATTAATAAAGGAACTAAGCCAAAAAGAAAATGAATATATGAATAATGGCAGGTCTATTTGTGCTGATCTTCCGAAGTAATTTTCAGCTTATTCCATTTCCTGATGGCAAATGTCCTGTGAGACATGACATTCCATTCCACTGTATGTCCACACATGTAGAGGAATGACAATAAAGCTCGACTTGACTTGACTTGAATTTGAACATGCACACTGTAAACATACCATAGTGTACACAAACAAAACAAAAACGTACGTTGGGCTTAAAGGTATAGTCCACCCAAAAGAATGTATCCACCATCATTTATTCAACCATGTTTCAAACCATTTTGACATATAACCCAATTATAGGTTATTATAGCACCTTGCCAAGTATGGGTTATTTTAACCTAATGCATTGGGTTATATAATTTATCCCAATGCATTGGTTTATTTTGATCAAATGTTATTTTTACCATTCTGGTATTACTATTACTAGTACTACTATTAATTTTATAATTATGGCTGTGTAAATAAATAAATATCTCCGCTAGGTCCTAAAGGTGAGAATGACAGCTGGATATCCCAAATATGTGTATCATTTCCTCAAAAAAAAAAAAAAACTGTAGAGATGAACACGGGAGGTACAGAAAGCATTTTATCCATTTAATATAGATGGGCTATAAAGTGCGCATTTGTATCATCAATAATTAAGGTAAAACGGATATAAAAAACATGACACAGAGAAACAATTTGATTAAAAAAAACAATAATATTATTGCGTTAGAGCTTAATAAACTTTATAATGCAAAAACAAGATTGCGCACGCTTCGTAATACAGCGGTTTCAAGAGTTCACCCTTAGCTGATAATTGATTATAAAGCATGCTTAGCATGCTGTCCTGGGAGAGAGCCCTGAGCTCGTGAGATCCTCAAGCCACGCAACCCACGCAAACATGGGGAAAAAATGCAAACTCCACACAGAAACGCAGGTAAGCCAGTGACATTCTTGCTGTGAGGCAATGATGCTAACCATTAGGCCTTCGTGCTGCCCTGACAAGGAAATGGGAGGAGTAGGGGTGGAAGTGGGGATTCTTCAAGGCTATGATGGCTAAGGTAAGATACTCTGGTTATTTATAGTGGTTTAGGAATCGTCTGATTGGTGAATCATGCGTTAGCTAATGAGGACCAGCTGCTATCAATCATAAGCACGCGCTCCTCTCGAAATTAGTTTATAAATAAACTTCACTATGTGTTAGTTAAATCAGTTGACTTGAAATTAAAATTTTAACCCATCTGGTTGAGTTATTATATAAATAACCAAATAAAGGTCAAAAATAACCCAACAAAGCACCAAATATGTTTAACTCAAACATTGAGTTAAATAAATAACTCGTAAATAGAGTGTAGAGAAAAACACATACTATGGAAATAAATGGAGTGTAGGAAAAACACACTATGGAAGTCAATGGTTACAGATATCTAACATTTTCCAAATATCATCTTTTGTGTTTATGAGAAGAAACTCATCAAGGTTTGAAACAAGTAAAAAGTGAGTAAATGAATGTGAATGATTTTTTTCTTTCCTTTTAACTGCATCCATGTATGTACAGTAACATGTATATCATATACCATAGTTCAAATTGAAGAGGTTATTAGCTCATTCATTTATGTCTTTTAAATGGATTAACAGTGCATTATTGATGGGGCATCAGATCAAACAGAAACAGATCCTGTCAGACATGGCTCTTCATATCTGCAAGGAGTCTCCATGGCAACTGGTTTTAAAAGGCACTTTCCTGCTTCAGGACTGTTTATTTTTATCCAGCTCTGCATTTCTGAGACAGCAGATGCAGCACCTGATATACACAAATAATGAAAGCATCTGTCTCTGTGATACATTAAGTCAAGTCTGCATTGAGAGGAATTAATTCAAAGGCATAGTTTAAATAAAAAGAAAAAAAAATTATATATTGTTTTCTCAGCTTCAGCTTCTTCCAAACTCACAGGAGAGTGTGTACACTGTGGTTTATACCAGGGCTTCCCGTAAAGTGCTGTAAATTTAACATTGTGCCGTAAAATCAATCTGCTGCAACTAACATTATTTCTGTCTTGGTAATCTAGCATAATAACCCCAGGGGTCACAATAAAAGGGGAAAAATTGTTCTATATATATATTTGCATGTTGTTTTTATGTAACTATTAAATACAATTGATATCTTCTGTATGTTATGGATAAAATATGCTAATTCTAGTAGTTTAATAACATATATGAGATTTTTTGAAAACACCAAGCTACTCCCTCTTCATTGTCCCACACTCCCACTTTGGGAACCAATAGTTTATCCAATATAAGGGATAACATTCTTCAGTCTGTGACCTGAAAGATTTGGAGCACATGGACTACATTTTGTGACACTACCATGAGTACATTTTAAGGGCTTTACTTGAAGATTACGTTGCGTGTTGTATGGGGGAAAAATCTGAATAAATATTTTAAACTAATAAGTGACAATTTGGCTGTTTATTTGCCTGAATATGCAAACCTTTACTGTTATAACCTCAGTGTAAACTAAGAAATCAACTTTCTAGAGTATTTTCCCCAAACTCTAAAGTGAAAATGATTGAAGTGAAAGTGAAGTGAAAATTGATATATGAAAAAAAGTACATTTTAAATACATACAGAATTAACAGTACAATTAAAACCTTAAATTAGGCAAAGTCAAGTTAAAATTCGTCCATTTATCAGTATTAGGATAGAACGATGTTGACCAATTTGGCATCTTACGATGTCTAATGTGAAACATTGCGATGGATGATGGCGGTGAATTAATTATTTATGAATAATTAATTCATAATGAATTATTTATTTGTAGCCTACTGTTTTTGTTACTACCTGACCCGCATGGTTTTTGTTTTATCCAAATAAGTTACACACAAATTACCACCTGTCAATCATTTTCCACAGGACATGAATAGGCAGAGTGATCTGTGTCGTTATGATGGGGTCGACAAACTTGGTTGGTAAAAAAGGTGCACAACCAACAGGAACCAACCAACAGTATCTGAGGTTTTCAATAAAATTACATAGTACAAGCGTGAAAGCGAAGGATTGAAGTGGTGTACTGACGCTGTGACACGTTACCTGATAGATTCAAAAGACAGAAGAGTCGTTAGATAGAGACAAGATTAATTAAATATCACGTTTAACAACTATAGTGAGACGCGATCCAGCGGTACATCCTTGATAAACTGTCCGACGTGCACCTGCTGACTGCCTGGAGCTCAGACAAGCACATGACAGTGTTTGTGTCTGTGTGTGTGTGTGGTTACATGATGTGTAACTGTTCAGAAATGTTAGATGAAACGCCAGTATGGATGTGGATCGTTTTTGTTCTAAAATGCCATTTAAAAGGAGACGTATTAGTGTAAACGGGGCCCATGTGTGTATTTTTCGCAAGCAGGTTTCCGACGGGGGCAGAGCAGGGGATCGAGATCCCGGCTCAGAATCATGATGTCTATCGGCCATTGGCGATGGACGATGGCATCGTCTTATCGACCCAACCCTAATCAGTATCTGCTTTTTTTCCCACAGCCTCAGTTCACCGAGCCCAACTCACACTCCCAAAGACTCCATCAGCCTATCAGACGTGAAAGCAGGACTGTTAGACACCTTATCCAGAGAGAAGTCCATTAAGTCAGGTATTGATCTGTTTGACTCATTCATGGAAACATTGATGCACTCGTCCACATACAAAAGTCTTGATTCAGCTCTGTTTACCCTTAGAGGACACAGTAAAATTGGCCCTATGTGAGAAGGCCATTGTCTCTGGGCACGATGGCCCTGCTGGCTGCACAAACTGGGAGGACAAACTGTGTGAGCAACAGGAGCAGCTGGAGAGGGAGATGCAGGAGGCCCGGCAAATGGTGTCCAGCCTCCAGGTGACACTGACATACATCATCCTCTAATTTAGTTTGTTTTTGCTAATTGAGAGATTCTGGCTTTTACCAGATGTTTTTGTTTTGTAGGCTCTACTTCTACACGGTTCATTACCTGAGGATGAGCAGGAGGTGTCGCTCAGTCTGGGTGAGGGAGTCGAAAATGCAGAGCAGCAACTGGTGCGTATCATTATTTCTGTCACAACTGACCTATCATTGAGTCCCACCCCATTAAGGTACTTTCAGACCTGATTTAGTTCAATTGAATCGCACAAGAGTTAGTGGTTAGCTTGGACAGGTTCCAATTCAGCAGTCATACTCTAGTGTACACCAAAAACGGACCAAACAAGTGTACTGAGTGTGGTGAGAATATGATTTAAATGGCCCAACTGCAAAAAAAACTGTACTGTGCAATTTTGCACTTTGCCATTTGCAGTGCATCTTAACATGGTTTTCCAGCTGTATCTGCTCTTCATTCTCGAAATATTTAGTTTTGTCAAAGTGATGCATACAAGCTCTATATGATATACCATGACCAGGATTACAGTCAGCCAATTACATTTTCTCTTTCTAATAACACACATCTTGTTTTCTGTCAAATTGTCCTACTCTCTTTGTTTACTTTTATGAATTCAGTAAGATTCAGGGTATTTGCGGGGTCTTAAACAGTCTTATAATGTCTTAAATTTTAATACTAAAATTTTAGGCCTTAAAAACTCTTAAATTCACTCAAATAGTGTTGTGGGTCTTAAATCATTTTAAACATTCTTAATTGTCCAAAGCTGTTCAATCGGGCTGACACCCAATCACCAATAATCCACCTCCAAACTTTTTTACAATTCATAACAGCTGTTAGACCTTTTTACAGCAAATTCTCCTTATTAAATTCCCTAATCAGGGGGAAAAAACTAAAGCAACATATACATTTACATGATCTTCTGTTAATAAAAAAACTATTTACAGAAGTAACCAGGCCATTAGAAAAAAATCCTTAGTGTTTAGTCTTGCAGAACTCTAAAATTTCATTCATAATAGTCTTAAAAAGTCTTAAATCTAACTTGAAGAAACCTACAGAAACCCTGAAGAATGTATTCCCACATTTTAATTCTGACAAATTGAAAAGTAGAAATCACATATCTGGCCAGAAAATTATATGTATGTCTTCACGTGACTGCATTTTGATTCGTTTCTACTGGTTTGGACCAGATAAATCAGTGTGGTGTGAAAAGGAACTAAAAAAACTGAAAAATACTCTGTGTCATTTGTTGCCCTTGGTCTGAGGCAGATGAACTGAACCACTGATTGCTAACTCAGACATGCTGCTAGTCTACATAAATGCTATCTTACAATAAAAGCTGTCACTGTGAACACTTTGTCCCACAGTGTTTTCATTGATTGTTTTGATTGAGATTTTGGACACCGAAGTAGCTCCTCTCATTAAGGAGCATTCAAGTGGGATTAAAATATGACTTGGAGGGATATTTCACAGATTTAAAATAAACATGGTGGATAACTAGATTGATTTGAAAGCAAGGGATTACAGATCACAATGCAAGCAGGAAAAGTCTTGTGTAATAATTAGCACGATACATTTAACTCACTTGGCTAATAGTGATTAACTTTACTTAATAGTGGCTAATGTTAGCTTGAATTAGCAAACACCGACGCTGCTTATCCGAGACAAAGACTGTTACCAATGTTGGGGAAAGTTACTTTTGAAAGTAATGCATTACAATATTGAGTTACTTTTTATGGTAAGTAATGTGTTATGTTATTTTGAGTTCCTTTTTTGTTACTATTCCTTACCTTTGCTGAGGCTTTTTCTTCTTGATTTTAAATAGAGGAGCTCTCACACACTTCATTTACCTAAAAAAATGCATTACAAAATTATAATTTAGGATAAAGTTATTTTCTGAGAACTTCCTGACCCCAGATCTATACATGCCAATTAATGAAAGTTTTTGTCTTATTAGATATGTAAAATCACAGTCTATTGAGACAGTCCCCTTTGCTTTTTCTTTGATTTGTTCAAAATAATAAATGCATTCTTAATAGCAATTTATTTTTTAGTTTATTAATTAATAACTTATTGTTCATTAGTTAATTGTTTAAAATATAAAGTACCTCTCATTACTTTTTTTAATTTACTCTAATATTATTACTTTACTCTTTACTTACAAAGTTAATATTATTGCATTACTTGTAATGCATTACTACAATGCTGGTTTTTACAAAATGATTGCAAATAAATAACAAGGTGACGTTCACAGAGTTAAAAGCATTGTTGGTTCAACTTACCATACAGCAAATCTAGCCTTGTTCAGGTTTAGGAAATTGAATAAAATAAATTCTGTTGTTCATTTGTCAAGATGTCTGAAATCAGTGTTACAAGCACCTAATGGTACATAATTTTACCTTTTAATTGTGGAAGAAACATCACGAAATCAATATCTTACAATTTCTCTATATGGCATTGAAACCAAAAGATGCCTAGTTCTGGTCTCTGTGTAGCTGATACTGAACTATTGGCTCTTTTGTGTTCAGTGGGAGGGGCTTAATAATAGTTCAATTCTGTTTCACCCTGAATTGGCCCCTGTTCTTCCATATCCTGCATATTCCTCCCTCTTAATAAAATGTGACTTCCTACGCCCCTCCTTCTCCCCATTGCTCTCATTCTGTCCCGCTCTTTCACTAAGCCCTGTCAGAGCAGATCATGTTACCCTGATGGTGAACTTTGCTTTGTTTGTGGGAGAGACGCAGGTATCTATTTCTCCTTCTCGGCTACAGTGTATGTTTGTCCTTCTATTTCTTCCCTGTTTTCGATAGTGCTGTTGTGGGAACTGTTTGGTTTAGTACATGTACTGTAGTTGTGGTGGTTTTCTTCTGAAACAACAATCACCAAAAAACATTTGTTGTTCTGCTGCAGGTTGTAATACGAAGTCGTCTGGACCAGAGCATGGAGGAGTGTCAAGATCTGAAGGTGAGCATTCACATTGTTATTGTTATGCGCAGTTTTAGTAAGATTTGTGCTATCGGAGTGTGGCAAATGCACTGCATTTATACTCTCCGAGTATGCAGAAGGGTGAATTATTAATCTAATTATATGTTCAATTTGAATATTGTATAAATATAATACAGTAAGAGTCATTGGGGGTAGTCAGTATTTTTAAGAAGTACTTTTGTTTAGACTGTGCAATGAATTGACCACAAGTGACGAATTACATCATTCTGAATTGTGGATTCAAAGAATTGCTTCTCTTTTTTGTCACTACACAAGAGAAACTAAGAATTTTTTTAAATCAAAATTATTATTATTTTTTTTATTTTTATATTATATACACTTTTGTAGAGGCTGACACGGTGGCTCAGTGGTTAGCACTGTCACCTTTCAGCAAGAATGTCGCTGGTTCGAGTTCAGACTGGACCAGTTGGCATTTCTGTTTGGAGTTTGCATGTTCTCCCCGTGTTCACGTGGGTCCAAAGACATGCGGTATAAGTGAATTGAATAAACTAAATTGGCTGTAATGTATGAGCGTGTATGGATGATTGCCAGTGCTGGGTTGCAGCTGGAAGGGCATCTGCTGTGTAAAACATATGCTGAATAAGTTGGCAGTTCATTTCGCTGTGGCGACCCCTGATTAATAAAGGGTAAAAGCCGAAGGAAAATGAAAGAAAGAATGAATGTAATTTTGTATATGGTTAAAAGAAAAGGGGGGTTTAAAGTACACTGTAAAACCCAACAGTCAACTTTATCAAATTAAATGAGTGTAGTTAACTCAAAATTGACTGAAATTTAATTCTACTCAATTGAAAAGAGTTTTGAACTCAGTGTTGAAGGTAATGAGTTAATTAAATACTCATATAGATTAGTTTTTTCACTCAAATGGTTTGTTGCAATCGGTTTCCTCAAATGGTTTGAGTTACCTTAACTCATTGGGTTATCAAAACAATTAAAGCGTAATGCAGTTTTATTTCTTGCCACTAGGGAGGGGTGACGCCAACTATTTTTTTCCAATCCAATACCAAGTATATTAAAGGGCACATAGTTTACCCCTTTTTAAAGATTTAATATTAATATTATGGTTCTTCTGAGTGTGCCAGTTTAGGTTTAGCTAAACATGAAAATTAGTTTCGACTTCCTGCCCAATGTAACAAGGGGGCGGAGCCAAGAGCTCCCCACTTTGTGTTTGGCAACAGACAGGCAGACAGAGAGAAGCAACATTAGTGAGAAGACCAACACTCAGCCATACATGTACGACTGAGACACAGACCAAGCAGAGAGTACAAAATTCCGAGCTTGTACACCGGGACTAATAACCACGCACACTGAATTAACTTTGACTGAGGCACCGGATGCGCCGCTCAGAGCCACAACACGGCACACCAGACAAGCACATTTGCATGTTATTTAAAATTAAACTATTCAGATGTCCTGAGTGGTGGCTGGGTGCCGTGGACAGCCGCCAACTTGAAGCGCTGTTCTGTGTACCCTGATAGAAACCTATGTTTAGAATTCTAAAATGCATGGCGCTACGTGGCGCGATGCCGAGCGTCGCCAAGCGGCACTTCTGGTGTGTGACCTGCAGGTAAGTTCGTTGTCAATGGGAAGCGTTGACGCTGAAGCCCCTTGTGAATGGGGCGTTATTTTATTTCCAATGGAGGGACGCGTGTTTGAGGCAACGAGCTCGCACTTTCCAGCTGCACCTAGTTAAGATCACAGAGAGCTTCTGTGACCGCGAAAAATGCAAACGGTTGAAGTTTAAGGTAGATGCCATGAAAAGTACACATGTTTGCAAACCTACCTAAAGTTACAAACAATAATTCCGATAAATGTTGATCTTGTGTTGAGCCCAATGAGCCTTACATCTAAAAATAGAGCAAGGGTGTTCCTTTGCTGACATCGCTTTGACTCACATGCTGAAAATGGTGGACGTGTAACAACAAACTGAGGATATGGTGATGTGTGCCTGTCAATCAATATTGGTGGGCGGGGGGACCGCACTCCTAAGTCAAGTTGCGGTCGATCTAAAAACCATTCCAATTGGTCCATCGTTTTTTTGTTGTTAAATTGACAAAAAAGGATTGGGTGTGTTTATATCAGCTCAATATAACAGTCTATACACTATACTTTCACACACTTCTGTCCAAACAGCTTGAAAAGTAGATTTTTCATCATAGGTGCCCTTTAAGTCAAGTGTCACCTATATCGATACCGATACTTCAATGAAATATTTTATAGTGATTTTTATGTTTTTTTTAACCACCTTCAGTATTATTATTAAATAAAATACACAATTCCTTTTTACTTTTCATAAAATTACAAAACATTATTAATGAAACAAAAATATGGTTATTTAACACCATATATAACAAAAAATAACATTACAGTTTTTCCATTTACTATTTTTTTTATGAGAAATTATCATTTTTGGGCCTGTTTGTCTTTGACTAATCAGTGACTTACTGTTCACATGAAGTCTCGTCATTATATACTAGAGTACAATAACTCCAGATTGTGCTTATTTTTCATTCAGTCATGATGATCGCAGCCTCATACTCGAGTTTTAAAACCTGCTTTGAAAGTGTAAGGATGTGAGCACACACTGACCCATTAGAGGGGAAACAGTGAAAGAATATTATAGTTCCCATTCCTGTTCCTATTTAAGTCAATATTTATTTATTATAAAGCGCTATCAGTATTACTATTATTATTAAGATGTTAAAATCAGTGATCACCTATTAAGAAAAAACATAGAAAGGATTGATACTTCTATTTAAGAATCGATCTTTTTGATACATTGCCAGTATCAAAAATATAGATACTTTAGGATTTTATTGATACACCCAACCCTACTTGCCATACATTAAAGTGTACTGTTTAATTATGTGTTATATTTGTGTACGTGTGTGTACCGTATTTAAGTTGAGAGAGAAAGCGAGAGAAGTTTCACTGCTTTATGATGTACTTTATCACTTATTTTGTTTACATTTATATTCTATTTATCTGCAGAGAGAGTTGCTGAGGTTTAAACAAGAGGCTCGCAACTTGCAAGGAGTGAAAGTGAGTTTCGACCCATTATGAAAAACATGCAGTATTGTTTTAAATCTCAGACTAATAAATTAGATCGTGTTATATAATGCGAGACTGATTAACTCTGTCATGTGTGGTCAGGATGCTCTACAGCAGCGTATGGCTGTGCAGGAGTCTTCAGTCCTGCAGCTCAAACAGGAGCTCCTGCGCTCCAGTATGGCCAAAGATGAGCTGGCTGGACAAAATGTAAGTGCACCCAATAAGAGTAAACAGTTTTGTTTTTATTCTATACGTATTTCTTATTAAGTTTGGCTATATGTAAAGCCTGTTTTCAGTTATAATACAGGTGTACTGTATTTTGTCAGGTTGAACTGCAGAAAAAGCTGGAGGAGAGGAGCAGACTTCTCAGTGAATATAAGGCATGACTTTTGTATTTGTTTTTGTATCTATTTTGTAGTGATGACAATTATAGTAAATAGTTACAATGGGGGAAATAAGTATTGAACATGTCATCATTTATCTAACAACCAAAGAAATCCATATATGCAAAGAAAACTAAACTATTTCGTTTACAAATTAAGTTATGAAAACTCATGGAATTGTTTTGTAAAAATGTGTATGAACCCTGTAATGAACAGAAAAAAAACATGATATCATAATTTATATTATAAAGGATATATTTAGAAAGATGTCACCCTTTAATAGTCGTTTTTTGCTGTTTGTTTACCCAAAAAGCTTCATCTTTATTGCTGCTTTTTAGTTGCTTTTAAGTTGCTTCCAGAAGGGTAGCTTGCCTGTTGTTGTGCTTCAAATAATTTGGTTTTACTATCTCTAAAGTAGTTTCCTACCGCTTTAACGGATGCAATTCTTAATCAAATGCTGTAATACTATATGTCCTCCTATGGTGTATTTAAATGTACTACTATCTTTGTGCTGTACAGAAAGAACTGGGCCAAAAGGATCGGCTTCTGCAGCAGCAGCAGATGAAGCTGGACGAGGCCATGCGTAAACTGACAGACAGCAGCAGCCAGCAGGTAACACATCCAATACTGTACTAGCAGAGCAGATGTGAAGGAGAGCTGCATCATGGGAATGGTAGTGGAGGATCTAAATCAGCAGGTGGCAGTAAAGGCATGAAGTAACACAAATATTAATCTCCATAACAAAGTAATCTTTAATTAATATAAAATATAATTAATAAATTAATTAATAAATAAAATATTAATTAATATTTAATAATTAAAAATAAACAATGTATGCATAGTGTATACATAAATTAAAAATACATATTGAAATTATTTTAAAGTATTTTACATTTTTAAATATGTACAATTTTTCCAGTTGTAAATGTGTTTAATATTTTATTTTTGTAAATTTGTCTGAAACAAAGTCATTCTAAAGTAGAAATATAATTAGAATTTTTATTATAAAGTTATTATTATTAGCAGAATTATTTATTATATGCATATTTATATATGCTTTAATAAAAAAACGTTTAGATCTGTCCTCTTGTTGGATTGGAGACGTGTGCATCACCATGTGGGGCATAAGAATAGGATGTGTGTTTGAATATAACTCATTAATTTGTTTGCTGGTAATTAGAACTGAGTTTTGAAACAAATCTTTGCGCTTAATTAAATATGTAGGCTAATGGATTGTCTTCAGTGGAGTGCTTACAACACCATTTCCTTACTCCATGAAAGTAAAGAGTAAAAGTAAAGTAAAGAGAAAGTAAAGAGGCCGAATGGAGGAGGCTCATCCTTTATCCTCGTGCAGATGGTGTGGTAAACTGTTGAACTTAACTATTTTCCCACTCATGAAGCATTAAGTTTTTCCATCTACAAAGTCTGTCATGTAAATAGTACATTTACTCAAGATTCAAAACCCACCCATAACTCATTAAGAGAATAAGCAACTGCCCTAAATGGTTTGCGCCATGCACTTTAGACTTTGCGCCTAGATTGATGAAATGGAGCCCATATGGTTTTAAAGCAATGGCCTTAAACTCAATTCCTGGAGGGCGCAACTCTGCATAGTTTAGCTCCAATCACCCCCAACTCAGACCTGCTTAATAGTTTCTAGTAGTCTTGAACACCTTGATTATTTGGATCAGCTGTGTTTGATTAGGGTTGGAGCAAAGCTGTGCAGAGCTGCGGCCCTCCAGGAATCAAGTTTGAGACCTCTGCTTTAAAGTAATAAAATGGGTTGTTTTAACCCAATGCTGGGTCAAACATGCACAAACCCAGAAATTAAGTTAAAAATTAAAATGATTTTTAAAAATTAACCCAATGTTGGGTATGTCCATATTTAACCCATAAATTAATTATAGGTTAAAACAAGTGTAATGTCTAAAATATATACAAAATGTAACATTTTATATAAAAAAATATATTAAATAAATAAGAATAAAATATTAATTCATATAATAAATATACAATTAAATTATGAAAAAGTCGTATTGAATAATAATAAAAAATATATACTAATAAAAAACCTTTTTTAAATACTTTATTGTTCCTATTTTATATGTAGATCAGTTTTTGGTTTTGGTTTTTTCAGGCCTGACTGACCCTGCAGAATCAAAACAAAACCCTAATAGTGAATGCATTTAGTTCACTATGTAGTTTTTGGAGTATGTGTGTGTGTGACAGAGAATGTGTGTGTTTCTCAGGTTTGCCTGCAGAGGGAGCTGGAGGATAAGGAGAGTCTCCTCAAAGAGTTAATGAGCCATCAGACAGAGGTATGTATATTAGACAAGTCTCCCTGCAGCTGTTTGCTTTCACACATTGAACACTATGTTTAGTGTTTCCATTAATCACTAGAGCTTCAAGTAAAGACTTGTCCTGCTGTTTTGTTTTTGTTCAGCTTCCTGGCTCACAAAACAACGGCTACTCACATCCACCCGTCACAACAACAACAAAACCACACCATGGGGTAAATGAACCTGAAGCCTCTTCTCAATTATATCATGTCTATAAATGTACAGGAATAGTAGGCACCATTGGTAAACATGAGCAAAGGCAGCTATGAAAATAAATGTCTTTTGTTTATCCTTTTGTCAAAAAATTAATTATGAAAGAAATTATTTTCTCCAATACAAGCTGGTCAAAACTATTCACACCTTTTTATTGCATACTATATTAGCATCTGAGTGAAGGAAGGATGGTTGATGGAAACCTGGAAAGAGGTTGGTGCTCAACTTGGTGCTCTTTCCCCTTCAGTTCAGCCACTCAATTTTCTATTGTGTACAGGTCAGGGTACTGGGATGGCCATGGCAAAACCTTTCTTTTATGCTACGTGATCCTTTTTTTTGTGAAGTTTGATGTTTGTTGATTTTTATTTTTTTTTTTCTTTGTAGGAAATCTAACCACAATCCATTCTAAAGCAGGTCGCACACCAGAAGCGCCACACAGCACCATACATTGCAGAATTCTAAACATAGGTTTCTATCAGGGTACACACAACAGCCGCGCAAGTCGGCGCCTGTCCGCAGTGCCCAGCCACGACTCAGGACACTGTTCATTTCTCTGCCGCGCCACAGAGCGCCATCTGAATAGTTTCATGTTAAATATCATGCGAATGTCCGCGTCTGGTGTGTGATGCTTTTAACTGTCATGTGCGCAGCGCTTCCGGTGTGCGACCTGCTTAAGACTTCTAGCGTAGTCAGTCAGATTTAATTTTTCTATCTGTTTGTATTTGATAGAATTTGCAATAGATAGAGTCATCTAAACATACAGAAACACAACTCATCAACATTACAGATTCTGCTGTTTATTTAACTGTGGATACGTTGTTCTGTTGTGCAACAAACCCATCTTGCTGCTGAAAATCTTTTATTTTGTTTAGTTTCATCTAACCATAATACCTTCCCATTTGAAGGTCCAATAGAGTCTTAAAATGAAAAATGCTGGAGTTTGTTTTTGAATTATTGCAGAAGATTTTTAGCTTGTTTTTATTTTTTGTAAATTCGTTTCAAACAACTTCTGATGGAAGAAGAGCCGAGATTGACTTTTGTGTTTCTCATTTTTATACTCATGTCTGGGCTCTTTCATGTTTGCACACAACCTGGTGTGCTAAAAATGTTTATATTCAGATTATATTCTTCAGAGAAATTTTATTCATAAGAATTTTTAGGGGTGACAATATTTTTGCTCACTGTGTATTGGGAAAATTCTGCCCCCTCCCAATTTTTAATTGCTTTATTTCAATGAAAGTTATTTATTTATACATTCAAATGAAAGATAAAATGGCTAAATAAAGCAGATTCATTTTCACAGCATTTTTCGAACACACCTACCAACCAAGGTTGCCAATACTTTTGATCACAACTGTCTATGTCAACATGTCAACATGTCTCCTGTAGGCCGAGGAGCTGCAGTTAGTCAGAGATGCTCTTCGCAGTCTGAGGAACAGCTTTGGTGGTCACGACCCTCAACATCACACTCTTGACACCCTCGAGCAAGGAGTGTCCAGCCTGATGGAGCGCATGTATGACCTGGAAACACGCCACAAACATGAGAGGAGGGTACGATAAATGCTTGCTCTTTCTCTCACATCTGCTTTTGAAGTAATTCTGCATTATCTCATTATCCCTTAATCACATATCCGTCTGTTTCTTTGCAGACTCGAGGCAAATCGCCAGGACATAAAGCGTCTCACTCAGATCGGGATTCCTGGCCTCCTACTTCGAGTAAGCATAAATCTTAATCCTCAAACAGGAGATGGCAGAGCCATTGAAATGAAAATGGACGTCATTTGTACTTGTCAAGATTCTCTGTAGGTGTGTTGAAGTGAAGAATTTCTTCTTCTCTCATCCAGAAATGGCTCATTCTCAGAGCAGTCCAGCGCTCGGCTCATCTGCACTCACCAAAGTCCTGTATTTCACTGACCGCTCGCTCACGCCATTCATGATCAACATCCCCAAGAAGTCAGACTGACTCTTTCTTACACAATGGTGTTTACTTTAGGGTTTGAGGGATGAAAGTTAGTGATCTTTGTGTTGTCTTATGCCGGCAGGCTGGGGGAAGTCACTTTGCAAGACTTCAAGACTGCTGTTGATCGGGAAGGCAATTATCGTTACCATTTTAAAGCACTGGATCCAGAGTTTGGCACTGTGAAGGAAGAGGTAATAAAAAAGAATCCATCAGGATATTGTCTTAAGTTGCACAGATCTATTTTCATGAATAGCCAACAGTACATTGTAAGAGTCAAAATGATCTATTTTTATTGTAAATAATCTTGAAATTATTAAGTAAATATCATGAGCCATTATATAGACATTTTATACATTTTCATCTGTAAATATACAAAAATGTTTTTTAATGGGTATTATTACTAAGAAATTAATTTGATCAAATTTAAAAGTGCTTTGGTAACACTTTAGATCTCATTACTTTGCTTAATACTGCAATATTAACTGTTTTTAGTAGAGAAAGCCAACATACTGTTATACTACTCTGTCCTTGAAATCAAACGTATCTCCTCCTAGGCCGTTCATGCTACAAGGCACAATTTTTGTCAAAATGTGCCTTTGTCAAAGCTGTGTTCTGCATTAGATTTTGTTGCTCTATCTTTTCAGGTTTTTCAGACTTATAGTTTTCCAAGAAATACATTTTAAGCATAATTTTTCCTCAAAATATGACAAGCCATAAACTCCATGACTTAAACTCCAGACTTTTTACAAAATGTTAATATTTTTTACTGATATGGCAAGTGATTTTTACAAAACGTCAATATTTTTTACTGATTTGGCAAGCCATTTTTACAAAACGTCAATATTTTTTACTGATTTGGCAAGCCATTTTTACAAAACGTGAATATTTTTTACTGATATGGCAAGCATTTGTACAAAACGTCAATATTTTTACTGATATGGCAAGCCATTTTTACAAAACGTGAATATTTTTTACTGATAAGGCAAGCCATTTCTACAAAACGTGAATATTTTTTACTGATATGGCAAGCATTTGTACAAAACGTGAATATTTTTTACTGATATGGCAAGCATTTGTACAAAACGTCAAAATTTTTTACTGATATGGCAAGCCATTTTGTATGTTTCACTTTCACACTTACTAATCATTATATTTTCAATGAAATATGGCAAGCCATCTTTACATAAAGTCCAAGTGCAGTTTTTGACTGTTATAGAGACATCGGGTTGATTTATATCAACACTTCTTGCCAATATGAGTGATGTATCAACACTAAGCTGTCAATTATCCCCATAGCAATAAAACAGGCTAACCTAGCAACCAATTAAAAACAGCAATATCTCTACGTACGTCAGAACATCATAGGGTCCTGGGTATTGGCTGGTTTGACTCATGCTAGCAAGTGGGACTTGCTTTGTGCAATGATAAGCCAAGAGCTAATAACGATTAGCTACATGCTATTAATGATTAACTAAGTGCAATAACATATGCTAGAAATGCCTACTAAGTATTAACATTTGATCAAACATGTACACAAGTGTTGCCATTTAGCAACTGCTTGTCTACCACCTAACAATGCCATAAACATTTTAGCAACCACTTAGCAGCCGATGTGCATTCTCAGTCCTAGCGCAGTCACGTTGGCTTTCTCAAGCCCACATCAAAGTTCGTCAACGAACTTTAGGTTCTAGTTAGTAGTTTATTGTGCTAATAGTCTTAGTTAATGGTTTGTTAATAGCATGAATGTGATTTACAATAAAGTGATTAAAATAAAGCATTTATGACAAATATTTTAAGTGTCTTATGGTTGCCTTATGGTTGTTGATGCAGCTGTTGTGAGTCGACAGGCAGGTCAAATAAATGTTAACATTTGACATTAATAAGGATTGTTTACAAGCAGACATTTTACAAAACATGTCGTATTACCTTACAATATTAATATTCGATGGTTAATTCTGCTTAGGAAGCCTTCCTTCATGTAAACTAATATTCTTAATTGGTGGTTTGTTAATAGCAGGAATGTGACTTAAAATAAAGTGTTAACAGTGATTTTCTCAATATTTAGATTTTTTTTATTCTCAGATTTCAGATTTTCAATTATTTTTGCTAAAATATTTTTCTGTCCCAACAAACCAAACGTCAGTGGAAATGTGTTTATTCAGCTTTCAGATTATGCATAAACCTCAGTTTGAAAATGGCATTATGATTTGATTATTTCATTTGTGAAAGTGTCACAAATCAGTGGTTCTCAGTCAGGGCAGTGGGCCCCATTTTCTGAACTTTCAGCCAGACAGCAGGAAGAATTATTTTTATGTAAATAATATAATATTAGGGGCCAGCGCGGTGGTGCAGTGGGTAGCGCTGTCGCCTCACAGCAAGAAGCTCGCTGGTCAGAGCCTCGGCTGGTTCAGTTGGCATTTCTGTGTGGAGTTTGCATGTTCTCCCAGTATTGGCGTGGGTTTCCTCCTGGTGCTCCGGTTTCCCCCACAGTCCAAACACATGCGCTATAGGTGAATTGAATAAGCTAAATTGTCCATAGTGTATGTGTGTGAATGAGAGTGTGTGGGTGATTCCCAGTGATGGGTTGCAGCTGGAAGGGCATCCACTGCATAAAACCCATGCTGGATAAGTTGGCGGTTCATTCCGCTGTGGCGAACCCTGATTAATAAAGCGACCAAGCTGAAAAGAAAATGAATGAATGATTAATTAGCAATATTATGATTATTGCAGGGTTGTTATAGATACATTTATTATGGTTTAAAAATATGTTACTTAAAGAATAACTGAAATCATAAAGAAATAAAAAATATATGTAAAAAAATGGTTCGGCTTGTTGTGTTTAGCATGTAATATTAATTTGTAACCTGAGTTAAAATGATAAAAATCGAAATATATATTGTGTATATATTATAAGTTCTATTCATATCATTGTTTATAATATATCACAAGTCGAGAACCAATAATCTAAATTAAAAGATCAACAAAAGAACATGTGTGGCATATATCGTATACCCAGTGAGTAATGTAGACTGTTGTCTTTCGTCAGGTGTTCCAGGATGATGCAGTGGTGCCAGGCTGGGAAGGGAAGATTGTGGCCTGGGTAGAGGAGGATCATGGGCAAAGAGGGTACTGCACGCATCTGTATAGCTGATAAACACATTTGTTTATCACCTGTTACCTCTCACACTCTCTCTCTCCCTCTCTCCTTCTCTTTCCTTCACAGAACTTAATACACGTCAGCAACAATCCGTCAAAGGAAACAGAAAGATCTGTGCCAAAAGAGAAGAACATTGATTTTGCAGTAGAGAATGAAGCTCCTTCAGTCTGTCTTGCATGAGCTGAACCACAGAACGAGGCTGAAAGGACATAAAGGATTACCCTAATGATTGAGAAAGTCTGATCTCATGTTTGTCCGGACCAGTATTACTCGAATATAACAATATAAAGAAGATTTGTGATCTCTTTTGAGGTCTTGCCATAGAACAAACCAATACCCATTCCAGTAAACACTTTACAAGATGACAGACGCTTCACTGTGACTCAAGGAGCCTTTCGGATCTCTCAATTTTCCTACTCTAAAGTAGATTCTGCCAGATTACAGATTACTAAATGAGAATAGTTGGCTTTCTTGAAAAGAGACAAGGAGGTGTTCTTGACTGTCAGGGGTTGTTGTGTGATTGTGGTTATGAAAGTGGGGAGGAATGTAGTGAAAGTACGTGTTAAGAGTGGAAAGAGCTTTTAAGCCTCTGTATGATTTTTGATTTAATCTAAGAGAAGGATTTTCCCTGAAACATAAAGGACATTTAAGCTCCTCCAAGGACCAAAGTATTTGATATAAAAGCAACAACATCGTAAATGTCCCTTATGTGTTATCATTCACATGAAGATGTGAGATTAAAGCTCTTGATTTTGATCGTAGCACAACATATAAATGTAGTACAGAGGAATTTCAACTTCTGATTATCATTTCAAAATCCATTTTAGTAACTCTCAGATGTGCTGTTTGAATTCACAGTGTTTTGAGTTTACAGGAAAGTGCCTGGAATCTGCTACCAGAGAGAGATGACCTTTTGTATTTTTGTTCTTGTTTTATATTCATGTAAATATGTTAATATCTAAGAGAGAGAGCAAGGCATGGTGCCTTTATACTGTATAAATGATGTCCTGTAAATCCTGATTAATATTTTGAAGATGTGAAAAGGTCCCCTCTGTATCCAAAAGAGGGTCTGTATTACGCTCGTCAGAGTAGCCTGTGGCTGACAGTAGATGTTGATGCAAACCGCTGTATGCCATACATCAGAGTCTGCTTTTAAACCTCCAGATTACTGCTGGTTGTGTTCCTGGTTTAAGATCATTATTTGGTTATCAAATAAACAGTCTAAAGCAGTATGCAGTGTGTGTGTGTTTATTAAATATACTTACTATTATTGTAATAAATAATGTTGGGAACATACTAATCTACAAATAAATCATGCGTGTTAAATCATTATACAGTAGCAACATTAGCATTACTATCATGTTAGCCATGTGGTCAAAACAAGTTAAAAACATTAGCAACATGTCAAGTCATGTTTGGGAAATGTTTAAGATGTTAAACATTATAACAGCGTGTTAATTCATACTAGAGACATGTTATTAGCATGTTAATTTATGCTACTAACACATTATATTAGCAATGTGAGAAACATGCTAACAATATTCCATGATGCCCCTTACAAAAAATGACTGCATTATTTTTAAAGATTACTGCAGTTTTAGTTAACTTCTGAAAAACTTCTGTATTTTGGACACAAAATTGTCGTATTACTACAATACAACCAACTACTGCAGTTCAACTGAATTACTACTACAGTACAACTACTGCAATGGTACTGAAGTGCTACTACTACTATAATGCAGTACTGCTACTGAAATACAACTGAACTACTTCTACAATACAACTGCAGTACAACTACTATTTTTCTGCTTGGTCAACAATGGTCTTCAAATGAGGTGACATTACTTCAGTTGTATTTCTGAAGTACCACAATTTATTGTATTGCACTTTTCAGAAGTATAACTAACTACAGAAATACATCTACAATACTACAATACATAATAAAACTAAAGTGCACTTGTAATGCTTATGTGGATGGGGCAACCATTACTGCATCCAAAATGGTAAAAAGCCTTGGAGTAACGATTGATGACCAACTAAACTTCTCTGACCACATTTCTAGAACTGCTCGATCTTACATATTCGCACTCTATAACATCAGACAGGTCCGACCCTTCCTATCTGAACATGCAGCTCAACTAATTATTCAAGCTCTTGTTCTCTCCAAACTGGATTATTGCAACTCTCTACTAGCCGGGCTTCCAGCTAACTCTATCAAACCTCTTCTGCTGCTTCAGAACGCAGCAGCACGAGTGGTCTTTGATGAACCCAAAAGAGCACATGTCACTCTGCTACTCACCCGTTTGCACTGGCTGCCAGTTGCTGCTCGCATCAAATTCAAAGCTCTGATGTTTGCTTACAAAGCGACCTCTGGCTTTGCTCCTCCTTATCTGCTCTCACTTCTGCAGATTTATGTGCCCTCCAGAAACTTGCGTTCTGTGAATGAACGTCGCCTCGTGGTTCCATCCCTAAGAGGGAAGAAATCACTTTCCCGAACTCTCGCATTCAATCTGCCCAGTTGGTGGAATGAACTCCCTAACTACATCAGAACGGCAGAGTCACTTGCTGTCTTCAAGAAACGACTAAAAACGCAACTATTTAGTCTCCATTTTCCTTCCTAATCTGTAACTGCCTCTCTGGCTATACCACTAACTGTACTCTCTCAAAAAAAAAAAAAAAATCTAATGCTTTGCTTCTTAGACTTTACACACCTGAAACTTGTCTATAGCACTTGTTCACCGCTGCTCTTATAGTTGTGTAAATTGCTTCCTTGTCCTCATTTGTAAGTCGCTTTGGATGAAAGCGTCTGCTTAATGACTAAATGTAAATGTACCAATAAATTACATAACATTTTAGCCCTCTCAGTTTATTTAATGTTACTTTAGTTATACTGCAGGTTTGAATGCTGTTGAACTACATTGCATTGTAGTTGAACTGTGTTTATACCTCATTATACACTCTCACAAAAACAATGGGATGTTGTACCAAAGAAGGTACAAACCCTTGTCACTGGGGCAGTACCTTTTTATTGGAGCAAAGATGGCACGGCACCAGGACACCCTAGGGCAGAGGTCAATGATCGACTTTGTGGTTGTATCATCTGATCTCCGACCGTATGTCTTTGACACTCGGGTAAAGAGAGGGGCAGAGCTGTCAACCGATCACCACCTGGTAGTGAGTTGGATCCGCTGGCAGGGGGGAAAGCTGGACAGACCTTGTAGGCCCAAGCGTAATGTGAGGGTCCTCTGGGAATGTCTTGCTGAACCTCAAGTCAGAGGGATTTTCAACTCTCATCTCCGGAAGAGCTTTAACCAGATCCCGAGGGAGGCTGGAGGCATGGAGACTGTGTGGTCCATGTTCTCCGACTCCATTGTTAACTCGGCCGTGAGGAGCTGTGGCCATAAGGTATGTGGTGCATGTTGGGGCGGCAATCCACAAACCCGGTGGTGGACACCGGAAGTAAGGGTTGCCGTCAAGCTGAAGAAGGAGTCCTACAGGGCTTGGTTGGCTTGCAGGACTCCTGAGACAGCTGTTGGGTATCGACAGGCCAAGCGTGCTGCAGCCAGGGCAGTTGCGGAAGCAAAAACTCAGGCTTGGGAAGAGTTCGGGGAGACCAGGGAGGAAGACTATCGGTCGGCCCCAAAAAAATTCTGGCAAACTGTCCGGCGCCTCAGGAAGGGAAAGCAGCTCCACATCGACGCGTTTACAGCGGAAGTGGGGAGCTGTTGACATCGACTGGGATGTGGTCGGGTGGTGGAAGGAATACTCTGAGGATCTCCATAACCCCACCGACATGTCTTTCATTGAGAAAGCATAGACTGGGGATGTAGGGGTGGACTCACCCATCACCTGTGGTCACTGGTCACTAATTTGCAAGCTCCGCAGTGGCAAAGCAGCGGGGGTGGATGAGATTCACCTTGTGTGTCTTAGGTCTCTGGATGTTGTGGGGCTGTCGTGGCTGACACATCTTTACAACATCGCATGGAGGTTGGGGACAGTACCTCTAGACTGGGCAATTGGGTTGGTGGTTCCCATTTTTAAGAAGGGAGACTGGAGGGTGTGCTCCAACTACAGGGGGATCACACTCCTCAGCCTCCCGGGAAAAGTCTATGCCAGGGTACTGGAGAGGAGGATCCGGCCAATGATTGAACCTAGGATCCAGGAGGAACAATGCGGTTTTCTTCCGGGCCGTGGTATACTGGACCAGCTCTTTACTCTCACCAGGGTGATCAAGGGTTCATGGGAGTATGTCCAACCAGTCCACATGTGTTTTGTGGACTTGGAGAAGGCATTCAGTCATGTCTCTCGTGGCATTCTGTGGAGGGTGCTCGGGGAGTATGGGGTCAGAGGCAATCTGTTGGGGGCCGTCTTGTCCCTGTATGAACAGAGTAGGAGTCTGGTTTGCATTGCCGGCAATAAGTCAGATTTGTTTCCAGTGCATGTTGGACTCTGGCAGGGCTCCCCCTTGTCACCAATGCTATTCATAATTTTTATAGACAGAATTTCAAGGCGCAGCCTTGGGCTGGAGGGGGTCCGGTTTGGGGACCACGAGATTTCATATCTTTTATTCGCAGACGATGTTGTACTGTTGCCTTCATCGAACATGGACCTTCAGCATGCACTGGGGTGGTTTGCTGCCGAGTGTGACTCAGCACCTCAGGGAGACTCAGGGAGAATCAGCACCTCCAAGTCCGAGGCCATGGTGCACCACTGGAAAAAGGTGGTTTGCCATCTATAGGTTGGAGGAAAGTCCTTACCCCAGGTGGAGGAGTTTAAGTATCTCAGGTTTTGTTCACAAGTGAGGGAAGGATGGAACATGAGATTGACAGCGGTTCAGCGGCAGCAGTAATGCGGTCGATGTACTGGTCCGTTGTGGTGAAGAAGGAGCTGAGCCGACAGACAAAGCTCTTGATTTACCAGTCAATCTATGTTCCTACTCTTACCTATGGTCATGAGCTTTGGGTCATGACCGAAAGGACAATATCTCAGATACAAGCGGCCGAAATGAGTTTCCTTTGAAGGGTGGCAGGGCGCACTCTTATGGATAGGGTGAGGAGCTCTGACACCTGGGAGGAGCTTGGAATAGAGCCGCTGCTCCTCCACATTGAGAGAAGTAAGTTGAGGTGGCTCGGGCATCTGTTTCGGATGCCTCCTGGACGCCTACCTAGGGAGGTCTTCTAGGCATGTCCCACAGGAAGGAGGCCTCGAGGAAGACTCAGGACACGCTAGAGGGACTACGTCTCTCAGCTGGCCTGGGAATGCCTCGGGATCCCCCTGAAGGAGCTGGAGGAAGTGTCTGGGGTTCTCTCCTAAGACTGCTGCCCCTGCGACCCGGCCCCGGAAAAGCGGCAGAAGATAAATGAATGAATAAATGAATGTTAATTCATGTTAGAATATATTAAATATGCTAGTCATGGTTTAAACATGCTATTGATATGATCATTTAGGCTAGCATTGTGCAATTCATGCTGAAAGCATGCTATCAATATGTTGAACATAAACCATGCATGTCATAGTATGTTTAGTAAAGTTTGTTTTGTTACATTTAGTTGGTTGAAAGATAGTGACCATAAATACTTAGAAAACAAAAATGCAAAGTCAGTCAGCAATTTAAGTGTGCACACAAATGTGCACAACGCATGTGATGTTTCCGGCATGCAAGCTACTGTTTGCATTAAGAATGAATATTAAAATGACAATTAATTAGTAGTTTAGATGTGACTGTGATCATTAAATTGGAATTTTGTAATCAAATGAATCTTGTTTTAAATGCGTTTTTTTTACAATTATAAATTTACTGCATGACGTCCAGTAAACCAATGTAAAAAAATAAAGTTTTTACTTAAAATTTACAAGTCAAAGTCATATTATATTATATTATATTATATTATATTATATTATATTATATTATATTATATTATATTATATTATATTATATTATATTACTTTAGAGTTTCATTTATTTTAGCTTACCCCTGGGCCATGGCGTAATGTTTATTTGATATTAGGTTCTTTGTATTGTTTCTGTTGCTGTTGTTGTTCTATTCTATATTGGGATACTCTCTATATATTATACTACTCAATAAATCATATAAATAAATGAATAGAACAGAATATTTAAATGTATTTTAAAAACCTTTCTGGAATAGATTATTTGCGCTTTTATGAGCCTCTCACCGCTCCAGGTCGTTAGATGGCGGTAATTCCGTCCACCAGCAACTCTCACCGCGAGGAAAACATCTCGTGAAGAAAACATTCACGTGTTGTCTCTACCTAGTTACCGGAGTAGAGCGAAAATGCGGGATAAAAAGGTTAAAGAGAAGAAAAATATAACCGATGACCCAGTGAAGAATTTTGAGAAATGGAAAAAGAAGTATGCCAAAACGAAAACCAAAGTCAAGCGAGCTCAGAAAAGCACCGTGAAGAAACGCGACTGGGAGGTGGAGAGGGAAAACATAAAGAAACTGGTGGATAAATACTCCGAGGTGAGATATTAAAATGCTGATATTTAGCATTTATGACAACTATTTAAAGTCTCTCGTAGTTGCCTTATGGTTGTTTATGCAGATGTAGTGTGTTGACAAGCAGATCAGATAAATGTAAACATCTGACATTAATGAGGATTGTTTACAAACCATGTCGTATTATGACCTTAGGATATTAATATTTAAAAGTTAAGTCTGGCCAGGAAGCCACTTCACATAAACATATCATGGATTTTTTCGTCCAGGGACAGAACAAGCCACATTACTAATGTGAAGGTTTACATATCAAATACTTATTGTGAATAAGTATACAGTGATCTTACATTTAATGTGTGGTTTTATAATAAATTAGTCTGATATCAAACTATGTTTGACATTTTGATATTCCTCAGAAAGTTGTTTTTTATGAGAAATTGTTTTTCTAGATCAATCCCAAAGAGGCGGTGAAGTTCTCTGATTTTCCACTGTCAAAAAAGACCCTAAAAGGTGAGCAGTTTTTAATCCGTGTGCTTAATTATACGTTCACTAATGTCTTCATAATCATAATAATAGTCTTGTCTCGTTTGTGTGTGTAGGTCTTCTCGAAGCTCAGTACAGGCAGCCTACGGAGATTCAGAGACAGACCATTGGCTTTGCTTTGCAAGGCAGAGATGTTCTGGGTGCTGCAAAGACCGGCTCTGGAAAGACTTTGGCCTTTCTCATCCCAGTAAGTGATATATCTCAGAGCTTTTGTTTTAATTCCCAAATATGAAATGACAATTAATTAATGTGTTGGGTCTGCACTGACATTCTCAAATAGAAACATAAAATTTTATTAATTCTGATGTGTTTTTTTTTTTGTATAATTATTGTTTCACTGAATGAATTTTTATAGTGTGTATTCTTTAAATTTAAAAAAATGATAGTCATTTTATGCTTACTGTTGTTATTATTATTATTTTTATTACTATTATTATTATTACTTATAAGCGCAGACAAAATCTGCGGAAATTTGTTTTGCTTTTTCTGCTGAGAATTTAGTAAATGTCGATTTATGCAGAATGATTTTAGTTAGTATTATAACTAAAAACTTAATATATTAAATAAAAAAAATTTATTAAGTTTTTAAACTTTTATTTAATGTTTAAAATGCAAATCCATTTAGATCCATTATTTGGTGAACAAAGCAAGTTTTTTCATATAATATATCAACTAGAAGACAGAAAATATAACTTTACAAACTGTATAGTATTTGAACATTTTAATATTACTATTATTATATCACAATAATATTAGTGAAATACATTTAAAAACTCAATAAATATAAATTTACATCCATTTACTCAAGTAAATACATAGACTCAATAATGGGATAAAAATCTGAGGAAATATGTGGATTTCTGCGCACACAGATTCCGTTTGGGCCTACTTGTAAAAAAGAACTGAAAACTGTGTGACACTTTTATGGACTGTAAAAGATATGGACGTAGTATCGGTTACATCACCCATAATGAAGCAACAAGTAGGCGTGGCAAACCATTGCCATTTTGTTCGCGCGTCATCGCAGTCACTGGGGGTGACCAAATAAGGGCAAAAAGGCGAAGCGTCAGTGGAGCTACAAACGCCTGGTAGCATTTTGCTTAGACTGGCTTTTCTTTGGGATACACTTAATACTTCACTACCTGCGTCTCGTTTGTGTTCTGACCAATGTGCATGGTTGTACACTATATCAATAAAGTGTTCACTCTTAATAACACTGTTGTAATACATTGAGCCACTAAGCATTGTTCTTATGATGTTTTTCTACAGGAGGAAAATGTGAATTACTTCCAAATACTTCTAATATACTCTGTGTTAGTAAATGCAAGGCTAATTATGAAATCCAGACATAACACTATGACAATGTTTCAGATGACTGTTCTAGAGCCTACATCTAATCAATCTGTCAGATTCAGGAGTGCATTGCATTTTAATCTAAAAAGTTTTAGCTCTTTTTTTTGTGTTTTTTTCAAAGTGTCCTTGCTGAGATAATTGTCTTGTACAGGTGTTGGAGTGTTTGTATCGTGAACAGTGGACTGCGATGGATGGCCTCGGCGCTCTCATCATCTCTCCCACACGAGAGCTGGCCTATCAGACCTTTGAGGTGTTGAGGAAGATCGGCAAGAACCATGAGTTTTCTGCTGGGCTTGTGATCGGTGGAAAGGTGTGTCACTCTAGTCTTCAGTTATTTTTTTTTTTACTGAGGTTTAACACCTAGTTGATTTTGGTTAATAATATAAATATTCCCTTATGTAAGTGAACCAACGCGAGGCGCATTTGCAATAGTATAACTGCTTAATCCTAGTTTCAGAACAAAGTATACAATCTACTTTTGTGAAAATGTCCTTAGTGTGATAATTCGTTCTTGTATGTAATTGACTGCAGGATCTGAAAGATGAATCTGAAAAGATCCATCGCACAAATATCATTATCTGCACACCAGGACGTTTGCTGCAGCACATGGATGAAACGGCAACCTTTCATGCATCAGATCTACATATGCTTGGTAAGATGATGTTTAAAAAAATAAAAGTGGGTAAAATACTGCGGTTTTTTTCAGAAAATATATTTCTTAAGGTGCTGCTGACTTGAATTCTTCCGCAGATTTCGGTAACAACCAATTCATCTATACAAAGAAAACAAAACAAATTTGTTTATAAATTGAGTTATGTGTAAGAAAATGAATGGCACAGGGAAAAAAGTATTGTACGCATGAAGAAGGCGAGGTGTAAAAAGGGATTGAAAGCACAGACAGCAGCTGAAATCAGCTACCCTGTTCATGGTCAGTGTAAATTAATATTAGCTGCTTCAGTCCCACCTTCTACAATACCAGATGATGAGGATGAAACTGGGGTGGACATTTCAGCAAGACAATGGTCATAAACACAGCCAAGGAAACTCTCAATTGGTTTCAGAAAATAAAATAAAGCTAAATTACCAATTAGCCAACTACCTGAACTAGATCCAATAAAAAATAAAAATGAAAGGTCAGAGTTCATAAAGACCTACAGATCCATCAGGATTTGAAGACTCTCTTAAAATCTGGGGGGAGAAAATCACACCGACTCCATTCTCCATAAAAGGCATCTCCAAGCTGTCCCTACCAAAAAAGCCTTTAAACAAAGTATTAAAATACATTTCAGTAGTTTAGTACTTTCTTTTTGTGTAATTACATTGTTATTACAAAATAATTTTTTTCAGAAAAAATATATATTTGAATTCTTTGTGTTTTTACCAAAATCTGCTACAATTTTATATAAATCCTGATAAACAGCTCCTTTAGATTTAAATTGACTAGGAAAAAACATGACGTGTTCAATAATCATTTTACCTACAGCGTATGTCATAGTTTCCCAGTACTGGGTTACAGCTGGAAGGGCATCTGCTGTGTTAAACACATGCTGGATAAGTTGGCAGTTCATTCCGCTGTGGCGAGCCCTGGTGAATAAAGTAACTAAGCCGAAGGAAAATGAATCAATGAATGTTAATCATAGGAAATTTACCAAATATATTAATGCAACATGATCTTTACTTAGTATCCTAATGTTTTTTTGCATAAAAACAATACATTTGACTCATACAATGCATTTTTTACTATTCCTACAAGACCACTGTTGTGGCTCAGGGTTGCATTATTTGATCAAACATACAGAAGTAATTCAAATATAGTTTTTTTAAAGGTATTTTAGAACACGTGTGTCCAAACTGCTGGGCCACTATCATGCAGAGTTTATGCAAAGATGAATTTTCAGCATAATTACTCCAGTCTTGATCTTTCAGAAATCATTCTGTTTTGCTGTTTAAAAATACATTTCAAAGGATTCTTTGATTAAAAGAACATTGAAAATAAATTATTGTTATTTTCTTAAGAAATGTAAGCCTTTTTTCACTGCCCAATTTATATTGTTTCGAGACAACCGTTTGATCAACTTTTACAATTTTTATTAAAAGGTCATTTGTATCCTTTATAAAGGTTTGTGTTTTTTAATATACTTAAATGTTTGATCTTTGTCTGAGAAGATGTTTATGAAATATGTTTTAATGGTCTCACTGCTATGGCAGTAAACTCAAATGATGCAGCATAATGATTGCTGTCGCTATTGCACAATTTACTGCATCCTGACACCAAGTTGTTGAATGGTGGTGTATTTGCATCATTTCAATAACACCACATGCTTCCTCTTCCTCAACAGTACTGGATGAAGCTGACAGGATTCTGGACATGGGTTTCGCAGACACACTTAATGCTATTGTTGAAAACCTCCCGAAATCTCGACAGACACTTCTCTTCTCCGCCACTCAAACCAGGTCTGTCAAAGATCTGGCACGATTGAGCTTGAAGGACCCTGAGTATGTGTGGGTCCACGAGCAGGCCAAGTTCAGGTGAGATTGTGATTTTACCGTGATCTGTGTTGGGCAGCAGATTCAGTCAGTGATTTTTGAAATACATCACACACACACTGATGTTTTCCACAGTACTCCAGCCACCCTCGAGCAGAACTACGTGGTCTGTGAGCTGCACCAGAAAGTCAACATGCTCTACTCATTTTTGAGGAGTCACCTTCAGAAAAAGATCATAGTGTTTTTTGCATGCTGCAAAGAGGTAAGAGCTCAGTATTTCTGATTTATTTATACGTTTTTTTACAAATGGTATTTAAATATTTTTTTATTCACACGTCAGTTCAGAAGTTTCAAAAGGATTTTAAATGTTTTTGGTTAACACATTTCCCAAAGAAAAGTTTGTTTTGTCAAAAAGCTAAAAACATTCACTGTTTATACTATAATAGTATATTAACTTACATTTATTGCATTTAAGCTGAACTGTCATAAAACCTTTTTTTAGGTTTGTTCAGTAAATAAAAGGCTCATAGGAATAACATTTATTTGAAATGTAAATCTTTGTAATATTGCAAGCCCAATATTATTCATACCCCTGGCAAATTCTGACTTAAAGTTACTTTTATTCAACCAGCAAGGTTTTTTTCTTTATTTTTTTCAGAAATGAGACAGGCTTCTCCCAAAATATAATAAGATGATGTGCAAAAGGCATCATTGTGGAGGAAAAAATCAGCTTTTATTTAGATTTGAACAAAATCTTTAAGCATATATATATATTTATTATATGAAGAGTTTAGATGTAAAAGCTGCTAAATGCCACTTCAGCCAAAAATGAGATGATGACATTGAGCAAATGCTTCAATCACGTAGTACACGTTCAACAAATATTTTGGCTTCAAATTTTCAAAATTCAGCTCATCAGCTCATTCAGAAATAACAGTTTGTTGGCAAAAGCCTCTATACGTCACTTGCTTTTGAAATCAAAAGCCGCTATGTTCTGAGATCCAATCAGCAGGTGCATATCATGTTTTCAATGACTGTTTTATTCGCATTTACATTTTACAAGATGGTATTTGATGAATTGGAGGAGGCTGTCCAACTGTCACTGAATGGCAAATGAAAACATTATTTACTCCACACCGTACAGTGGGAAATGTAGCATACATTCATAAGATTTTCATGCAGTGACATTACTTTGAATGAGTCCGATTTACTATCCATTATATAGCAACTCCATTTCACAATAGACACAGTTAAACAAGATGCCATTCTTTTATCCCACATGGATGTCATATGGATGTTTACACAATTCAAAAAAGGATTTATCTGAATGTTTTGCAGTTCTCACATACATCCTTGATTATACACTACCTTATTTAAATCTAACAAGCTTTGTTTGCAATGTTCTACTTGCATTAAATCTAAATGCCAAATTGTTAAGATTTGATTAATGTTAATTTAATGTTATTGACTTAATGCTCTTACTTGTCATTTCATTCATTCATTTTCCTTCGGCTTAGTCCCTGATTTATCAGGGGTCACCACAGTGGACTGAAACCGCCACTTACTTGACAGATTTATATATTTTTCATTTTAGGTGGTTTGTGTAATGTGTTTTAAGTTTGGTAAAAAAATTCTAATAGCATCTTTAGTGATTTCTTTTTTTAACTAATGACAATGTCTTGTCCCAATAGAGCCTTTTCACATTTCCGGGTTTCTCGGTAGCAGAAGTCATGATAGTTGGGAAAACTTAGAGCGCAGTGAATGCGAGGGTACAACAAATATTTTTTTCTACAATCTTATTGCTCAAGTATATAAAGTATATAAATATAAAGACTTTCAGAAAAAGGGGAAAAATTGTGTGAGACTGATGGCAGACAGAGAAGAGAACACCGTCAAATTTACTCTCAGCCTCATGCTGCATTAGAAACACTGTACAGAAGCGGTAATTCATTTTTTGTCATTTGAAGCAAAGATGATATAATACATTCATATATGCATATAAATGTTCATACATTTTTTTAAAAAATCGATATATTAAAAACTTTTAAGGATTTAAGATGCTGATGACCGTTAAATGCGTCAAAACAGGCTTGTGAAAAGGGTCCATAGGTGGATTTAGAAGTTTTTGCAAAAAAAGCACAAATGTATTTAGCTGGATTGACGCAAAAGATAATCTACCTTGTTAAAAACAAAAAAAATTGTCTTAAAGTGTTATTTTTTAATTAAAAAAAGCATTTTTTTTACTAACTAATAACCTTATTATTACCTATAAAATAAAACTGCTGAACCTAATCGGATGAGCCTGATAGAAAATGCTCATTTACAAGAAAAGAGGTCTGATGGATTTTAGAGGGTTTTGCATATATATATATATATATATATATATATATATATATATATATATATATATATATATATATATATATATATATATATATATATATACATATATATATATATATATATATATATATATATATATATATATATATATATATATATATATATATATGTATATGTATATATGTATATATATATATATGTATATATATATATATATATGTATATATATATATATATATATATATATATATATATATATATATATATATATATATATATATATATATATATATATATATATATATATATATATATATATATATATATATATATATATATATATATATATATATATATATATATATATATGTATATATATATATGTATATATATATATGTATATATATATATGTATATATGTATATATGTATATATGTATATATGTATATATATATATATATATATATATATATATATATATATATATATATATATATATATATATATACATATATATATATATATATATATATATATATAAATACATTTTTTTACTTTCTGAACTAGTGTTTACTGGTCATTATATTATGTATTGTGATTTTTGGATCTGCAATAATGCTAAATTGTTGTTGCTGTTTTTCCTGTGTGCAGGTTCAGTATCTGTTTCGCATCTTCTGTCGCTTGCGTCCAGGTATTTCTGTGCTTGCTTTGCATGGTAAACAGCAACAGATGAAAAGGGTGGAGGTTTACAATGACTTTGTCCGCAAGACCTCTGCAGTCCTCTTTGCAACAGATATCGCTGCCAGAGGACTTGGTAATGCAAATTTGTTCTGTAAACATCTGTCGGAATTGACTTTAAATAGCTAAATCTAGTGCTGTCAGTTAAATGCATACACTGAGTATAAATCTTAGCAGTGACAATATTAGTTGACAAAATTATAATAATTACTGAACATGACCTGCAATGAACTAAGTGTGATTGATTAAGTGTGATTACACAAATTTTGGGCCAGATTTACTAAATCGGGGAAATTATTGAGGGACTGGAATCCCTGACTGCTGCAAACCTTAAATGTATATGTATGTATGTATATGTATGTTCTTGTTTTTTATCTTAATAAAACTGATGCATATGCAATACAATCAGCCTCATAAATATCTGTCCATGCCATTTCAACAATACTTTTCCACTGCATGAATTTAGTACATCCTGTTTAATGATTATTTATTTATTTTTCATCAAAAAGAGGGTTTGCACTGGAGAAAGCTTTTAGTAAATCTGTCTCCATGATATGCGGATTTTAATTCTTGAGTTTTTGTTTTGTGGTTTCAGACTTTCCTGCTGTAAACTGGGTGCTTCAGTTTGACTGTCCTGAAGATGCAAACACATACATTCACAGAGTTGGCAGAACAGCAAGGTAACACTTAAACAATGTATTATAGGGGTGCAATAGTACACCTATCCGTATTAATAATGTTCATGTTGGCACACAGGTGAACTAAAAGAATTCTCGGTTGTTTTAACTACTGCATGTGCATAACATCATTTGAAGCTTCTTGTTTTAAACATCTTCATTTGATCAAATCGCTATTGAGTGTTAAAATCTAAACCTACACTGTTTCAGTTGATGCACAACTTCACTAGACTTTGCTGAGCACATTCAATAATTGCAAGAAGCTTTGTGTATTGATACTTTAAATAAGAAGCAAATTAAAATTTTAAATTAAAATCCGTTTTATCTCAGATTTTTAACTTGAAAAAATTCTAAGCTTTTGATGCTCTGTTATAAGGCATCACATCGATGTATAGACGTTTCAAATGGCAGTGAAATGTGAGTGAACGCTATTATTTTTACATTTTTGCTCCTAGTTGTAGTGTAAATTAGACACGGATGAACATCTTTTGTTTCGTGTAAACAGTATTTTACCCATGGGGTAACAGCAGGAAATCTGCTTGTAAACAATGTCACGCCATTCAGTGTGCAATGTTAACTATAGAGAAGTGATCTCTAGAGAAGATTTGCTAAATATTTTTCTCAAATATTTGCGCTATGTAAGCCTGTATGTTCATTATGTTATATATGAGTCCTAGCTGCTATAATTGTGTATGGGGGAATGCTTAGGTGAGATGAGGGTATACAGTGACCTAGGTGCCTCCTCCGCTGAATAAAACTGATTAATATTATACTCAAAGATAGTTAACTCATCAAATTGAATCTGTTACTAGACTATAACACTAGATGGCAGCTCCTAATCAGTTTCACAAACCAAAAACATACAAAACAACGTTAACATTAGAATTATTACTCATAATAAAATCTAATTTAGTCACCATACAGATATGTCAAGCTCATGATGGATTAACAGCAGCTAAGCTATTGAGTTGGGCCATTTTTGGACTCTGGCTTGACTTGTTTCAGTCTCACCTTGAGGGCGAGTATTAAACACTGCA
Source organism: Danio aesculapii (assembly GCF_903798145.1). Classification (NCBI taxonomy): domain Eukaryota; kingdom Metazoa; phylum Chordata; class Actinopteri; order Cypriniformes; family Danionidae; genus Danio; species Danio aesculapii. Next base: position 20,688,025 of record NC_079455.1, on the reverse strand, counting down.
GTCTCACTATAGAAACCTGTCAAATTTCTCAGCGCTTACAGCGAGACGCCACACACCTGCCGTCCGCCCAGCTGCCAGCCTCGCTCTCTTCTCTACGCGCTGCGCTTGTCTTTTCAGCGTGGAATCGATATCCTCAGTAACTCCCCTTCATAGATCACCACCCTCAGCAGAAATCTCAGGAGTTTCACACCAACATCGTAGAGCTGAGCGTTTAAAGAGAGGCAGAGGTCTGTACTGCAGCAGACCACATGCTGTGACCTTAAAGCTACAGTTCACATCACTTAACGTTTTTTCATGTTTTATATATGTATATACACATATACATACAGTTGAAGTCAGAATTATCAGCCCTCCTGAATTATTAGCTTCTCTGTATATTTTTTCCCTATTTTCTGCTTAATTGAAAGAAGATTTTTTTCAACTCGTTTCTAAACATAATATATTTAATAACTAATTTCTAATAACTGTTTTTTTTATCTTTGCATTGATGACAGTACATATTATTTTACTAGATATTTTTCAAGATACTAGTCTTCAGCTTAAAGTGACATTTAAATCTTAACTTGGTTAATTGGGTAAATTAGGGTAATTAGGCAAGTCATTGTATAACAGTGGATATTCTGTAGACAATCCAAAATAGTATTGCTTAAGGTGGCCAATATTATTGACCTTAAATAGTTCTAAATGCATGCAAATCAGCTTTTTTGTGCGCATCTTGGCATTTCCATCAGCCGTTTTTTTAAATGCGCATATCCAAAAGATGGAATCGCCAGAGCGGAATGAATTGCCTACTTATCCAGCATATGTTTTACGGAGCGAATGCCCTTCCAGCTGCAACCCATCACTGGGAAACATCAATACACACTCATTCACACACATACCCTACGGACATTCATTCATTCATTTTCTTTTCGGCTTAGTCCCTTTATTAATCTGTGGTCGCCACAGCAAAATGAACTGCCAACTTATCCAGCATATGTTTTACGCAGCGGATACCCTTCCAGCTGCAACCCATCACTGGGAAGCATCCATACACACTCATTCACACACATATGCTACGGACAATTTAGCTTACCCAGTTCACCTGAACTGCATGTCTTTGGACTGTGGGGCGATCCAGAGCACCCGGAGGAAACCCACCAGAACACAGGGAGAACATGCAAACTCCACACAGAAATGCCAGCTGACCTAAGGCTCGAACCATCGACTTTCTTGCTGTAAGGCAACAGTGCTACCCACTGTGCCACCACGCCACTCATTTTAAACTTCTAAAATTAATTATCAAGGAGCAGCTGATCACAGGGACTTGTAATATATATGTTTTAATTCCAGTTTCTTTGCAAAGAAGATGTTCTGTGGACATGTTATTATGGAGACATGGCTCCTGTTAATCAATTCGGTGGGTGGGGAAAACCGCACTCCGTCATGTTGTGGTGAGCCTCATAATCAAAAAACCTATATTAATGTCAGGAAATTAATAAAAAGAGATTTATTGTGTTTCTTTCAGTAGACTTGACAGTAGACACTCTATACTTGCACACTTCTGTCCAAACAGCTTGCAAAAGATGATTTCATCATAGGTGCCCTTTAATAAAAATATGTAAATAAATGTACACCAGTTATTATTTCCAATATTAATTCATATGAGCTTGTTTTTGAAGTATATTCTCATTGATATTTTTTATTATTAGCACCGATGAGCAACTAGGAATAGGAAATTGTTCACTTATGATTTCCTGTATTGCAGGTAACACATAGGCAAAGCTTAGCCATTCATTACAATGTGTAAAACCAAAAAACAGAGTTGTGTTTTATCTTGTTGAGCTTTACAGAATAAGAAGTGGCTATAGGAAAGTAGAATAATTACATCAATCAGAGCAGAAATTAAGAAATTGTAGTGTTGCACAAATTTCATAAATCAGCCTGTAAGAGGATGTGTGTTTGTTTTTCCCAACACTCTTTTTAGAAGGACAAATCTACTGGCCATAAAAACCTCCAAGAATCACAACTGGAGAATTGTTAAAGTTATCACAGCCTAGAGGTCAGAAAGTCTCCTAAACCACAATCCGGCATCACCAACCTCACTACAATTGTTTGAGAGAGTCTCAAGTAAAAAATGCCTCATTAGGACTTTGCAATATTGAAGAAAAATGTGATGTGCAATAACGTGCTAAGTGAAGTTCATTTATAAACTAATTTCGAGAGGATGATTGAACACAGATGGTCATGCATTAGCCAGTTCATGATTCACCAATCAGACGATTCCTAAGTCACTGTAAATACCCTAAGTTCCATATCACAGCCATCTTCATTTTGAAGAATCCCTACTTCCATCCCTACTTCTCCTCCTCCTTTGCTAGATGAATGGTACAGTGGCCCATTGGTTAGCACTGTTGCCTCACAGCAAGAATGTCACTGGTTCTAGTCCTTACCAAGCCAGCCAATGTTTCTGTGTGGAGTTTACATGTTCTGCCCAGCTCACGTGGGTTTGCCCCAGGCCCCCCAGATTCCTCCCACTGTCCAAAAACACACAACTTAAGTTAATTGACAAATCCAAATCTGCATTATAGATGTGCTCCTAGTAAGTAGCAATATCTTAAAAGCAATCCCTATCTGTTCATTAGCACAGTAGGGGAGTTTTTGAGATCTACCTCAGCTCAAACTCTACTCTCGCCCTGCAATGGGAGGGAGCCCTGGGCTCGAGGATCTTATTCAATACAATATATGTTTGAAAATGTTATAACCAACAAGTTACATGTTAATTTATGGACCAAAAAAGCATCGCTACAACTTCTGAAAGTGAACAGCAATGTTTTACTGTTGCATAAGACAAATTTAACATGGTAAACAAGCAAAAATAATTACAATATATAATCACTACTTTGCTCCGTTGGTATAGTTTTATTAACCTGTAAGCATCAGGAACACTCAGGAAAGCAAAAAAAAAAACATTTGAAACATAGTGGAGAAATTCCTTTGCTGTTTTATTGCTTTCTTAACATTTGCCTTGCTTGCTTGGTCATATTTTACCATCCATACTACAATCCTTGCAGATTTCCAGACAAGAAAACCAGCATGTCCACTCTACTTTATTTCAGAGATGTGTGTTCTCATGTAGTTACATTGCCTGATGTGCTGAGATGTCTTTCAAATGATGTGCTAATGGCAGTCAGTCACACAAAGATACTTTTGTATTAAATCACTCCTTTATTGCATGTCATTGCTAAATGCATACTTAAATATGCACATTTTTGATCATTTCAATGTATTGTGCAGCCCTAACTCTCAAAAAAACAGGCAAGCTTCTTCATTTTTTTCCTTTTTTCTCAATATGTTGATATAGTTCAATAGGTTAAATAATAAAGACATTTTTCATAGCTGCCATATTTTATAAGGGTGCCGATTATTGGAGGTCACACAATTTTTTTTGTGTTTTTCTGCAGGTATAAAGAGGGAGGCGAGGCTCTTCTTGTCCTGTTGCCTTCGGAGGAGAAGGGCATGATTTCACAACTTCAAGAGAAAAAAGTTCCCATTAATCAAATCCAGTGAGTGCGTCTCTCTTTTACCACACTCAGCCAGTAGCATTGGGCTTAGAAACGAATGTGTTGTCAGTGCTTTAGTGTAATCAAATGACTGTATGAATGTTCTCTGATAAACGGAGGAAACCATGTGCATGCTGAAAATGAAAGACGACATGTGATTATTATGATCAATGATTTCTGCTGTGCGAAAGTCACAGTCTCCGCAGGCCTGATTTTGTGCTTGCTGTTAGTCAGTCTCACGGTATTCACAAAAATACCACAATAATTTGGATTCTTAATTATTTAAATATTACATTATTAGGCATGTTTATCTGAAGCAAATTAAATCATCTTTTCAGCAATCATTTTTGTATTCTTATGTGGACAAAATCTTTTAAAAAGCAGCAGGTAATGGTTTTACATTGTAGTTGTGTGTGTTTGATGTTGCTTATTATTATTATTATTATTATTATTATTATTATTATTATTATTATTATTGTGATCCAATCACAAATGTATCCGACACAATTTACACCTTCAGTAGTGTCTTAATAGAGTGCTTGATCTGCAGGGTGAACCCAGAGAAGTTGATGTCAGTTCAGCAGAAGTTGGAGGCCTTCCTTGCGCAGGAAAAAGAGCAGAAAGAGCGAGCACAGAGGGTAAGACTCATCTCAGACGCTGAAGCCTGACGTTATACTGTAGAGCTGTGCTTTTAGGATAATCTGATTGTCTGCCTCGCGCTCCAGTCTGAGCTTCACAAGGCTCATTATAGAGAGAAGAACAGCGTGAAATGTAATCGGGCAAATTGCTGCCACGAAACGCCTGCTTGTGCACTCTCCCTAATGTGTTTGTCAGGGATAAGTTTTCCGATTTTATCCTCCATAATGCATCTTCTCTTTTCTCTAGTGTTTCGTGTCCTACCTCCGCTCCGTCTATCTGATGAAGAACAAAGATGTCTTTGATGTGTTACAGCTCAAACTCCCTGAATATGCCATGTGAGTGGATGCCCAGTGCCAGCAGTCTTCTGTGTGTATGTCTGTGTGCTTCTTTGTGTGTCTGTGTGTGAGGCACTTTGAACACACTCAGGGGGACTTGCAAAACAATGTGTGATTGTTATGCAATTAAATCCTCGTGAAGAAAACTTCACCATCTGTTTTGAAAGCGGAGACTGTTTAATTTATTTTTTAAACTAATGGTAGTCTTGTGGGTAGCACTTTATTTTACAGTGCCATTTTACATGTAAATGCTGTAATAATAACTAGTTAGTTACCATCTTGAAGTGATTTTACGTAAGCCAGTAATTTCTTAGGTAAATACACATACTGTAAAATAAACTGCAACGATACCCCACCCTCCCTCTGTTTACAAATGGCCAAAAAATACCTTCAGTAAGTAAAACAAAAATAATACTTACCATTATTTGTTGAACAGTCATATTTATAATATTTTAACAGTTGCTTATATTAGCAGAATACACACTCACCGGCCACTTTAATGGGTACGCCTGTCCAGCTGCTCGATAATGCAAATTTCTAATCAGCCAGTCACATGGCAGCAACTCAATGCGTTTAGGCATGTAGACATGGTCAAGACAATCTGCTGTAGTTCAAACTGAGCATCAGAATGGGGAAGAAAGGTGTTTTAAGTGACTTTGGACGTGGCATGGTTGTTGGTGCCAGACGAGCTGGTCTGAGTATTTCAGAAACTGCTGATCTACTGGGATTTTTACGCACAACCATCTCTAGAGTTTACTGAGAATGCTCTGAAAAAGAGAAAATATCCAGTGAGCGGCAGTTCTGCGGGCGCAAATGCCTAGTTGATGTCAGAGGAGAATGGCCAGACTGGTTTGGGCTGATAGAAATGCAACGGTAACTCAAATATCCACTCGCTTCAATAGAGGAATGCCGAAGAGCATCTCTGAACACACAACACATCGAACGAAGGCGGATGAGCTACAGCAGCAGAAGACCACACCGGGTGCCACTTCTGTCAGCTAAGAACAGGAAACTGAGGCTACAATTCGCACAGGCTCACCAAAATTGGACAATAGAAGATTGGAGAAATGTTGCCTGGTCTGATGATGTTGATTTCTGCTGCCACATTCTGATAGTAGTGTCAGAATTTGGCATTAACAACATGAAAGCATAGATCCATCCTGCCTTGTATCAACGGTTCAGGCTGGTAGTGGTGGTGTAATGGTGTGTAGGATATTTTCTTGGCACACTTTATGCCCATTAGTACCAATATAATATATTGAATTTATTAAAACGTGTTTGTTGTAAAAATTCGTAATAATGACAAAAAAAATACTCATTTGTGGATCTCCTTACTTCCTGGTGCAACTATGCTACCCTTGTGGCTGGTGTATTCTGGGAAATTTTCTTACCCCTTGGTTACCCCTTGGTTTCGAGTGTGATCCTGAAAAATCTTGGGAATTCATGGGAACATGCAAAATGAGGGGTAGGGCTAAGGGGAAGGACTAAGGGGTAGAATTGGGATTGTGTCTAAGGCAGCTCTGGGGGGAGGGGGGGGGGGGGGTCATGCATGTGTGTGTTTTCAGGAGTCATATTAATAACCATATCTAAAGTTTTTTTGATGGCACTTTACATAAGGTGACATTAATATGTACTTACACTGAAGTTAATCATTTTTTTCAATGTTTTTATATGGTCAAAACATGTTTTAACATTGTACTTACGATTTAGTACCAACAAATAATTACATCTGTAGTTAATTTCTGTGGTTACATTTATAATTACACCATCTCTTATACCTAACCACCCTTACCACCAAACCTCTCCCTAATCATATCTACCCATATCCCATTGTATTTTTTTTAGATACAAGTGCATAGTGGTTAAGTCCATCTAATATGAATTGGGATAAAAATAAAATCAAAAAACAAGTGTGAAATGCTTGTTTTTCCACAGTTTAAGCTGACTTGTGTTATTACAGGTCTCTGGGCTTGGCGGTGGCACCACGGGTCCGTTTCCTCCTAAAGGCCCAGCAGCAGAGGAGCACAGCAGCACAGGACGACAGCAGCACTGCAGGACATCAGTCTGGAGATGAGCTGCAGAGTTTCACAGCTCAACTCAAACAACAGAAGACCAAATCTGAACCCTCACAATCTGAAGAAGAGGAAGATGATGATGATGATGACGATGATGAAGGGGATGATGATGACGAAGATATTAAGGACCAGGATTCATTAAAGCCTGTTTCGCTACTCTTTGGCTTTAATGAAGAGGATGATGATGACCAGAAAGAAGTGGACCTGCTAACAGTCAAGCGTAAAGATGTGTTCAATGTCAAAGAAGAGATCCAGGATGAGGAGGTAAATAAACAACACATCTGGTGTCGTTACGGTTAATCAACCTTTCACACTTTAAGCACACAACCATTAGAAGCATATAACTTCCATTTCAGTGGACTGAAAATGCCCAGTAAGCTGCATGAAATAGACAACAATTCATTTAAAGGAAATATTCACACACATTTGGCTACAAAACATTATGTTTTACAGTTTAGAAGCATCTAAATATATCTTACGCTTCTTTTAAACATTAGCAGGACATTCGTGCACGCATATTTTGTAATGCAAGATGGAGGTCATTACCTGCCTTCTTATTTTATACTAATGTGTAAAAAATGATCAGTACATCACTATTTAAAGGTGATAGGCTATTTTCTGTCCTGTTTGGATAGGTGTGCTGTAGGGGATTTTTAACATGACACTTTCAGTAATCTTGAATACTCTTTTGAACATCTCTGCTTATGTGCCCCCTTGCATTGTGATTCAAGAGGGCGTCTGCACTTTGCACACACAGCATGTAGTTTCAGCAGGCCTGCAGATACCAGTATGTGCTGAAATATATAACACTTCTTTCAATATGCCTTTGAGACACAGTTAGCATGACTCTTGTGCAGACCTGGCAGGTTTATGAGAGACGCGGACCTGTGAGTCATGTCAACATTGCCTGATTTGTCTTGAGGCTCCACAATCAAGTACTGCAATAAGGTTTCAATGAGTAATGTTAGTTCATGTATTTACTAACATGAACTAATAAAAAGTATACTTGTACAACATTTATTATTACATAGTTTAACATTTACTGAAGCATTATTAAAATCCAAATTCATGCTTGTTAATATTAGTTAATGAACTGTGAGTTAAAATTAACTTATGATTAGCATCTTTGTTTTTATTATCAAACTTTAGCAAAGATGTTTAAATACTAAAATAAATGTTGTTCATTATTCGTTGATGTTAGTAAATACATTTTTTTAGAAATAATATAAGTAAAAATAAAAGTAAAATAAAATAAATTTTATATAATGTACAGTTGAAGTCAGAATTATTAGCCCCCATTGATTTTTTTAAACTTTTTTAAATATTTCCCAAATGATGTTTAACAGAGCAAGGAAATTATTGTTTTATTTCGACTAGAATAAAAGCAGTTTTTAATTTTTTATGAACAATTTGAGGTCAAAATTATTAGCCCCTTTAAGCAATTGTATTTTTCAATAGTTTACAGAACAAACCATTGTTATACAATAGCTTGCCTAATTACCCTAACCTGCCTAGTTGACCTAATTAACCTAGTTAAGTCTTTAAATGTCACTTGAAGCTGTATAGAAGTGTCTTGAAAAATATCTAGTCAAATATTATTTACTGTCATTATGGCAAATATTAAATAAATCAGTTATTAGAAATGAGTTATTAAAACTATTATGTTTAGAAATGTGTTTAAAAATCTTCTCTTCGTTAAACAGCAATTGGGAAAAAAAAAATAAAGAGGGGGGCTAATAATTCTGACTTCAACTGTATCTACAGTATTTATGTTTGTAAACTTCAGATGAAAATAAATTCCATACAAAATGCGTGCTGTAAGTTGTGTTCATATAGTTGTATTATTATTATTTATTAGCGAAAATAATTTAAAAGTTTAGGTTCAGTAAGGTTTTTAAGATTAAGTGTTTTTAATTCTGCAAGATTGCTGTTATAAAGCATTGCTATTTAAAGTAAGTGTTGAGGCTGTTCACTACCAGGATGGGAGACCACCTGTGAAAACTAGGTTTCATTAGAAAGTGTTATTAACTAAGACATTAACAGCACTTAGGATTATTACATTTTGTACAATAATTTTAAGGGTCTGTTTAGATCTTTTAATATTAGTAACATTTGACATTTGTTAACTAATGTTAACAAATGAAGTCCTTTTGAGAGGTGTTATTGAACAACAGACCTATAAGGAACCTGATTATTTTAAGAAACATAATATATGAATTATTCAAAGCATGATTAGGGTCTCTATTTTAACGAAATTGACGCAAAGTCTAAAGCACAGGGCGCAAAAGCATTAAGTGCGTGTCCAAATCTACTTTTGCTGTTTTAAGGATGGAAAATTAGACTTTGTGCCCTGATGCATGGTCTAACAGGGTTGTGCTTATTGTCTTAATGAGTTATGGGTGTGTTTTGAGCATAGCGTTCATTAAACCAATCAGAGTCCCATCTCACGTTCCCTTTAAGAGTCAGTTACATTGCACCATGGCGCATTTGCTATTTACATGGCGGACTTTGTAATTGGAAAAACTGAACGCTTCACTAGCGAGAAAACAGTTAAACAGACCATCTGCAGCGCGAGGATAAAGAATGAGCCTCCTCCATTTGGCCTATTTACTTTCTCTTTACTTTTACTCTTTACTTTTGTGGAGTAAGGAAACCTTGTTGTACACACTCCACTGAAGACTTCCATTAGACTACATATTTATTTTCCTTTAAGTTCAAAGATTTGTTTCAAGACTTATTTCTAATTTCAGTTTTAATTTTCAGCAAATGAATGAATGAACAATAATAAGGAAGTGTGGTCAAAAAACTGAGTTAAATCCAAACACACGTCTTATTCTTATGCCCCATATGATCATACATCTCCAAAACCCGACTGGTTGACAAATCTAAACTTGTTTTAATTCAAACAAAACAAATATAAATATGCATATAATATATAATACTCATAATAATAATAATAACATTATACAAATGCAAATTGTCATAAATAAACTGAAAAAAGTGTTTTTTATATTTATGTAGAAAATAATCATTTTTGTAACATTTTAATCCTTACATATGAAAAAAATCATATGTAAAGATATTTGTGTATTGCTGTACATCTTGTGTGTATTAAGCAATGTGTAAGCATTTGTACCGCATAGGCGCATAACTAACGCACTCTCTACTGGACTTTAGACTAGCTTATAGTTGGTCAATGGCGTGGTCTGTTTCAGTTCCTCAAAATAGCAACACGCCAACAATGTGCCTTAACACACCTCCTTTTTAGACCGGAACAAACATGAAACCACGAAGTGGCGCAAATGGATTTGCTATTTATTCAACATGGTGCAAATTGTGAAAATTAGGATTGAGCTGGTCTGAAAATAGCAAGAAATCACGCCAAACACGTCTTGCGTCTTATTGCGCCAGGTGTGTGATAGTGCCCTAGGTTTTACTTAACTGGGTTGCCAGCTTGTTATATTGTTATGTGTTTATGTTGAAGACTGTATTAAGGTGAGACTGGCAGCACACAGCTGTTAAAGTGTAGATGAGCAGCTACTCTTTCAAGTTTGTAGTGTATTCAAGTGGAAAGTGTTCTCTCTCTGAAGATCTGAACCTTTTCACATCTCATCAGCACTCAGCTGTAATGACTGTAAAGAAGAAAGTAATAACATGGAGTTGTGTTGGGTGTTTCCATGTCCTGGATAAATGAAGGGATTGAATGAACTGTTCAGAGCTGCTTTATGAATTCGCTGTGTGCAGTGTTTTTAATCTTGGCCCCTGGGGAGTTAAAAATGACAGCTTCTATGATTACGACTGGTTATGTAAAACACTCTTTTTCCTCCTTTAGGACGCAGATGCTGATGCCAAGAATAGGAAACAAAAGGAGTCCAAGTTCAAAGATGCCAAGAAAATACAGAAGAGAAACCTCAAGGTTAACACCAAGAAGGTCTTCACTGAAGACGGAAAGGTTTGTATTATCAGAACTCAAACGTTACTAGCAGTCATTTAAAAGAAGAATTGTTTAAACTACAGAGTGAAATTTGCACGTAATTTGTGACCATGGATCACAAAACCAGTATTAAGTTGCACGGGTATATTTGTAGAAATAGCTATACATTATACATTGTAGGAGTCAAAATTAAAAAAAATATTGGACTATTCGCTAATAATTTCATATTTTAGAAAAGGCTTTATATATTTAATGGAGATTTTCATATTTTAGACATTTCTTTATATGTTTTTTTATTAGTTGAATCCATTGTTAAGAAATTTATGTGAACAACTTTTAAAGGTGACTTATTTTTATTTATTTATTTTTTTTAAACCTCAAATTCCAGATAGTCAAATAGTTGTATTTTGGTCAAGTATTGTTCTATCCTTATGAAGTGTAAATCAATGGAAATCGTATTCATTCAGTGTTCAGATGATGTTTAAATTTCAATTTAAGAAATACCTTTATTACTGATAAAGAAACACACATGTAGCATGTTTCTGACATGTTTTTATCATAACTTTGCTAATTGACAGCATGTTTTAAATCATTGGTTACACTTTTAGTGTGATTTTATTGCTGATACCATAATTTAACACAATGGTGCATGTTTTTACACTTTTCTTACATAGTTTGTCATGTTTTAGCACATTACTAGCATGTGTGTAGCATAATGTAATATTGCTCGCCTATTACAACATGTTGCTGGCATGTTTTTTGTTTGATTTAACACTGTTAGCATGTTATAGTATTTTGTTAAAACATTATTTGCATGTTTTAGCACTGTTAAACATGTTAAAACATTTGTAGCACCAATTCTCACCAGCATGTTTTAGCACATTGCTGTATATTTGTCATACATAGTGTTAAATACTGTTCTATTACATTTCTAGCATTTCTAGTGTCATTTAACACTGTTACCATGACTTGGCACACTCAAGGATGTTTTACAATATTACTCAAATATTTATACTTATGATTTAGCACTGTTAAAGGGTTTTACATAACAGTTTGCATGTTTGATGCATTGCTAGCTTGTCTTTATCGTATTATTAGCATGTTTTAATAAAATATGTAGCTTGTTTTAACACATTGCTATGTATGCCAGATGTAAAGTTTAGAAATATTAGAGTCTGGAATTAGTCTTTTGTGTTTAATTTATTATTATTTTTAACCAAAGCATTGTTTTTAAACTGTGATTGATGTGTGCAGGTGGTGCAGCAGTGGCCTCCTCTGCAAAGGACTATGGTACCAGATGAGGAGGAGGATGTGGAGACGTCTGGCATCAATGTAGAAGCAGCCAAAGAGCAGCTCCGCAGAGAAGACCAGGCATTCGACAAGATGGAGTACCGTCGTAAAATCAAGGAGAAACACAGGGTAAGGCTTCCTTCATATTTTTCATCCTCCTGGTTCATGCCAAGTCCATGCAGCTCCTCTTTAAATAAAATGATACAAAAAAGCCTTTTGATTGATGGTGTTCAGCTCCAGGTACTCTGATTAAAGTAATATACAAGGAGCTGAGGGCGATGGGCAATGGAAAGACACTCTCTTGCAGCTCTTGCAGGTTTGGGCAGATCGAAATATCTGAGATGCCTGTGCAGGCGGCCTGGCTTCAAGCTCCAGGCATCCGTGCATGAGATTGGGCTTCTGACTTATTACTTTAGATCTTGTACAGTAGTATTGGACAAGACTTTAAAGGATTGTTCTCCGGCAAAAAAACAGCATGATGTACCAGTTTAGACTGTTTTCTTGTTGAGAGGCAAATAAGGTGAAGTACATCCTGAGTTTGTCTCATGCAGAATTGTTTTTTTTTTTGGAGATCGATTACTGGGAGTGTGTAGCTCAATGAGAAGCACAGAAATATTGGGATCTATTTCTATAACTAGACCCGGTGCAGATGAGCACCATGTTTTTTTAGACACTGCTTAATGGTCCATTTGCCTTATTGTTAAAACCTAAAGTTAGTTTTTATTCGCTTTTTAGTTGTTTTGCAGTGGAGAGAGGATATGAACCGATGCTGCTCAATGACTCTGCATGTTTGCTTACCGCTTGGCTATGTTTCGAAAACTTTTCTAATTCAATTTTAAAAATCATTATTAAATAAAATTTTATAGGTAAATGTAAAATACAATCAATTATTATATAATTATGTTTATGATAATCATTATATAAAAAAATGCTTACTAAAGAAATGTCATATAAAAATATTGAAGCATAAAGATAAATTATCTCACAATTTTACTTCCAAATTTTAATTTGAACAGAATAAAAAACAATAAAAAACATTTGATATGTTTCTAAAAATATAATTGCATGAATTTGATAAAAATTAAATAGATATTTTTTATCCAGTTAATGATTACTAAACTTTAACCATTTAAATGGAGTCTATCTGCAATTTAGTCAATGTACACTACCTGACGAAAGTCTTGTCGCCTATCCAAGTTTTAGGAACAACAAATAATAACTTGACTTCTAGTTGATCATTGGTTGTCAGAAGTGGCTTATATGAAAGGCGAAGGCCAGACGACTGCATTCATACATCTCTGCAATGACTCAAATAACTTATTAATAAAGTCATCTGGAATGGCAAATAAAGCGTTCTTGCAGGACTCTCAGCGTTCATCAAGATTCTTTGTATTCATTTTCAATGCCTCCTCCTTCATCTTACCCTAGACATGCTCAATAATGTTCATGTCTGGTGACTGGGCTGGCCAATCCTGGAGCACCTTGAAATTCTTTGCTTTCAGGAACTTTGATGTGGAGTAAGAAGTATGAGTAGCGCTATCCTGCTGAAGAATTTGCCCTCTCATGTGGTTTGTAATGTATTGGGCAGCACAAATGTCTTGAGGTACTGTTGATGTTGCCATCCACTCTGCAGATCTCTTGCATGCTCTCATACTGAATGTAACCCCAAACCATGACTTTTACCTCACCAAACTTGACTGATTTCTGTGAGAATCTTGAGTCCATGTGGGTTCCAATAGGTCTTCTGCAGTATTTGTGATGCTTGGGATGCAGTTCAACAGATAATTCATAGGAAAAGTCTGCCTGCTGAAACTTTTCCAAATGATCAACTAGAGGTCAAATTATTATTTGTTGCTCTTACAACTGAGATCAACGACAACACTTTTGTCAGGCAGTGTATTGGCAAACACCTATTCAGGCACTGTTCTATTATGCTATGGACATTTTTCCCCAATCAATACCATTGCTGTAGACTTTTTCAAATTTAAATTTTTATTTCACTTAAAATATATATGAAGTGTTGGAATTAAGACTATTTGAATACTTAATTCACAGTCTGTCAGTCCAAAAGTTTGGTCCTTCATGTATCTTATGTTTTTTTTGTTTTTTTTTTGTAAAGAGAGTTACTGTCCCTGTTAACCCAGGATAGTAATATGACATCTTTCTCCTCTCCGCCAACTGAAGCTTCAATAAAAACATGCTGGTGCCTCTTCTAGCAGTTTCTCCTGCCAGTTCTGTCAAGTAGTAACATCCAGACTGACACACAGTGAAAGCTATTTTTCTTCTTTCATTTCTCTCTGATAGATACAAGGCAGAAAGCATTGTCTGGTGTCTGTGAAAGTTCCTGTGAAAAGCCTAACCATCCTAATCCATTTAGATTTTGTATTTTGGGCTGTCAGAGACTTTGAGAGGCTGCTCCTCAGTAATCCATCAGATACGTGCAGATGCTCATTAATCAGACACGCTGCTGCCTATGTCTTTCACTTTCTCTTATGGAGTCTTTATTACTCCAGCAGAGCAGCATTTAAAGCTCAACCCTGAGAAAGGTAAAGACTAACATCAGGAACAACATAGAATTTATTTATTTATTCATTTAAACCCGCTGATGTATTTTTGCTGCATTTACTGTATGACGTGTGCCAAGTCAGCAACTTTATGTGATCCAGTTGTGTCAGTAAAATGTAACTACTTTTAAAGGTAGGCTTTGTATTGAGACTTATAAGAGTCTTCTGTATATACAGTATAAGAGATATTGTCAAGTCTGTCAATGTCAATTTTATATAGCACTATTGAACACAACCAAATGTGAACCAGTGTGCTGCACAATACAGATCACAAATATTTAAAATAGTAGCTAAAATAATTCTTACTGATAAAATGCGAAATCAAAAAGGTAAGTTTTCAACCTCGGGGTCTTAAAAGTCCTTAAAATGTCTTAAATTCACTGAAATGTTGTGTTGTAGGTCTTAAATATTTTTTAACAGTACTTAAATTTCCTCTGTCCAAGTAAAGCTACCAAATCGGGCTGAGATCCATCCAATCATCAACAATCCATCTAAATATATATATATATATATATATATATATATATATATATATATATATATATATATATATATATATATATATATATATATATATATATATATATATATATATATATATATATATATATATATAATATTTTATAATATTTTATAATTTATAAGTTTTTTTTTTTTACAAAGAGCAAATTCTTCTAATTAAAACCCATAAACTAAAAACATTTACACAATTACAGAGCAACATATCCCTTTTGATGATTTTCTATTTATATAAAAACTATTTACTGAAGTAAGGGGGAGTGTTAAAAAATAGACATGAAACTTAAGGTTTTATAACAGAAACACATTAATTTAATTCATTTGGACCAAAAACCAACAAATACTGTATATATTTTTGATTAATCATGTAATTTTCTCTGCAATATACTTTTAACAATGTTAAACTTGTCATTAAAAACAACAAAACATTTATGTTCAAAAAAGTGTATACAACTAGTGTTGTAATAACTAGAGTAAATAACTACATTTGAAAAAAAAATCCCATTGGCCCAACTTGGCCATAATCAAAAATCCTCAGTGTTTAGCCATTTTGTAAGTCTTAAATTTCATCTATAATGGTTATAAAAAGGTATTAAAAAGTCTTAAATTGGACTTGATGAAACCTGCAGAAACCCTGTTTAAAAACAGACAGAGATTATATAGATCTAATACAGAGCATTTCACAATCTAGGACCCGCTACTGCGAAAGCATGGTCACCCCTGCATTTCAGCCTCGACTTAGGGATGCATAATAATCTCTGGTTTGATGACCGAAGAGATAGACCAGGCTGATGTTCAGTCAACAGATCTGACAGATCAGAAGGGGCCAAGACGTTTAGTGATTTAAAAACCGAGAGAAGAATTTTTTTAAATGACACGATTATGCACAGCCAATCATTGCAAAAAATGTAAGACTGGTGTGATGGCCATGTTTTTTGGTACCAGTTAATAGCCTTGCAGCAGCATTTTGAACTAATTGTAAATGGGATAGAGTTGTCTGACTAATTACAAAATATAAGGTGGTGCACTAGTCCAACCTAGAGGTAATAAAAGCATTAATTATTTTTCTAAGTTTTTCTAGATAGAATAGGTTGGACTGTTTTTAAGAGTCAAAGCTACAAATAGCAGGATTTGACCTCTGCATTTATCTGTTTATTAAATCTCAAGTCATCATCAAATATAACACCCATATTTTTTACCCAAGGCTTCACAGAAACGCTTGATTTACCAAGATTTACTGTAGGTACCCTAGAAGAATTGTTTGGCCGAACACCATTATTACTCTCATTAACTGTGCATCTGTGCAATTTTCTAATGAAAAATATAAATTTTTTATAGATCCATGTGTTCTTGTGGATCTGTGGGAGCATGCTAAACTATTTATAGAGTTTATGGTGTTAGACATCAATAGTGCTTTAGGAGTGAGCTTTTTTTTTTTGCTGAGTGTGTTTTTGTGCTGGTACTTTCACTGCTTTAGGCTTGTCGAAGATAAATAAATGTGACACTTAAAGGGTTAGTTTACCAAAATCTATGAAAATTCTGAGAGCATTTACTCGCCTTTAATTTGTTCCAGATTTGTTTGACTTTCTTCTGTTAAACATAAAAGAAGATATTTTGAAGAATGTTGGAAACCTGCATCCATTGATTTTTTTTTTTCATAGCATTCGTTTTTCCTACTATGGAAGTTATTGAGCCCCTATTATGGGTTTTTGAAAATGACCTTCCATGCAGTGTGTAACAACTCTAAGTTAAGTGAAATATCCAGCTAAGGCTTAAATCTGAAAGAACACCGTGTTTAAAACTACTGATTTATTTATAAAAGAGTCGACTCACAGTGGTTTAAATAAATCATTGGGGTAACGAGTCTTTAGCTGTGTCGGCGTGATGTCGATATGGAACTCAAGCCCTGCCCAATTGTTGTGCACACAGACTTGGGAAAATTCCCCCAACCCCTCCCTCAAACACTGTAGAAAGAAAAAAAGGAAGACAAACACTGTAGCAGATCCCAGTTGAATCAAGTCGCATAGACACTTTGCTCTGAAGTGTGAGAGAAAGTTAGTGTTATTTTCCCTACCCAAAGATGAGGCTGTGAAGAGTCAGTGGTTGAAGTTTATTTTTGGAAAAATGCCTCCGCATTGTAGCCCCAGCCTTGTGCTGTGTTCCCGTCATTTTTCTGAAAAGTGCTTCTGCAATCTACATGCTCACAATGGGGGATTCATCAGCTTTTTGTTAAAGGAAGGATCAGAAAAACTATTTATGTATGGGACTTTGTCAGAGCTTGATAGGAACTTTACAGTACACAGTTCATGGATCAGTTCCTTCCTCCATTTTACAAGTGTGAGTAACTTAAGTGCAATTAAAATGGTTGCCTCCTTGTTTTCTCTAGCTTGCAAATTATGAATTTAATTGTGTTTTGTTACTTGTAACCACTTGTACTGTATCTGGTTAACCCTTTATATTCTCATATTGCTTCTTAACCCACATTAAAAATGTGACACGTGCCACTTTGTTTACGAATTTAAATGCGTTTGTGAGCTTGCGATTCACTGCCGTTTGTCAGTGCTATACCCACTGTCACACGTGCGGCGATCAAGTTTCAAAATAGTTCAACTTTTGCCACCAGTGGATTAATACTGAATGTGTGTCACTGTTTTACTTATGGTTAAGTATAGAGCAATATGCTTGTGTTAAACTGCATTCCTTTGATGCACTTCTGCATTGGGCTCACACATACACTCTGCACTGACTACTTCAAAATTGTTGATAAGCCATGGTGGCCATTTCTTTTTGTTTCACGCTGAACGCAGTCAACCAATCACATCAGACTGGGTCATCAGACCAATCAGTGCAGATTAGCATCGCGCTAAGGAGGGATTTGTGAACAAATGAGTCCCTAAATGAATCATATGGGAGTCGTTGGGATAATTAGTTAAAAATAAATGCATATTATAAGACAATGAAAGCGTTTTTTGACCTTGCATGCATATCAGCCTGTTGTTGGAGACCCCCAAAACCAAAATATGACCCTTTTTTAATACATAATAGGGGCTCTTTAATGGTTATGTTCTCAGTTTTCTTCAAAATATCTTCTTTTTATTTAACAGAATAAAGAAACTCAAAAAGGGTTGGAATAACTTGAGGGAGAGTAAATCATTTTAATTTTTGGGTGAACTATTACTGTAAAGTACTTGTAAGTGTTAACAAGTCCCTGTCTTAAAGAATTAAAATTTGAATTAATTACAATTCTGTTATTGATTATTCACCTTGGAGATATCTTGTGAGTAACGTGGAAATGTATAAAATAACAGCAATATTTTTTTATGATTTTAAACAAACAGGTCAAATGTTTCTTAATTTTCCTAATTACTTTTTATTTCTAAAAGCAACCAAAAATGCGTGAAAAACAGGCATTTTTTTTCTTGAACCTGTCAGTATGATCATATAATAACAGTGATTTAACTAATGATCTTCATCTTAAAACTGGTAACCTGAAAATTGCATCCAGTATATTAAACCACATTTAATTTTGCCTCTGTGCCACTGATGTTTGTTCAATGACGTTTCCATGTGAACTGATGGATCTCTTTCCACATTTAGCATCATTTGACATTTGGAAAGTAATGAAAAGCCAATGAAATGCACTTGACATTGGTTTTATCACGCTCTCAGCTCACTGATTTCCATTCAGCCTGCAGCCTCCTCATAATTCCTGTCTCCCAGACATCTTTGAGTCACTCGTAATGTGGATAGTTGTGTCTGGCAGTCCAGACGCCCTTTATATTGAAAAGTGTGACAAACATCACCTATTCATTCTCTCTCCAGAAGAAATGCAGAGCTTTAAAGTAAAAATGTAATTTTCCCCTATGAGTCTGTGTAATCATTTCAAACCTTTGCTCTTTGACATGTTTATGTGATTGCACAGTGACCAAATCTAAGTAAGTCTGTTTCGTTTTTCTCTCTCTCTCATTTTAAACAGGAGAAAAGACTGAAGGAGAAAGCAGCTCGAAGGGAAGCAAGCAAACAGCATAAAGAGGTACGCAGCTCAAAGTCATTTCAATGGTTGTAACAAGTAGCAGGATAGTAAAGTGCCCCATTATGCTTTTTCAGATATTACGGTTCATGCAGTGTGTAGCTGCATGTGCCAACATTCAAGGATTAAAGTGCACAATTTATTTTAGCCAAAATCAGAACAGATTCACAACTGCCATAACAAACAAGTCATAACTGAACAAAATTGCTTGGGTCAATCACTGTACTATTATGGAAAGTGGTGTAACGGATCACTAATCTCACGGTTCGGATCACATTATGGTTTTTTAGTCACGGATCAGACCATTTTTCGGATCAGCCAAAAAGGGGAGGAGACCAATGTAATTTGCTTTCCATTTATTACAAAAACAGCACTGCAAGTCACTTTTGGTTTTAACAAACAAAACTTAGAACCTGTGATTTTTATTAAAAATAAAATGAAGAAATAATCAGCTGAATAAAAATAAATAGTAAAATATTCAGTACTGTGAAAATTCAATACTACTGTTGCTGAAGCGCTAAATGTAGAAATCTAACTTTGTAATTTGTACAGCCCATATTTATTTTTATTCTCATTTTCAATAAACAATTCAGTTATTCATTCATAAAACTTCATTTTTCATTGCTAGATGATCATTTTTGCAGAATTATTCAGTGGCATATTTTTGATGGCTGGTTATCGCCACCAATTGGTTAAATAATGTAATTGCTGTCTACAGCTTTAGTTTTTGATTGTCGTTAAATGCATATGATGGTGATTTTAATCTCCAGTTCTTCTGTGTTATTTCACTGTTTGTAACTTCATAACTAACTCAAAAGACTAAGAATCTCTTTTTTAAGTTTAGCATTTTTCAAACACAGATTTGAATGCAGCGATTGGAGAGTTTAATAAACATATGCAAATCACCATCATTTATTTTTTATGTTGTGTGGGTGTTGAGATCCTGATCTTTTAATAATTAATCGTGCAGCTTACACTGAATGCGTTAATGCAGGCTAAACAAATAGTGACAGAAAACACCTTCAATAAAACCCACCATATCATGAATAGCCCACCACAACGTTCTGTCGTCATTATATTTTTACAGGAAAGCCTAAATGCTTTCATACATGTGATTTGAATTATGCGAGAGGCAATCTCTTTGTGATCGTTACAAATTTAGGATTAATTATTTACCAGTAAAAAAGTGTATTAATCCGTGGGAAATGTATGTTCCGAACCATTGGTTGTAATCCATATGAATCACAGATCAACTGTGATCCGTTACACCCCTGATGTTGACATGCTGAAAAAACATGTTGTTTCCCAATACAATATTTTTACAATATTCTTTAGATACTACACTAAAGTTATAGTAATTATTGGTGGTTTGGAGATAGAACTGGAACATTGTGGAACAGAGTTCTTCCTGTTTTATGCTGTGTTGAGCACGTTGTTGCCGTTTCATTTGGCTTTAAACTAGTTTACATTACAGATATTTTTGTGAGTTGTCTTAGAGCAGTGCTTCTCATCTGAAGATTTGTGACCTAAAACTGAGTGGGGTTTTTGTGATACATGACTTGCAATGCATGCAATGTTTTTGAAAGATGTGTTTGAAAGATGTTTACGCTGTTATATCAGGCACGGACACATTCTCCTAAATGCCATTTCAGACAGAATCCTGGAGTTGTTTAATTTAAGTTGGGAGATATGAAGAAAGTGGAAAAACATGTAGTTTCAGTGATGGTCACGACAAAGTGGTTCTCACACACCCAAAGTTTGTTTCTTTCACAAACTCTGTGCTTTATGACAGACAATGTTTTATGATGAATAAGATTATTTTCTCTTTTTGTAAGTGACAGCCACATTAGCTTTAACTGATTATTAAACAGATAACTGGTAAAAACATTTCCCTCAGCTCATACCAGAGCACTTAGAAGTTTTGTATATACACCATCAAAACCTTGATACTATGATAGAGTGTGAGTGTAGTGTAGGATGTATGAGTCAAAATTTGCCAGGTAAAAATACAAATTCAGCATGTGTGTAAAATACTGTCTGACATCACATTATAAATACAGAGCAAAATAAATTATCGTCATTCAACTGCTGGCTCATACCACTGTAATAATTTTAGCCGATCAAGAAAACTAGTTTGGGACAGGTAATTAATGTTTATCCAACATTAGTCATATTTCTTGAATTTATGTAAATCCCTTTAACTGCCCCACCAAAAAAAAAATGTTGTATTGTATTTCTTAACTCCTACTGTCGCTAGTTAACACACTCAATGCATCAATGCAAAACACATCCCATAATTTTCAAAAATATCAACCTCTACCAAATGGTAGATATGTTGGTTTATGATAAAAGTACCAGAATTATTACATATACTATGAAAAATCTGAAAATATGAAGTGTAAAACCAATTTATAAAAAAAATATTCAAAATAAAACTTTTTTGAGTACTAAATCAACTTTATATTTTGAAGTATGGCATACAATATTTCTTAATCTCATTTAACATGTTTTCTTGTTTGTTTGTTTTTACAATAAAACCAAAATCAATTGTAGTTTATGTTTGTTTGATTTATTTTTTTATTTTTTTTGTAAACCAACAATGCTGTGTAGTGTAAGCCATTGTTTAACAGTCGTTATCTAATACAGTCAAAATATGGTCAACCATTTGGTTAGCAGACAGTTAAAGGGAATTGTTAAGTAAAATAGGGTTATGAACATGGAAAAAAATTGAGTTTGGTTTAATGACCATAGGATAAGGTAGGTTCCATCGCCAAAACAGTTGAAAACTACTGTACCACAGTAAAGAACTCTGCATCAAGCTAGAAATGACTTGTTTATTTATTTATAATTTATTTGTGAGTCATGCAGTTTAAAGTAGTGCTATTTTGTTACGCTTTTGGCACATTTGACATTTCTCATATACAGTTCCACCAGTATGATGCAACAAATTTGACTCATTCTGGCAAGAAGTTTGAAAAATGTGACCATTTAGTCACATTATTGAGACTTTAGGATCTCCAAACTTTAGAGACCTTCAAAATCAAAAACCAGGGCACGATTCAATGATTTCAAAGGTTCATAAACTTGTATCTGACTTGAAATGAGGAGTTTCTGTCATAGGGGAGAGATGGCCCTGGTCTCTGGCCTTTCCCTCCCGCTGACGGCCCATAATTCACAGGATGGCAGCTGTCATGAGTCGCGTCTCTCTCTGCCTGTCCTCGCTGGGGGATTGAGCTCTGCGCATCCATATGGAAATGCAGCTGCTGCTCTCCTCTCGTTTGTCATCTGATCAATGCATCGTCTGTCCAGGAACGCGAGACTATTTATCACCTCCCTAACAATGACTCTCAGCGCTCTTTTTGCATTCACTCATTCCTTCGATTTTAATGGCCCAAATGGTGGTCGATCTGTCCGTCGTTACACGTGGTCCAGATTAATGTAGAGAGTTGTTGAATCATTATTTGACAGCATATGCTGTAACACAGAGCAGTGCTGCTTCATTCCCTGTCAGTTTCACTTTTTTGCTGCTTCTCTCGAGACGCTTGATGAAATAGATGGACCCTTCAGAGCCTTGATGCTCAATCGGTGGCAGGCATTGCAGAGATATTCATTAATATAACACCATCTGTTTGCTAAAGACAAATTCATCAAAATGCCTGTTTTGAAAATGTATGTCTTTATTCATTTCTCAGTGAATATAGGCATTGTATTTTGGTGCATTTAAACAAAACAGATTTATTAAATGATATATATATTGAAGTAATATTTTAGTCACCAAACATATTAAGAAATTGAAAAATAATATTAAATTATAATATTAAATATAAATAAATTCAGGCAAAATATTGCAAGAATAAATTACAACCTTCAAAATTTCACCTAACCCTTTAGATTTTTGTGCTTCTTGATTTTTTCCCTCTTTTTAAAATTTGTATTTAATATTTTTCTATAACATATAAATGTGTGTGTAATAGTTTTTGGACCGATATTGTAATTTATTTTGTTAGATAAGCTCCAGATTTGGCTTCAGTACTGACTAATCTAATGTATATGCACAAATATGGTATTATATAAAAAATATGAATTTAAAAGATAGATTTCTGAGGGTTGTACTCGTATATACACTGTATGTTTAGTGAACTTAAAATTATATATATATATTTTTTTTTCATAACAGTTAATAGCAGATTGTTTATTTATTAATATTAGGATAGGACAGGACATCTAACCAAAAAAAAGGTTAATTTATTAGGAATATTTTATTATTTTGTAATTCAGGAGTATACTTTTTAAAATTTTCTATAGAAAAGTAAATATTTGTTCATCTTTTAAATATTTATTCAAAATTATAGTTTATTTACAGTGAACAAGTGCTGCTGTTCAGATGTTAATCCATTTGCTTATGTTTACCAAGGCTGCATTAGGTTTATATATCAGGTCGAGTCGAGCTTTATTGTCATTCCGCTACATGTGTGGACATACAGAGGTTGTGCAGTTTAATTCACAGAATTTTACCAAAGTATATTTTATACTGTAAACTCACAAACTTTTTTGGTCACATCCATAACGCATGCTTGTTTTTTGCATCCTAAAATGTTTACAGATTGATATCTTTTAAATCTGTGGTTAGCTGTTTTGGAAAATATAACTAGATACTTTAATATAATGTTAACAAATACGTTCTATGTGAATGTACTCTACCGGGCAAAAGTTTGGGGTCAGTAGGACTTTTAAATGTTTTATAATCTTCTCCTGCTCACCAAGGCTGCATTTATTTTATAAAAAATACAGTACAACTTGTAAAATTGTGAAATGTTATTGCACTATACAATAACTGTTCAAAAGTAGCTTATTATTTAATTTAATAATTTATTGCATAAAGATGATTTTAAATATGAATTTTCATCTTCATCATTCCAGTCTTCAGAAATCACTCTAATATTAATTATTTTATTATTATTATTATTATTACTGTTAATATTATTATCATATTATTGGTAATAGTAATGAAACCAATAATGACTGCAGTAATAATTTAATTTGAAGCTACATACAATAAGTATGTATTTAAAATTGTAATAAATATTTAACAATTTAACAAATTTCTTTACATTTTATAAATGCCGTCTTGATGAAAATAATAATTTTCTGTAATAAACCATGAAAATTTTTTATTAAAACTGACCCCAAATTTTTGACCAGTAGTGTATGTTTTGAGTTTTTAATGCAAATGTCACATCCATAATGCTGGAATTGCTCTACGGTAAAATAACAGTTTATATATATATATATATATATAAGACCCATTTGAATTCTGCTGACAGACCTGCGCTTTGAACGGGCTCGTATATGTGCACCGAATAACACCAGAGAATGAGAACAGCCATAAAAGGAGGTCAGTAATGAAGTTTCTTGAATAAAACAAGAACTTAGAACAGCAAACTAGATTTAGAAAATACACTAACTCTATAATAAAAAAAGACACCGTCATAATCATAAAAGGTTTGGGGTCAGCAAGATGCGTTTATGTAGCAAGAAAGAATCCATTAAATTAATCAAAAGCGACAGCAAAAACAGTGTGTTTTAATGTCTGAAAAGATTTCCATTTTAAATAAATGCACGTGAAGTTTATATCTATAAAGTAATAATAATACTATGAATAAACTGTATTGCTGTTTTGGTACTCTTCATGATGATAATGGCAATAAAATGTTCCTTGAGCACCCAATCAGCATTTTAAAATGACTCAATTTATGATGATTTAAAATTAAGTATAATATAACAATCATTTTTAAAAACACACATATATGTGTATATATATATATGTATATATATATATGTGTATATATATATATATGTGTATATATATATATAATATATATATATATATATATATACACATATATATATATATACATATATATATACACATATATGTGTGTTTTTAAAAATGATTGTTATATTATACTTAATTTTAAATCATCATAAATTGAGTCATTTTAAAATGCTGATTGGGTGCTCAAGGAACATTTTATTGCCATTATCATCATGAAGAGTACCAAAACAGCAATACAGTTTATTCATAGTATTATTATTACTTTATAGATATAAACTTCACGTGCATTTATTTAAAATGGAAATCTTTTCAGACATTAAAACACACTGTTTTTGCTGTCGCTTTTGATTAATTTAATGGATTCTTTCTTGCTACATAAACGCATCTTGCTGACCCCAAACCTTTTATGATTATGACGGTGTCTTTTTTTATTATAGAGTTAGTGTATTTTCTAAATCTAGTTTGCTGTTCTAAGTTCTTGTTTTATTCAAGAAACTTCATTACTGACCTCCTTTTATGGCTGTTCTCATTCTCTGGTGTTATTCGGTGCACATATACGAGCCCGTTCAAAGCGCAGGTCTGTCAGCAGAATTCAAATGGGTCTTACAAAACATGATTAGATTACAACACAAGCAGAAGCACCACTGAATGCAGAACAACCTGTACCTGAACAGACTCCATATCAGCCCAATGCACAGACATGCAGGTGCCCCATAACCACATTTCTGATGTGAAAGACTGGCCTGCATTATAGACTATTCAGCCCAAGTGCCGCCCACATAGACAGATGGGCTTTGACTAACTCACATATAAAGTGACCAACAACACTTCAGTCTGTGTTAACTTCATTGTGTTCATTTATCTAAAATAGATTGTACCAAAATACAAGGCACAGAAAATTTCCCAATTCTGGACAGTTTGTTCATATATATACTGTATTTATATATAAATATATTAGTTAATGTAGGTTTTTTTGGGAGAAAGAGTTTTGCTATAGACACTCGTTTTCTATGTCTTCCCCAAACCAAAGAAAAGGTCAAAACATAGGGTCATACACGCTCCACAGACTGTACCAGGATTAAAAAGTTTGCCTGAGGCCACAAGAAGTCAGGAGTCAGGCTGGAGTGGAGCAGGCCATTGGGAAAATAAAACTGGTTGTGGCCGACCCAAGGTCAGAAACTTTTAAACAACAGAGACTGAGCTAGAATCAATTCTACCAAGGGAGAAAAAAAGACACTGTTTGGTTGCAAATGATCAAAAACCAATTTAACAAGATGTGTCCCTTAAACAGGATGTGAAGTATTTCCTATGGTCTCAAGGAGGTCAATAGGGGCTTTTTTCAGTGGAGGACCAATTCATAATAAATATATATCCACTTTTTGGTATATTCTAACCTCAGGAACTTGGGATTATTTTAGTTCAAGGAATGGATTTTGGGGGTTTTAAATTTGTTCCTGCTTCATAGTAGGATCTAACCCAACACAATAGGAACTACAGCAGCAGTAGCATAAAGTAGGCTGCATTTACACTGCATGGTTTAAGTGACTCAATTCCAATTTTTTTTCTCCAATGTGGCACAGATCGGATATGGCCCATGTACATGTAACCAGGAAAAGATCACATGGATTCAGATTTACTCAAATCAGATTCAGGCCTTGTTCATATGTGGAAATTTATCCGATATGAATCGGATCCGTGCCCTCGTGTCTGCAGTGTAAGCAGGTAAATTAGATTTTTACCTGTCAATGCGAGTTGTGCATCATTAAAAACCATAGTGAATGATGTCAAGTCTGCCGCTTTCATTTCAGAACAGACTTCAGCAGAGTCCCAAACCTTAAATCTCATACACGAGGAATAAAAAACGCTTTTATATTGTCATATGGCTCAAATATTTAAGCATGTTAAGGAGAGAGAGAGAGAGAGAGAGAGAGAGAGAGAGAGAGAGAGAGAGAGAGCAATATCTGCTAATATAAACTAATATAAAACTGTTGCATACATCACGTGCAAAAATCATGCCATGGACATTACGTTAAGATGCCTACTAGTTTAAAAAGGCCTAGATTGTGAACAGGAACATTAAAACAGGAATAGAGAAAAGAGCGCTCTTTTATTTTGAGCTGTCAGTCAGTGCCTGCTCTTATTTTCCTATTTGTGCAGTGCAAATGCAGACAATCAGATACGAGCCACTTTTAAAAGATGATGTAAGCAGGTCATCAAAAAAATCCAAAACAGTCACAAAATCGGAATTGACCATCAAGATCTGCAGTGTAAATGCAGCTGAAGTGATCACAAAAATATTCATGATACCGTTATAATGCCGTTGTAACTATCATGTTTATGACAGATTTATGAAAGGTTATGCTGTTTTTGTGATTTTAATTTGTTATCATGTATTTATTTATGTCAATTTGACAAAGACATTTCAAACAATGTTATATTTGTATTTAAATTGAAATAAATGAACGAATGACACCTAATGACAGTTGTTATAAGCATGCATAAAGTCTCCTTTAAATGACCGGTGTCATGTCGGTCTTATGAACACCCCTTCTACTAACGTGTTATCGTTTTTCTTCTGTAAGATGATTCCATAGTCATTTGATAAATAGTCACGCTGAATCACTGAGAGCCGTTAAAACTTTTGTTTTTATTAAGCACTATGGGGATTTAAAGGGTTTCTTTGTGGGTGTTTACAGCTTCCACATGCGAGTGCCCTCTGGCTTTCAAGAAAATCTTGCTACTGATCACACAACCATGCTTCCCTGACAAGATTCGTTTGACAATCGTGGCTTTGCTCAATTTTGTTTCTGATTTTTATTTTGGTTAATCACCCAGTTCTACTCTGATCTCTGAAAATCAGCCAAACATAGGGTAAACAAGCTAGTTTGGAGCAGAGTGAATGGGAATGAATGTATGTTTTAAATGATATCGTATTTGATAAATAATCATTATTAAAGATGTATGCTGGATTAAAGTACTGCATGTAATTGAAGTATTCCAATTGCTACACAGGAGAAAAGGAAAGCTGATGGTGATGACGATGAAAATGATGATGACGAGGATGAGGAGGAGGTGGTAGCATATCTGTCAGGTGCTGATGAAGAATTTGACCCCAGCACTCTTCCTGACCCGGACAAAGTGCGCAACTCTGAGTCCTCTGAGGAATATGGGTAAGAGTCAAGCTTTTTAAATGCTGTACATTATTTTCACCTCTCAAACATCTGAAATGCAGCTTTTCATTTCAAGGAGAGCTAGAAGCGTAAAAAAGTCAAAGGACGTGGCCTAACAGATATTGATCATCTGAAATGTGAATTTTCTAATCGTGTGCAGTCTTCTAATTGAATGCCTATTTCTGAGCATTGAACCAAATATCATATTTTCTCCTCATTGTGCTGCGGAGGTATGCGGCGCTTTGTGCTAGTGGAAAAACCATTATGGCGGTAAATCAAGCCAATCAGTCCGACACCACATCACGAGCTCGTAATTATTCCGAAATGAGGAATTGATTCTTTTGATACTTAATTACCGCCTCGGCTTTCTCAGCTCTCTTCGCTTGTATTGAGTTTGTAGCGTTCGATTAGGCTCAGGCGTGCTGATCCGGTGCTCTTTCTGTACAGAATTGCCTCTCGCAGGAGGAATCCCTCTACTGGGCAAGATGATTCATGATGATTTATTTTTCCCCATGGCAGCGTTAAGCGCAGATCCTTTAGTTGGCTGTAGATAATCCATAAAATGCATAATTACGGGCAGATTTAGAAGTGAGAGAAGGACCATACGTTATGTGTGCTTTTTTCCCTTTTTTTCCTTTAACTCTGCTCTTGTAAAACCCAATCACGTCCTCTGTTCTCCTCCTTTTCCGTCTGTCAGCCTGCAGTTTTATGACTCTGTTTTTCTGTCATTCATTCATGTCGGCACATTAGGACAGTCGTCGACACAAACACTTGCAGTGTAGTGGTGCAGGTGATTCAGCACAGACAGCAGCAGCTCCTCTGATTAATGACTTGGTGCGGGTGTTTACTGCATGGCTACACTTACTGAATGCAGGAGAGGCTCCGCTGCTGAAAATCTGATAAATCTCTCTCCTTCTTCCTCTTCCTTTGGCTTGCTCGCTCACTTTCTCTTCCGTCATATTGAAGGCTGCTGTTCGGGATCGGAGCCAGGGGCGTCTCTAACCCTGAGCTCTTCCATGTTGCGGTTTCTGTCCTCCTGCTTTACTGTTGTGACAGACCACCCCCTCTCCTTCATAAATCTAATGGGATCTTTTTGGCCCTGTCTCACTTCTGCCACCACCAGCGCTTTCTGCTCAGAATAGCAAGATGTTGTACATATTTTCAGGAACATTTCTCAAAGGAAGGAGTGCTGTTAAGATGAAATGAATGAGTGGCTTATTTTTGAAGGGAGTATAGTTGTGTTCACTTGAGCATGAGCAGCTCATGATCCAGTGTTTTTAGTGTCTCAGGTCTTTTCTGCTTGTAGTAATTGCTGTTTACTCATCTCTGCGTGTGCTCTGAGTTTAAATGGGCATTTAGGAAATCAACAGCTTCCAAAACTTGAACTAAAAAGTGAGCATAAAATATTGCCAACAAAAGAGAAGCTTTAAAGGGGTCTCTACGCAATCATAAATCAATCCTAAATAATAATATAATAAATAATAACTATAGTTATGCAGAATAGTAGAATATACTGTTTTTAGGGGTGTAACAGATCACGGTTGATCCGTGATTCATATGGATCACAACCCACAGTTCAGAACACATGTGACTTATGGATTAATAAATTTTTTTTCACTGGTAAATTAATCCTAAATTTGTAACGATCACAGAGAGAACGCCTCTCACATCATTCAAATCACATGTATGAAAGCATTTAGGCTTTCCTGTAAAAAATAATGATGACATAAAAAGTTGTGGTGGGTTATTTGGGATGTGGTGGATTTTATTAAAGGTGTTTTCTGTCACTATTTGTTTAGCCTGCATTAATGCATTCAGTGTAAGCTGCACGATTAATCATTAAAAGATCGGGATCTCAACACCCACACAACATAAAAAATAAATGACAGGGATTTGGATATGTTTAATAATCCTTCCAATTGCTGCATGTTTAATGAATGAAAAACTCAAGAAAGATATTCAGCCTTTAGTCTTTTGAGTTAGTTATGAAGTTACAAACAGTGAAATAACACAGTACTGCGATAACAGATTATAATTTAGATATAACCACTGATGTTTATGATAAAGATTAAAATCACCATCATATGCATTTAAAGACACTCAAAAACTAAAGTTGTAGACAGCAATTACATTATTTAACCAATAGGTGGCAACAACCAGTCATCAAAAATATGCCACTGAATAATTCTTCAAAAATGATCCATCCATGAAAAATTGAGTTTTATGAGTGAATAACTGAATCTTTTATTGAAAATGAGACTGAAAATAAAATATGGGTTGTATAAATCACAATGTTAGATTTCTACATTTAGCGTTTCAGCAACAGTAGTAGTGCATTTTCACAGTACTGAATATTTTACTATTTATTTTTATTCAGCTGATTATTTCTTAATTGTATTTTTAATAAAATCACAGGTTCAAAGTTCTGTTTGTTAAAACCAAAAGTCTCTTGAAATGGAAAGCAAATTACATTGGTCTCCTCCCCTTTTTTGCAGATCTAAAAAATGGTCTGATCCGTGACTAAAAAAACCATAATGTAATCCGAACCGTGAGGTTTGTGATCCGTTACACTACTAACTATTGTTATATTTATTTTTTATTTATAGTTAATAGTATAGTCCAGGGGTGCCCAGACTCGGTCCTGGAGGGCCAGTATCTTCAAAGTTTAGTTCCAACCCCAATCAGACACACCTGGGCTAGCTAATCAAGCTCTTACTAGGCTTTCTAGAAACATCCTTGCAGGTGTGTTGAGGCAAGTTGGAGCTAAAATCTGCAGGACACCAGCCCTCCAGGACCGAGTTTGGACACCCCTGGTATAGTCTTTGCTTTCTATTATTAATGATAATTATAATTTTTGTTGCTATATGTTGTTATAATATATTTATATATGATAAACTGTTTTGGCAAAATTGTGTAGCCAAACAACAAGCACAGATAATAATAAATAAATCACAGTCACACTTTTTAATAACAGTTTTTTTTTATTATGTTTTTTTAAGTGATGGTTAACCTAGTAATAAAACATACATCTTCATAAAAGAGAAAAATAAGATGACAAAAATATTGGTGTTAATTTTAGTTATTTTATCATTTTTTCTTAATTGAGAGTTTCATTCTGAAATAAAATTACAGTGCTCATTATTAATATATATTTATATTTATATACAAATAACTATTTCTTATAGTTCAAGTAATTATATTTAATATTGTGTAGCCCAGAGAACAAGCAGGACTTTTTAATATAATTTTATATAAAGCACGTTCGCACACTTATTTTAAATCACAGTCATTTATTTTTTTTTTACCGAAAACAAGCAGCTCTATCACCAAAAGATGAGTTACTTTATATATATATATATATATAGTAATAGTAAACAATAAATTAAAAATTGCTAAATAATCCTATTATTTTTACAAGCCTCTTTTTTTCTGTAGAGACTAAAGATATTTTGAAGAAAAATGTTTTAGTGCCCGTTGACTTTCTAGAAAATAATGAGTAAATGAGGACAGTATTTTTATTTTATGAGAGAATTATCCATTCAATATTAATATTTTACCAGTGTTTTTTTTTTTTTTTTTGCACTAGTCCATTTTAAAGACCCATCTCGAGTAACTGAGCTAATTAGACATTGCCAGTGATTTGGAACTCTGTACAACCACAAGCCCTTAACAGCTTAATGGTGTGAGCTAGATGCAGCCCTGACGGTTATAGACCAGAAGATAGATTTTCCAACCTCCAGGTGGTATGAGCACCATCTCTGGACAGGTCTTTAATGAGATTGGTTGTCCTGGATGTACATGAGTGCACCAATCAAGTCTTAACTCATTTCATTAAGTTTGGATCATTTAAGTCCTTCTAACTTAATTAAATGCTGTGCTGAATCTGACATCCTTTCTGGTTTCCTCATGGTTATATTATGTAAAAAAGCTTTGCAGGAGCCACGATGAATGAGATCCCTAATAAACAACTTGACCACAATATACATTAGGGCTCACCATTTTGGGAAAAATGACATTGTGATATTTTCTTTTGCTGCGATATATATTGCCATATGTATCAATTTCACCAGATGATTTGAATATCTCTTCTTGAAAAGAAATCATTAATTTAGATCAACTGGGATGATGTAGTAGTAGTAGTATTCTTCTATACTGTGCATCTGTGTAAATTGTAATAAATTGCAAGCAAATATAAATAAATAAAGAGTGCTTTATGTTTTTCTGGGGTGTCAAACAGTATTTAAGTACAGAAATTGAACAATCAAATGTAAAATAAAATGGTCATCATTATATGAATTAAAAAAATTCATATCTTTATCTTTTAATCATTAATAAATAATCTAATCCTGTGATGTGACTGTTACGAATACACACATTGTGATATCAATGCTCAAACGATATATTGTGCAGACAATTTATAAACAATTGACTTGCCAGAATTGTTTATGTCCAGAAATTATGAAGAGATGTCCTTGGCATTCACTATTTGGAGGAATTTTAGTTGTGGCTATACCATGCTAATAAAACAGTGTTTAAATAAAATAACCACAATGCAAAAAAGATGACAACTAAAAAGTCAGAGCAAACAAAATGAGTTGATCAGCCATAAATGAGAATTCTGTTATTAATTACTCATCCTCATGCGTTCCGCTGCCCCGAGACTTTCATTCTTCTTTAGAACACAAATTACGATATTATAGATTAAGTCCAAGAGCTCTCTGACCTTCCACAGACAATAGCCACAAGACATACAAAGTCCAGAAAAAGAACCAAGAATATTAATCACATGACTTCTGTGCTCCAACTGTAATCATACAAAGCTCCAAAAACACTTTTGTGTACCTAAAATAAAGAGTAAATATGACTGTGTTTGCCTTTAACCCCTTTCACACAGTGACACCAGTAAATATCGGGAAAATTTCCAGAACGTCTTTACCGGTAAATTCAAAAAAGAGATGTTCACATAGGCAAGGACGTTACGGAAGTTTTCCAGAAAAGACCATTCACGCATCCATTCCAAAATACTGGTAAATTCTGACATCATAACCAGAAATGACTTCTAAACGGGTGCGCTTGTATTTGTAAACATTTGACTACATTACAAACTCTGTGGATGGATAAGTATTATGAGTATATAAGTACTTTGATGAAAACGTATAGAACGAATTTACCAGTATTTTTAAAAAGGGCCTGTTCACATTGCCTGTAATTTTTCGGAAAGGTCTGTATGTGTGAAAGGGGCTGTAGTCTTCTGCATCCAGATCAGGGTGTGCATTTATCTGTAGTAAACATACACCCTAACCTACAGTTTTTTTGTGATAGGTGCCTCAGAATACTTGTAACTCATGAAATATACTTTAAAAAGGGCTCCTTTATTCCTGAGTCTTAGGGATCCTAGATTTTAACGATCTAGGCGCAAAATCCAAAGCGCAGGGCGCTAACAAGGTTGGTCTAACAAGGTTAAGCTTATTCTCTTAATGAGTTATGGGTGTGTTTTGAGCATAAACCAATCAGAGTCTCATCTCCTGTTCCCTTTAAGAGTCAGTTGCGTTGCGCCATGACACATTTCCTGTTTACATGACGGACTTTGTAAGTGGAAAAACTGAACGCTTCACTTTCTCTCTTTCGTGGATAAGGAAACATGTTGTACGCACAGACATCCATTAGCCTACGTAATTAATTTTGTTTAAGCGCAAAGATTTGTTCCAAAACTATTTCTTAATTCAGTTCTAATATACAGCAAACGAATAAATGAACAATAATAACGAAGTGTGGTGAAAGAACTGAGTTATATCACATCCTAAAGACACATCCTATGCCCAATATGACAGGTGGACAAATCTAAGCTTGTTTTTATTAAAACAAATATAAATATGCATATAATAAATAATACTAATTATAATAATAACATTATTCAAAAGCAAGTTGCCGTGAATAAACTGGAAAAAGCCCCCCGAGATGGAGGCAGGGGTTTTTATATTTATGTTGAAAGCAATAATTAACATTAGTTGTAATTGTAACATTTTAATCTTTTAATTCTTTTTCATTTGTAAAGATATGACTGACTGTATTGCTGTACATCCTGCGTGTGTAAGTGAGGCGCACAACTAACGCGCTCTGCGCTGGACTCTATTGCAAAGTCTGTTTTAGTTCTTCAAAATAGCAACGCGCCAACAATGCGCCTTAACACACCTCTTTTCTAGACCGAAAACAAAGTGGCACAAAGTGGCACAAATAGATTTGCTATTTAAACAACGTGGAGGAAGACGGGAAAATTAAGGTTGCGTTGGTCTGAAAATAGCAACACGTTGGAGAAACACGTCTTGCGCCTTATTGCGCCGGGTGTATTATAGGGCCCTTAAAGTTTGAAATGAAATTGTAGATTGAGCTAATTTATCTTCACTAGCTATGTTTTCATTCAAAGATGTGAATTAAACAAGTACAAAACTGGAATATAGCATACAGCATTTGTGAATAAGCACCCGATAAGTCAAAGAGAACATAATTGTCGCATCCTGTCACATCCCATAAACTGGTGTGTAATATCAAAAAGAAAAATGGAATTCGTTGCTGTAGGAGAAGCCACTGAATCCCTTTTTTCTTACATAATAAACTACTTGTGTCTACACCTTCAAAGGTGACAAAATGCAAGGAACATGTAGTGGCTTTTGGAGGTGTGAGACCATGCTTTAAAAGACAGTTCTGGGAGGAAATAATACTGAACCACTTTGATGACAGACTTTGATTAAGGGATTTTATTTCAAACATTTCAGATGTTTTACAATGTGTTTAATCTGCCGGTTTGTCTATTAAAGCTGTCCCATTGTGCCCATTTTTGTCATCACAACAATGACTTTTTGATGTGCATGATGGAATAGTACTGTCGCCTCACAGCAAAAAGGTCACTGGTCGAGTCCCAACTGGGTCAGTTAGCATTTTTGTGTGGAGTTTGTATGTTCTTGATGTGTTGCCGTTTCCTCCGGGTGCTTCGGTTTCGCCCACCGTCCAAAGACATGTGGTATAGGTGAATTGAATAAACTAAATTGGCCGTAGTATTTGAGTGTGTGTGTGTGTGTGTGTGAATGCGAGAGTGTGTGGGTGTTGCCCAGTACTGGGTTGCAGCTGGAAGGGCGTCCGCTGTGTAAAACATACACTAGATAAGTTGGCAGTTCATTCCACTGTGGTGACCCCTGATGAATAAAGAGACTAAGCCATAGAAAAATGAATGAATGAATCAATGACGTTTATTCACATTTTTTGTCTTATTCAGTTGTGCACTTATGTTTTTATTTGCATGTTCTAACTTTAAGCACATAGTGACTTTTTTTATGCAATATTCCAAAATTTGCATACAATAGTTTGATGGAAACATAGCTAGTGTATTATGTAAGGCCTCTTATGAGCAAAGTTTGAGAAACCTTATTAATTCCTCATCTAAACATACTTTAAACAATCTTGCACTCAGGATTTCTCACTGAAAGAGTATAGAGGAAAACCTGCCACTTTCCATAATTGAACACCTCGAAATAAGCGTACTATTGATTCTGTAAAACTCCAGAAACCGTGAAAGTCCAGTAACATTTCCTTTACACGCAGCTGATTTTTGGCTCCTGCTATAAATGTGACTGAACCAGACCGGAGCACTGCTTTTCACACCTCAGAGTCTCTTGACAGGACTTTAATGGTATTAGTTGCCCTGGATGTGCATGAGCGCACCATTCTAGCCTTAACTCATTTAATTAAGTTAGGAATTGTCTGCATTAACTATCAAGGTCACCCTCACAGGCGGATCCATCGAAAAGCCTCATTCACCTCAGCTGCACACAGATATCCTTAAAATGCAGTGCATGTTGGCGATAGGAATTGTCAAGGCCTCCTGGTATCTCAGTTGATTGCTTCTGCAAACGCTTTGGCGCATCAGAGGTCCTGCGGGAAATGTTTAATGCCTTGTTTTGCAAATGCAGGTTCTTCAAAGAAGTTTCAAGGAAAGTCCTTCTTTGCTCAGCACATGTTCGTGCTATACATGGTCTCAGATCGACAGCTGGAAACTGCTGTTTCATTAAAAGATCAAGCAGAGTAGCACGTCACAAGACATCTTGTGTTTACAAAACAGTATGAGGGAAGCTGAATTACAGAAGTTGTCCTCTAGGCAAAGGAAATAAGTGTATTTAAAATAAATGTGCTTAATTAGTTTTCAAGGTGTCCGCTATCAAATGAATACATTTTCAGTGAAGATCCAATTATTTCAAACTTCTACAAATAGTCAAAATTAGGAACATAAGGAACACTCAACTCGCTTTTCAGTTCTTCCTTTGTTGAATTTAGAAGTGCAGTGTGCTACACTTTCTGTGTTGCTAGGAAACCCAATGAACTTGGTGCTAGAGAGCATGATGTCGAGTGCTTTTTCTTCACAGAGTTGACTTTTTCAACTGCAGGCACACGAAGCGCTTCTACAAAAATGCAATGCATAGCAGGCACAAGGGTATTAAACAGCATGCAAAACATGAGCAATATCACACGAGTAGCAGTGCAATGTAGCTGTATATCGGCACCGGTTGGAGGTATGCCTTAAGCTTGGTTTATACTTCTGCATCAAGTAATCGCTGTGCATTTATACTTCTGTGTGCTGTTTCTGTTGCTCTGCAATAAGACTTACGAAACGCTAGCTGTCAGTGAGGTTTTTATGGTCCTCTGTGTCGAGTTTCTTTGCTGGTGTTTTGTTTTTTCTAACACTTCCTTAATGTAGAAGTAGCTCAAACTCTCTCCTTTTGAGGTGGGAGCAGGTGGATGTGCAGCAACTTTAATCATAAGGTAAACACAAAACAAAACTTTCCATCTGGACCTCCTTCACAGGACTCGACACTTGTACACACTCGCTCCAGTGCTGTTATTTGCAGAATATTGCACTGCTATCAGCCAATCAGATTCAAAAACCAGACAGAACTGTTGTGTAAATATATATAAATATATAAATACATTTTTAAAGCAATAATATTCATAAACTTTTTAATAGTGAACAGTTGTTTTTTTTACATAATTAAAAAAAATATATAAATATATATATATATATATATATATATATATATATATATATATATATATATATATATATATATATATCAAATTAGTTTATAAAGGTTTTTTTTTCATTTTCACCATTTGCTTTCACTGCTTAATCTGAGTTAGGGTCATATATATTCTTATTTTTTTACATTGGTAATAAACATGTAATTGTTAAAGAATATTATTTGCAAAATGATTGTTACATATTAATATAATAACGTGATTTGTGAATGATGTTGTGACACTGAAGACTGGAGTAATGGTATAGACCCTTTTCACATTTCCGGGTTTCTCAGTAGTGCAAGGCATCATAGCTGGGTAAACCTAGAGCCCATTGACTCGGAGAGTACAACAAATAATTTTTTTACAATCCTATTTGGTGAAATAATAAAAGAAAAATGCCAAAATAGTGTTATCAAGACTTTCAGAAAAAGGGGGAAAATAGTGTGAGACTGATAACGGCAGCCAGAGAAGAGAGTAACATCAAATTTACTCTCAGCCCCATAGACGCTGCATTAGCAGACTGCATTACAACACCATGCATAAGCGGTAATTGGTCTTTGTGTAATTTGGCGCAAAGATGATATCAAACATTATTTCTGCATATAAATGTTCATACGAATTAAAAAAAAATCTAAATATTAAAAACTGTCAAGGAGAAGGGTCCATAGAAAAGGTTCCTCTCGCTGTTTCAGGTCTTGTTCAGGTTAGATTTCTACATATATTTATTTAGCATTAATAATAATAATAATAATATTCATACACTTTTTAATTTTTCCCATTTTCTTACCTTGCTTACCCTAACGGTCGTGTATATATATTTAATTTTTTCTACATTGGTAATAAACATGGAATTGAAAAAGAATATTAATTTATATTAAACATCAGCATAATGATGCATAATAATGTGATTTCTGATGTTGTGACTCTGAAGACTGGAGTAATGGTACTGAAAAAAAATCTAAATAAAGACCTGAATGTCTGTATTTCACGACATGTAGACAGTTTTTGCTTTTTAAAAGGATAATCCACCCAAAAATGTAATCTAATGCAAGTCTTTTCTTTAGAGTGGCCTTTTTTTATTACTTTCTTTTTTCTCTAGAGCATTAAAATAATATTCTTAATCAAAAATGTGGGCCCTGGTGATTTTGTAAAATGAGAGTTAAAGGGTAGCGCATGCAAAACTGAAAATTCTGTCAAGTTTACTCATTTGCCTTCACGTGTTACAAACATAATGATTTTATTTCTTGTTAAACACAAAAGAAGATATTTTGAAGAATGTTGGAAACCTGTAACCACTGACTAGTTGTTTTTACTACTATGAAAGTCAATAGTTACAGTTTTTTAGCATTCTTCAAAATATCTACTTTAGAGTTCAGCAGAATAAAGAAACTCATAATGGTTAAGAACGACTTAAGGGTGAGTAAATAGTGGGTACGTTCTCACATTTGGGTGAACTATCCCTTTAACAGCTACTGTACTTTGATATTCCAAAAAACATATAAAGGCATAACAAAATATGTGTGGCAGTGGCTCCTGATGATGTATTAAGGTCTTAGGTAATGATTGGTCTGCGCAAGGAACTTTAATAGCATGATTACAACTTTATATCACAGTCTACAGCGTGAGCCTTCCGGTGAAAATCACATGCATGGAGAGAAACTCACACCTGAGCTGATTTTGTTTAATCATGAATCTATATGTCTTTCCAGCGAGTCATCAGATGCTGGTGGCAAAAAGAGAAGCTTCAGCAGCGACAGCAGTGAGGATGAAGATGATGATGATGAAGAAAAGACAACACAGAAAAGCAGAAAGAAGCCCAGGACAGAGCCCACAGTCACGGCTCTGGACACTGGCCTCTCGTTGGCTGAAGACGAGGAGCTTGTGCTGCATTTACTTTCTAGTCACAGCTAGATCCCTTTTCACACTTTCCCCACCGCAGTTTATAATTATTCCTCCTGCTTGTATAAGTTTAAACTTTCCTGTTACTAATAAAAATGACTCTTTTGATGCCACATTTTAAGAGTCATTGCCGCATAATTCTTTATGTGATTTATTGTGCGAGTGTGCAGGCAGGGTGTGAATTATTGACATTTGGGGGTCAACTTTTTTTGCTAGGGTTAATTTGTGTAATACATATGCATGCTTCAGTGAACCCAATTTAAAGATTTAACTCAATTGTATCTAATTTATTAATCAAAATTAATTAAGCTGTTTTGAGGGATATTGACCGTATTCTGACCTACAATAACCTCGATTTTAGTGGGATTCTCAAAGAGGATCTATTTTTCATATTAAAGGGGTGGTCCAGAGTGTATTTTTAAGTCTTCGTTGTGTTTATAAGATGCAAAGCAATGTATGCTCATGCTTCATTTGTAGAATATCACGTTATTTTTGTATATCTTACTTTAATTATATACTGCTATTCAGATAACATGAAAACGGCTGTCATATTTCCCAGATCCTCTGAAAAGCGCCCTCAAGAGGCTCTGATTGGTAAGCTAAC
The DNA here is from genome assembly GCF_903798145.1 of Danio aesculapii. Lineage (NCBI taxonomy): Eukaryota > Metazoa > Chordata > Actinopteri > Cypriniformes > Danionidae > Danio > Danio aesculapii. Next base: position 20,648,522 of record NC_079455.1, on the reverse strand, counting down.
ATAATGTGCTGTGTAAACAAACACTGTCAGTCAGAGTAGCTGTTAGCCGGATCAGTTTGAGCCTGAATCAGACAGAAAATGAAAAGGACACAGCTGAACCTCATGCCTGCTCTCTGAAATTAAACCTGACTAGTGTCTTTCACGTATATTCAGAATAAGCATGTGTAAGTAAAATGAAGGTTCACAAATCTTTTACGAGTTTGTTATTTGAGATGTAGAACGCAGGGAAAGCTGCTGCAAAGAGAGACAGTGCAGCACTGGGGAAGATTGTGGCTGTTTACAGCGGTTTGATGGATAAATATGAATTGGTAGCTAAATTGTTATTGGTGCCAAACAATAAGAAAATATGCATGTAACATTTCAATTTTAACTAATAAAAATACTTACAGGTTGTGGCTCACAATCCACAGCGTCATCTATTATTGTCGGAGGAGTTTTTAGCCACTGAATGGGAGAGATTCTGGAAGCTGTCCTTTGTCAAATACTAGCTATATTTTATTATTCTCTGGAACATAATTAAAATTTAATTGTAAGCACTTCTGTCTTTGTGCCGAAATACAGAAACAGAAGAAGCTCTGTAAAAGTAGCAGTGTTTGGATGGCAATTTAGCTTTTTTTGCTATAACATTACAGCGCCTCTGGCCACATCCCTCAGCTGTGCAGGGTGTATGAGCATGCTGAATGTGGTAACCTGAAGTGTTTTTGATCTTATTAGCCTGGATGTGTTTTTTTGTAGTCCCCAAACTTCGTTCACTGTAGTCTAGTTGCTAAGCTAACTCTGTAAAAGTCTCCCTTTGCATTGAACTTTGAGCTTATTACATTCAGAGATGTTGTTTATGTTCACACAGCTACATTACACATTAACTATAGTTTAAAATATGATATCGTAGTGGACCACCCCTTTAAACAAGTTTGCTTTCTTGCACCAATAAATGGATGAGCACATTTTAGTTGATTGTTTAACTGGCGTTTGCGAACAAGTGTTTATTAAAATACAAACTATTCGCCTAATTTTACTTTAGTTTTATGTAAACCTATTTTACAAGAAAAGTGTCTAGTGAACACTTATGGTGTCAATTAGTGTTCTCGATCTGCCAGTTTCAGACTGCTTGGAACGATTGAGCCATTATAGGGTCGTTGCTAGATCACATATGGTTGTGGACAGAAGTTAACGAGAATTATTTATAATATTTATTACATTTCCCATTATTTGTATTTTATTAACATCTACCCCAACCCTAAACCAGTTTATTCAATTACCCAATAAATTGTATTTTTTAACGTCTTCTCTAAACCCAACGTCACAGTACTGTAAAATATTAATGATTGTTATACAGTCTCACAAAAATGACACTATATTGATGTGCATATCCCCAGCTGCATCCTATCTAGACTACCCCATCATAGGGAGGGGGGGGGGGGGGGGGGGGTCAAATGTGTCAGAAATAAAAGACGAGGACGTAGAAGATCTCAATGAAAATGTTCATTCAGCATAACAGTCTCAAAGTACATGGCAGTTTCCTGGTTTCATTGGAGTCAGAATGAACCCTGAACACTCTTAAACTCAAAACCTTTTATACTGTTTTAGATGTTGCCTTTAGACGTGCCTTTAGATGTTAATGAAGTTGCTCCTTGGCTGTTGACATATCTGTTCTCTATATCTCTCTGTTAATGCAGTTTCCACACCATTGATGAAATGGTTCTCTGTACACCACACCCATCCCTATTCTACAGTTGTTACCATTTGCTCAAGATGTAGTCACCTTAAATTTTGCAGAGGCTGCAAACTATTGACAATTCAGCCCTTGAATGAGCATCAACACTCCATTTAGAGTGGAAGTTGGGTCGAGGCAGACTTCAGTTCTTCCAAATGTATATTTGTGTTATCTATTACTTAATATACAGATCAAGGCAAACTATATCTCACTATCTAATGGTCTGACCCCAATACATCTTATTTTAACGTCATTCAGGAGGGATCAAGCATTAATTAAAGCATTAAAAGGGGGGTTTAAAACTCCCCCAATCCCCTTCTAATTCACACCCTGTGTGCTGGTTATAATTTCCTTTCCTCGCTTTATTACATCTTCTTCTCCTCAAGCCAGGAATTAAATTCTCTTTGCCAGACAGGCTTAAATTACCCAAAAATCCTGTTTTTCAGTGAACCAAAAAGAAGCGACGCAGCTGATGTCAATCTTGATAGAGAAGCGCTGTGAAGTCCCAGGTGCCATCTATAACCTATTACTGTTAAACTGCTCTCATTATTCTGCTTTTGAATATCGCCTTCCTGTCACATTGAACCGTGATTTACTCTCCCTCATTTCTGTGTCAGAAATAGAAACGGAGGGTTCTGGGTGAAAATGTTGGTTTCGTGACTTCAGTCCCCTGTTGATCTCAAATCCATCTTTCTGAATTGTCTGGCTGCCCATGTACTGTATAGCGGCCTTATGTCATGTGATTGGGTTTATATAAGACAAATAGTCACCATTTAACACAGGAATAATGTTGAATTGTTCAATGCAGTGACCTCCTCCACCCTATTTTCAGCTTCTCAAAGTGCTCTGAAGAGGTAATTATTCACCCACTTGCGTTTGACAGCTAGTTTTGCATAACGATGTTGGTTTCTGTGCTCATTATTTTATGCAGCCACTGTTTAACATGTATGTCTTAGGGTCACTCCTGTTATACAGGGTTACTGTGACTCTTAGGTCTAAATATACTTCTTATGCAGGTCTTTTTTTCTGTGTACAACAGTGATGGCGTGAGGTGATTGTTGAGACTGAATGCGTCTACTGGATGGTACTGTGCATGTGTGGAACTCGTTTATCCGCTGGTAAGTGTACTTTCAAAGCTGCGCGGAAACTGGAAAATGAGGTATACTTAGGCTTTTAGAGAATATGTGTAGTGTAGAGGACATATGAGGGATGTCTAAAATTCGAAACTGGTCAGTAAATTCACACACTTAATTTTCTTTGATGTGCATAATGACTAATTAGCGGGACAGAAAAAAATGAAATTGCAATGTAAAGACATTTATGAGGAGGGAGTAATTCACATCAAACTATTATGATTTTGAAGCTTTTTATTTCAGAAAATGACAGTTGTTCAGAATAACAAGCGTTTTTTGTTGTTGTGATTTAAGAATCTGGGTTAATTTACCAAATATTAAGATGAATACAAACTTAGCTCCTTTCTTATTTTTAATAAATAAATAAAAAATATCTAAATGGTATGTGTATATTTATTATGTATATGGGATACACATACACAAAAACAAATCTATTTTTTATAAAAAGATATTTACATTGATATATAAATTGTATTTTATACATGCACTTACTGGCCACTTTATTAGGTACACCTGTCCAACTGCTTGTTAACGCAAATTTCTAATCAGCCAATCACATGGCAGCAACTGCTTTTAGGCATGTAGACATGGTCAAGATGATTTGTTGCAGTTCAAACCGAGCATTAGAGTGGAGCAAAAAGGTGATTTAAGTGACTTTGAACGTGGCATCCATGCTGGTGACAGATGGCCTGGTCTGAGTATTTTAGAAACTGCTGATCTACTGGGATTTTCATGCACACCCATCTCTAGAGTTTACAGAGAATGGTTTGAAAAAGAGAAAATAATCTGTGAGCTGCAGTTCTGCGGGCGCAAATGCCTTGTTGATGTCTGAGTAGAATGGCCAGACTGGTTTGAGCTGATAGAAAGGCAACAGTAACTCCAATAACCACTCGTTACAATCGATGTATGCAGAAGAGCATCTCTGAACACACAACACATAGAAACTTGAGGCGAATGGGCTACAGCAGACCATACCAGGTGCCACTCCTGTCTGCCCGTCCATCTTCTGATGGCTACTTCCAGCAGGATAACGCTCCATGTCATAAAGCGTGAATCATCTCAGACTGGTTTCTTGAACATGACAATGAGTTCACTGTACTCAAATGGCCTCCACAGTCACCAAAACTCAATCCAATAGAGCACATTTGGGATGTGGTGGAATGGGAAATTCGCATCATGGATGTGTAGCCGACAAATCTGCAGCAACTGCGTGATGCTATCAGGTCAATATGGACAAAATTTTCTGAGGAATATTTACAGTTCATTGTTGAATCTGTCATGAAGGATTAATGCAGTTCTGAAGGCAAAGGGGGGTTCAACCCAGTATTAGTAAGGTGTACCTAATAAAGTGGCCAGTGAGTGTATATAATATTTTTATATTTAAATATAAATTGACATTTTTCTAAATATATGCATGCATGTGTATATTTAAAATCATTGCCCAGCACTAAAAAAAAGTTTAACTGTCATCAGTAATTTAAAGAACAAAATAAAATTATGCTTTACTTAAAACGCATAGCTTAATTGTAAGTTCTCCAAAAAAAAAGCAAGCATTTTCAGGTGGTCTCTTCAAATGTTTCTTCATTTATTTAGAAATCTCCTCTGTTTACCAAGGCTGCATTTATTTGTTAAAAGATCTATAAAATAGAAATCTTATGAAATATTCTTTCATTTTAAAATGAGCTCTTTTGTATAAATGTGTTTTAAAAATGTCATTCTGACAATGGCGAAGCTGAATTTTCATCATCAATACTCCAGTCTAACATGACCCTTCTAATCTGCTGATTTGAAACGTGATCAAGGACACACTCATTTGATCAAGTGTGACAGCAAAGATATTTATAATGTTAAATAAGAATTTGTAAGAACTTTCTACTCATCAAAGAATCCTGAAATGTGAAATATATCATGCTTTCCACAAAATGATGAAGCTGAAATGAATGTTTTCCAGTATTATAGATAACCATATAACAACCATTACTGTAAAACTGTACATTTTGAATGCATAAAGTGTCTAAATGTAAAGTTTATTATTGTTTTAGACCACACTAGCTTATAGCTCTAGTTGTTTTGTCCAATAAATCACACATAATCAGAACACGACCGTATCCTACATGTGAGGAGTCACTCTTCTCCCAAGTTGGCCATTTGAATGTTTTCTCTCCCTCGAAGTTATTTAAAGATGACTTGTTTATCCTCCACCTGATTCTTATCACTTATCACCTTTACTGAAGCGCTGCAGGCAGCCGTTGTTGTGTATGTGACAGGCATGCAGCCGTGATGTATTGCGTTTGTGTATGACTGGGTTGCATAGATTCTCTTTGTGTTCTGGCTTTTGTGGGTGCAGAGTCATCCATCACAGACGTGAGTTTATTAGGCGCCTTCATCCTGCCTGGAAAGCTATTTCCCTCGGTGCTATTTCTCCCTTTAATGACTGTTTCAGCACTGAGGAGCGTGTTGCGCTTCAGACGTTTCTCTCTGCACATAGAGCTTAATGTACATGCACATGCTTTGTACAGATTCAGATTGCAACTATGGTTTTGCTTAAGTAAGAAGGATTGCTGGAGTTGCTTTCGTGAATCTGAGACTCTGGACTATTTTTTTTTTTATCCTGTCTTCTGTTGTTCACTTTGGTTTACCCTTATTGTAGTTTTTTTCTGAAGAAGGTCCACTGGTGTGCCCTTTTCTGCTGCTGTTGCCCATCTGCTTCAAGATTTAACATGCTGTATGTTCAGACATTTTCTTCTGCAGTCCTCAGTTGTAATGATTTAATTTTTATTTATTACAGTTTCATCCAATGCTTGATTCTGATTAGTCAGTCACGACATTCCAAGATCTGTTATTCCCAGATAACAACCACTGAAAGTAATAATATAGGCTCATTCAGTTACTTCAAATCATCTTGACTGTCAGTAAACATATTTACATAAACAAAACAGGGACACATTTGTTTTGTTGTTTGGTGGCACACTTTAAAAAACATTATTTATTCAACCCAGTGGTTGAGTTAAAATATTTCGTGCTTTGCTGGGTTTTTTTTTTTTTTACCTTTATTGGGTTATTTATTAAATGGTGATATTTATTTAATTTGTGTGGGGAAAAAAGACAGATGTATGAGATAAAAAATAATAATAATAATTCTGTGATGGAAACTACCCGCTTCAAATGTTATCACTCGATTGAATGGTGGTTATCAGCTGATAGATATGGGCAAGTAGGGGCCTTCCGCACCTACTGGTAGGATTAGAAGGCTGATATCAGGCTGTTATGTATCCACATGGTTGATCGGCTATACTAATAGAGAAGACTCCAGATCTAGATCTGTTTTACATTACTGTGACAGTTGGGTTTAGGGTTGGAGTAAGGGTAGGCAATAATAAAATACAATTAATGGGAAATTTAATAAATAATATAATATAATATAGCTGATTAACCATGTGGATTAATGATAGGCCCCTACTGGCCCATATCTTTCAGCTGTTAACCACTGATAACACCCATTCAATCGAGTGATAACCATTAAATCGGCTGATGGAAACAAGCATCCAAATTCATAGCAACAAAATTTATGCTTGGAAATCCTGTTGTGAGTATCCATAGAAGAGCTTTAGGACAATGTTAGGGTGAGTAAATAATAACAGATTTTAATGAACTGTGTTTTTACAGTCAACTGAAGCAGATGCAAGAGATGCATTCTGGGGATTTACATCCCAAACCTATCAAATGGTTGTTTAATTTCCAATCTAGTTACTAGTCACTTGACGTTAACATGCTCTTCCATTCCAGAGCCAGTTATTAAGAAAGTAACGACTGCAGTGCCTTTTGGGACTGCATGAGATGTACCATGTTGTCATTAGTGACAGAGAAGCCAAGATGCATCACATCTGGTGCTTCTGATCTGGTGAGTGCGTTTGAGACCAGCTCTCCATATGCTGCCGTTTGAAACATTGTACAACACTGAAAACTCTGATCCACAAGCCAGAGTTAATGAGATGCCTGAGGTGCTGTTTGTCTCCTCTACATCCTGCATTATAGCTTTTTATTCCCCTATGGTGACAGTGTTGTTGTGAATTATGAGGATTATGTTGAATTCAATTGCTGGCTTTTACTTCTAATGCATATTGTTGCTGAGGCGAATGGGTTCACGTCTAATTATAGTGTATTCGGAGGTCTTTGCCAAGTGGTTGAATTGCTTATTGGCTCTTTGTCCAGGTGGAGATTATAAAGCAATCGAGCTGTATTTTCGAGAGCTGTCAGGCGCCTCTGATCTGACAGTGAAGAAATTGGACTGCTGTCATTGCACTTCAGATAAGGTCAGCAGGACCACTACAGATGAAATGCAGAGTTTCTGACAATCACAGGGTCATTTTGGGCTTAGGAGTCAGCAACTTCAGTCTGCTTGAGGTTAAAAGCTTTAAAGGGCACCTAGGTTAGCCCTTTTTTCAGATTTAGTATAAGTGTTTTGCGTCTCCTGAATGTGTCTGTAAAGTTTCAGCTCAAAACACCCATCAGATTTTTCATTATACCTTTTGCAAGATTCTATTTTATACATTTTTGCACTAGGGGGCTGTTTTGTCGTACTGCGCCTTTAAGGCTAGTTTTTCCCGCCCACCGTTTCTACGTGCCTTTCTGCGTGCCTTAATCTCCTCCCTCGTCTGTGTCAGACAACAGACAGACTTAAAGGAAGCAGATCTCACGTAGCGTTTGTGAGAAATACTACAGTAAGAACTTTACCAATGAGTATTTGTTGTGCAGTTGCATCGATGAGTCACACACAATGTCGTTACAAAGTTCACGCACACACACAGACACACAGACAGACAGAGCGCGCGTTTAGCTTTGCACTCTTTTTGCACGCATATGTGACAGGATACAGGTTAATCTCCACTGCTGTATGAATATCTGTTATGTTAATGTACAAAATAAACCTGATTTAACATCCACAAACCGGGATTAAAGCGTCTTCTTTTAAAACTGTTCTGACACGCGGCTGTGCTGATGAAGTAAATCGCTGTAATTCATTATATACGTGCACTGTTTTAAAATATTTTAAACATGTGAAACTTAAGCTGCGGTCGCACTGGGCTTTGTGTGTGTGAAATTCTGTCGTGCGGCGCTGCGAAAAGGGGCGGGATTAAACAAGATGATTAGACATTAAAAAGCGAGCGATTGCTCCATGTTTTAAATTTCTGTCCAGAGAGGTCCTGTTTTGATCCTCGATTGGTCTCACGCAGTCAAGTGATGCGATTTTGCAGGTCAGAGTTCACCAAGCTTGAACTTTGCACTGCAGCGACATGCGAAACTTGACGCATGACCTCACGTTTCTGGTCTGACGCATTCGCGTGCGCATGAATGGAAGTCTATGGGGAGAAAATCCCAGTGTGACCGCAGCTTTACTCTTGATCACATTTGCTGATGATTGATGATCCTAGCGAACTGAACAGACCTTTTATTCCCGGTTGCTTTGCGCACGTCCTGTCTTGTTGATATGATTATACACGTGACTACCGGGACATGTTAATAAGCGCAGCTGTCAATCAATTCGGTGGGCGGGGGGACCGCACTCCTGCGTCAAGTTGCAAGTTCCAATTGGTCCACCATTTTTATGTTGTTAAATTGAAAAAAAAGACTGGTGTGTTTATATCACCCCAATGTGATGGCCTATACATTATATCTACACATATGTCTGTCCAAACAGCTTGAAAAGTAGATTTTTCACCATAGGTGCCCTTTAAAACAGTTGCAGAGAAGAAGCCTTATGTGGATATAGTCAGGATAAATGCATGTAGTCATCAATGTTGCTGAATAAAATTCAGTTTTTTTTTTATTCAACACACTATGAGTTCTATGTTATGCCAGGTCCATTTAACAAAGTTTGAGTTTATTTTAAACAATTAGTGTTGTATTGTGGGTTTGGAATAAAAATAAGTTGTCATCCTAAATTGCCGTCTACCTGTCTAAAACTACCTGTCAAAAGTCTTGTCGCCTATCCAAGTTTTAGGAACAACAAATAATAACTTGACTTCTAGTTGATCATTTGGTATCAGAAGTGGCTCATATAAAAGGCAAAGGCCTCTAGATAACGCCTATTTTACCAAAATAAAATATGATCATGCCTTCATTTTTAAATATCTAATTAGGACAGTAAAGTTTGACTTTGCTCAGACAAAAGTTTTTGCACTTAACAGAAATAATATACAGTATAGAATATAAAGTCAAGTGCAGTGGAAAAAGTATTAATATTGTGTATGACTTCCATGAGCTTGGAAGACTGCATCCATACAACTCTAACTCAAATCACTTATTAATAAAGTCATCTGGAATGGCAAAGAAATCGTTCTTGCAGGACTCCCAGAGTTCATCAAGATTCTTTGGATTCATCTTCAATGCCTCCTCCTCCATCTTACCCTAGACATGCTCAATAATGTTCATATCTGGTGACTGGGCTGGCCAATCCTGTAGCTCCTTGCCCTTCTTTGCTTTCAGAAACTTTGATGTAGAGGCTGAAGCATGAGAAGCAAGTATGAGTGCTATACTGCTGAAGTATTTACCCTCTCCTGTGATTTGTAATGTAATGGGCAGCACAAATGTCTTGATACCTCAGGATGTTGATGTTGCCATCCACTCTGCAGATCTCTCGCACGCCCCATGAATTTTTCTTCACCAAACCTGATTTCTGTGATGTGTTTTATAAATTCTGTCAAGCTTTTAAAAGCCTTAGATTTAACCTTTTATTTTGAAAATCACTATGTAATTTGAATTAATTTAGTTTTAGTTACTTTTAGTGAGAAATGAAAATGAAAGTATTTCCTTAGTTAGATCTATAATATATAATTTTCTGTATAAAAAGTAATTGAGAACCTGAGTTCAAGAGTAGTAATTATGAGTAAATATGCAACGTAAATACTAAATACCATGTTACACTTCAAGGCACACTGCTTGCAATTGCGCTTCTTAGATATTAGTCTGATAAAATGTTTGAGAAACTCAGGGAATTTACATTAATTTCAACTAACCTTTCAGGACTGAAAATGCACCCAGATGCATTTGATGTTGAGCGACTGTATATTTTCAGCACTGGACAGCACCATCTCTCTAGCCCTTTTTTTTTGTTCTTGTTGGCTGTGGTCTCATTTACATGCAAGTCCACGCGATTCCTCTCTGTGAAGTGTTTACTGGAGCACTTCATTGATTCACTAGCCTTTGGTGCTCCAAATGTTCCATCTCATGGGGTTTATTTGGCCGAGTGAGCAGTCCAAAGCTCCTGCGTCATTAAAAATAAATGACGAAAAATAGTAGGGGAGCGCGCGCTGCATCGTGAGATTAATTAGAAGAACGCTCTCTTGGGCAGCTGTAACGTGGAGTTTGAGGGGGGAAACCAAGATAAGAGGCAAATTTAAGACAATTTACCACGACTGCTTTACATTTCGCTTAATTTTTTCTGCATTTTACCTGACACCACAAGCAGAAACGTTTTTTATCCAACTAATTATGTAAAACTCGGCTAATTTTTTTCATGTTATCAATTTTGCCTGTAAAATTAAATCAAAGAGCATATATTTAAAGTCTGTTTTCTCAAAATTAGTTATTTTTTCTTTCATTGAGCTATGTGTCCACTTTAGCACCACTTACTACACCAAACTTTACAGTTTTATTCATTGCTCCATTCTGAAGGGGGTTTCTCAAACGCCTGATTTTACAGACATTTATTCTACAAAAAAATTAAGTGTTTTTTTTACAGGCTGTTTTAGGCTATTTCATAAACTATGGGGTGATAAAAGCAGATTACTTCTCGACTGGCTCGTTTTGTATTTAACTTAAAAAAAAAAAAAAAAAAAAAGATGTGTTGGCCGAGCGCGCGAGACCGCTTTCTCACTCACGCGCACAGAGATGTTTGGAGCAGCGCGCGCGCCCCAGTCTGACAGAAACGCTTTGTGAGGTAAGGCACTCTTACTTCACGGCAGATTGCATCATTAAAAGTTAAGTTCCACATCTTTCTCTCACTGAAGTTGGTTTATGCTATTAATAGACACTTTACCTTGAATCATGCTTGACAAAAACAACGACATATGTTCTAGGAGGTTGGACGTTGCAGCGATGTTTCAAAAACGTTTTTGGGACGTGCGTAGAACGTCGTAACAACATTTGTGCAACGTTGAGAAAATAATTGATTTATTATTCTACGTAAAAAATAACATCTGTCGTTTTACACTTACAATAAATCCTTAACGAGTTAAGGTTTTTTTATCGTAGCTACGGAGCCTACTTGAAGAACACGTAATGAATAGAGGCTACGTCAGCGATCTGTGGGAAGTCATCTTTCCAAACCAACACCTTTTCCCACACCAATTCAGCGAACGGGACCGGGCTGTTATGCAGGTAGGAATCAAACGTTTAATTATTTTCTTAAAAGCATTATTGTTGTTTAGGGTGCCAGTAAATAAGATCAGGTGCAATTATTTGCGTTTTCAAGTTTTAAACATCCCAATTTGTTCTTTCAGCACAGTCTTCAGAGATGCTCTCCGTGATTGTTGGAAATAAAACCAGCGAGTAACGGATATTCAGCCGCAGTTCTCGTGGAATAATTCGTAAACGATGAAGGTTTCTGAGATCTCATGGGGCGCTTTTAACGGGGCGTCCGAGACTAACGGGACACGCGCGGAGAAAGTTCAGCACGTGCTCCAGCCTTTCTCATCCACCGTCGCTCTCCTGGTGCTCGGGATTCTCATTATCGGGATTATATTACTGTCACTGACCACCTACCACTTTCACAAAAGCAAGATGAAGAAGAGGAAGATGTTGAGGGCGCAGGAGGAATATGAGCGGGATAACGGTGGCTCCTCTGTCCCGGTAAAGCCGAATCCCGCACCCAGCCGCTGCGTGATCGCGCGCCCCGCTCCGCCGCAACATCCACCGGCACACACTGATGATGAGAAACACCGCGAGGGAGTCCAGATTAACGGCTCCTCATAACGGGACGAATGAAGACTGGTTTTGTAAATATGTAAGATGAACAGGCGTATGTTCACATGTGTTCAAATGGGACTAGATCATCTTATAATGGACTTTAGAAGGTCTCTGAATATTGACCGTGCTTTAATGTAATAATAACTGAGCCTAATGCGTTGTAAGTGGAAATCAATGGATGCTGAAACACAACAGTGGGCCGGTGCTTAAAGGGAATCTTGGTCTCTAGATGCTTTCCAAGGTGCTGATTGTTTTCATATCAAATTAACCCATTTAATCCCATAGTTTATATGTACTTTTGAGTTTAAAACGAGTAGTTGCACATAACTGTGAACTATAAATGAACGAAAATCCAGTCTGCATTGTGAATATTTCACATAGCCAAGCTATACACAAATACTGGTTTAATTAATTCCAACGTGACCATATGACAGATAATGGGAAACAGGTTCTACTCCATAATATAATATTTAAAAGGTCTATTATTAATGTATATTAAGGTTGCTTTGTTGTAGATTAAAGGAAACCTATCATATTTCTGTCCAGTGGGAAAAGCAGAGTCACATTTCAAATAATGAAATGATTTGAATCATGCCATAAAGGTGTAAATGTCAAGGTGTTTTTCATTATTAAACATTAAACAAAGATTATTAATTATTTCCTTTTCCTCAGACTGACTGATCATGAAAAAACATCATATCATCAATCATTACCTCATAAATGTGTAAATATCAAGGTAATACAGCTACAGTAATATTCATTCATTCTTACATTTTCCCTTTCCCACAGAACTGCCTGATAATTAATGAAAATTAGCCTATTATCATAAATCATCACATAAATAAAGTGTAAATGTCAAGGGATATTTGCATTAATGTAACCGCGTTAAGCAATATTTATTCATGTTTTCTACACCAATGAGAAACTTTAATAATAAATGCAATATATAAAGATCATAATATAATACATGCGTTATTTTTTAATATTAAAATATTAATATTTTTATATATATATATTTCAAATGTTTCTCACCGGCCACAATTGTGATATTTAATTAGATTTATTTATTTGAGTAGAATACAAAATGTGGGATTAAATGGGTTATCTTTGTCTAATAGTAAGGGGAATGACCACAACAGTACTATTCTGCTGTTAGAATAGTAAATGATTGTAATTAGACTGTATTAACTGAAGATAAAACTGTGTTAAAGCGTAGACAACAACTGTCAACTTTGTTTATCCTATGCACCTGATTTTGACATAACCTGAGCCATGTGTTCACCTTATTAAAGCACATTCATCTAAAAAATAAGATGTTTCTTTCAGATTTATACTTCTAATTCATTAATGTTATTAAAACAAAAGCTTATTTGACTACATGAGCCTCGATTTACCTTGTTTAATATTTGATCTTATTCATAATGTGCACGACTCTTTTCTGTATTTCTGAAGTCATCTAAAGCAGAGGAGACCACATGCATGCTTGGACACACATAAAAGCCTTTGTTTTTTCCTCTGGCGAAGTTTCAGCATAATCCAAGCCAACCTGCAGATCATCTCATTATCATTTGCATCTTGTTACCGGCAGTGTGACAAAACACAGTTTAAGATAAATCTGCTCTTATTAATCTTTTATTGAAACCACTCGCTCTGCATCTCTGATTGTGTTCATAGACGTTTTGGAGGGATGTAAAAATAACAACGGTCCGATTATATTTCCTGTTTTACATTTTTAATTTGAATAGCTTCTGAGAATCCAAAAAGGTCCATGTATTTATAAATAATGTTATGATCGCTGTTATTATGTTAAGTTATGATTCAATTGCCTCAAGTTACCAACAAGCAGGAAGTGTTCATGGGCCAACGACATGACCACATTGAAATGGTCTATAACGCATAAATCTGTGCACTAATCCAACATTTCATTAATTATCTAGCAAAAATGGGTGAAAAGAGAATATTTTATTTTTATTTAGAATTATTATCTCCAGAGATATAAAAGTCTGAAATCACCTTGAAAAATAAGAGTCAGGACATGCTCTTTTGAGACAAAAGCCTTCAATGTCTCATGATTATAATGCAGCACATTCATTAGTTGATGCTATTAAAGTGGCTCCTATTCTCAGCTGCTTCTTTTTTTAATAAAAAGTGAATTCCTATAACTAAGACACAGCTCAACTGATTAAATGACAGTTATAAAGTATAGCCTGACCCAGCACTACGCTCTGAAATCTGTTACAGCACGCTTGCATACCTGTCAGCAATTCTGCAGCAGCACTAATTTATCCTTTAGGGTTAAAAAAAAAAAGATTTCACCTGCCTCTCACTGTCACAGGTGTCTTGATTTATGACAGGCTCCTTTTGCAGGCTTGTCAGCTCAGTTACATGAAATTCACAGTTTATCTACCATGCACACAAGAATAGGACACAGATATATGAATACAGGGATATAGAATCACTTTGGAAATGGCATTCGTATAGTACTGTATATGCACAAACATAAACAAGATTCATTAAATTAACAGTAAATACTTTTTATTTCAATGTTTTATTAACAAAGAATCCTGGGACAAAAATGTTAAGCTTTTAATTATTCATAAATGAATAAAGTCACCTTTCTTTAATAATGCTTTATACTCCAATAGTTTCAAAGTACTAAGCAGGAAAATGGCTCTAATGCAGATATCAATGTTGTTCGTTCGGTTAACATCTTGTGAAACAAGTTGACTCTACTGAAGACAATATTCAGCTAAACAATATTCACTATTATTCAGAATATTGATATATTGTAAATATATTAATAATACTCACAATTATTCAGATCAATATTTATTTACGTTAGTTTAATAAAAGTGTATAATTCATCAATTCTTGCACGAGTTCAGTGTTACCATCCTGCTCTCATTCGATATTGTCACTGCAGCCAAATCAAAAATATTAATGAATATTAAGGGTCACACTTTAATATATTTATCAGTAATATATTTGTCATTTCATACAAAATACATTACACTTTATTTGAAGATATCTATGATACAACGTAATAATTCATTTAACTACTGAGGAAAATCTGTACTTATTATGTGGTTAGGATCTTTTTTAATGTAGGTTAGAGTTAGGGTTAGTTGCCTGTAGTTGTGCGTTAATAATTATAATTACATAGTAAAGTAATTACATGTAATGTGTAACAAGGGCACTTAAAATTAGTGTTACCCAACATAATTATTGGGGCATTGTAATTATACTTAGTTATTTAGTTAAAGTTTATAGTTAATCTGATCAATTTACACTGAAGCATAGCACAGTTTTACCATAAAAATCATAACTCTAGTCTAAATCCTGAAACTCAAATTCGTTAGAAGTAAATGCGGGAATTTTCTAGAACATGTAGTTATACATTATACAGTTGATTACCATGTAGTTCTGTAGGCCATTTCAAGACAGAAGTTCATTTTGGAGTCTGCATCAAATTAAATATGAAGTTCATAAAATATATTAAATAGAAGTGTGTGCTTTTAATGTTTCAAATAACGTTTGTGGAAATATGATCAAATATGGTTAAAATAAGGCATTCAGTGCGTCACATATATTCACGTAATAATTAAGCAACGTTATTTTCTGTCCAGTACAGAAATGATTACAAATTTGCTGACGAATGGGTAGCTTGGTTTATAGTAGCTGATATAGTTTAAAGGATATTTGCAAAGATTTTACAATTAATTACAGTTAATTCATATTTTGAACATTACTGTGAGTGTGACTCTTAAACTTAATATTCTGACGTCATTAAATTCTTGTTATATATAAGCCTGACGAGATCTTTTGGTCTATATACATATTATATCAGTGTATGTTTCAGTGGGTGCCCTCTGTAAATCAATGTAAAAATATTCATTAATTTTCTTTTCGGCTTAGTCCCTTTATTTATCAGGGGTCGCCACAGCGGAATGAACCGCCAATTGTAAAATATATATTAAAATTAGAAAATAATATAATTATTTTTTTCCTTAGAAATGAAATGATCAAACGGGATTCATTCTAATGCACAGAATAAAAATATTCTGATGCCTGAAAATCCCAATTTCATTTTTGACCCACCCTGGTATTAAATGTTAGTACATAGTAATTAGGACCATTAGACCACAAGTGTGATCATATTAAGTGTCTTGCATAAATATAATGACCTCCAAAATGTCAATCACTCTTGCTCCAGGCTTTGTTTTTCTCTCAATCCCACATACCAATGCCGTTAAACCTCCTCAAACATGTTGAAAAGAAGCAGTACCTGCAGGCGGGACGCTTGCCTGTCCATCCATCCATCAGGACATGTGACTTTCACTGGCACCGTCAAGCTTTCTGGGCGGCCCTTCAGAGAGCTGGGTATTTAAAGCACCAATCAGGAACGGTGCATCCTCACCGAGCACCGGGACTCCTGGACTCCAGCTCTTAAGTGCAAAATGACAGAGTCAAGCTTGCGGATCAGTGGGGGCGCCGTCAGATTTGGAGCCACCTATGGAGGCAACCGTCTGTTCTCTGGAGCCCGGAGTGGTGGAGGCGCCAGCTCGGCTCTGTCCCGTTCACTCGGCCTGGCAAGAGGAGGTGGAGGAGGAGGAGGTTTGGGTCTAGGTTTTGGAGCTGGAGCTGGAGCCGGTGCAGGTGCTGGATTGGGCCTTGGCGGAGGGGCTCTGGCTCTCGGTGGGGGTCTTGGGTTAGGTGGTGGTCTTGGGTTGGGTGCCGGTGGTGCCAGAGCTGCAGGCATCAGGGCTGGTGTGGCTCCCCTGAGATCCCATCTGGGTGGCAGAGTGTTTAAAATCGGAGGCTATGGTTATAACCCATCCTTCATCAGCTCTACCACCACAGTGGATGCAGGTGTTGGTCCGATGCCCAGCATTGACCCCTCGCTGCCATCACCAGACACAGTTCAGGTCACACGCATGAAAGAGAAGGAGGAACTGCAGGCTCTCAATGATAAATTTGCATCTTTTATTGATAAGGTGTGTAAAAGTTTCATTAATTTTTGTGATCATTTGCAGATCTGTGAAAGGCTCTATTGAATATCTTTGTCATTTCTCAGGCCCGGTCTCTGGAGCAGCACAATGCAGTTCTCAGAGCCAAGATTTCTATGTTTACTAACCCGGAGCAGGGCGGACCTGCCAACACCTCTGTTCTTCTGACCTCTGCCATTGGAACATACAAATCTCAGATTGACAGCCTATCTGCTACTAAAGAGGCCATCATTGCTGAGATTGAGCACTATAAAGGCATTATTGAGGACGTTCAGGCCAGGTGAAAAAGAAATATATATATATATATACACTTTCAGTCATATGTTTGGAAAAAATCATATTTTTAAAGTCTCTTCTGCTCACCAAGGCTGCGTTTGTTTATGTTTAAAAATGCAATACAAACTTTAATGCTGTGAAATATAATTTCAATTTAAAATAGCTGTTTTCTATGTGAATATATTTTAAAATGTAATTTATTCCTGTGATTCAGGAATAACTTCGGTCTTCAGTGTCACATGATCCTTCAGAAATCATTCTAACTGATTATGAAATGGAGACTTTGTGAGCAAGAGAGAGTTCCTTTACGTAAAGTCAGTAAGTCTTACTGACTTACTAAATAAACGTCACTAAACTTCAGCTAATCTTTGTATCACTTTTAGCACCTTTTATGGTCACACTTTATCTTGATGGTCCGTTTGTTGAATTTAAGTTACATTGCATCTACATGCCAACTTATTCTCATGAGATTATAAGTAGACTGTTAGGTTGTTAGGGTTAGTGTTGACATGTTTGTTGACATGTTTCTTATAGTCAAGTTAAATGTCTGTTGAAGGAGCAGTATCAGCAGAAATTAAGCAGACAGTCTACTAATACTCAAATGCACCATCAAAATAAAGTGATACCCATTTTATTGTACATTTCAAATTATATTCCACTTACCTGCTTCTCGGTGACTTTAGTTCTATTTACTTATTACCACTTTATTACTCTACATGAATCTGCTGCATATCTTGGCAATGCAGTTAGTACTATAAAGAGTACAGCATTTAAAGTTGCTTAAATTACTATTTAAAAGGGACTAAGCTGAAAATGAATGAAATCACTATTTACAGTTGAAGTCAGAATTATTAGACCCCTTTAAATTTTTATTTTTTTGCTTTTTAAATATTTACCAAATGATGTTTATATGATGTATAAATGATGTAATATTTTTTTCTTCTGGACAAAGTCTTGTTTGTTTTATTTTGGCTAGAATAATAGCAGTTTTTAATTTTTTATGAACTATTTTAAGGTCAAATTGTTAGCCCCTTTAAGCTTTTTTTTCTTTTGACTGTCTACAAAACAAACCATCATTATACAATAACTTGCCTAATTACCCTAACTTGCCTAGTTAATCTAATTAACCTAGTTAAGTGTTTAAATGTCACTTTAAGCTGTATAGAAGTGTCTTGAAAATGATCTATTAAAATATTATTTACTGTCATCATGGCAAAGATTAAATAAATCAGTTATTAGAAATGAGTTATTAAAACTATTATGTTTAGAAATGTGTTGAAAAAAATCTTCTCTCCGTTAAACAGAAATTAGGGAAAAATCAAACAGGGAGGCTAATAATTCTGACTTCAACTGTATATCTTTGACCACCTGCTCAAGTGATCATCATAGATAAATTAAATCCTGTGGGTATACCAGTCAGTTAGTGTTGAAGCTGTGCATATTGTCTCAGGTATGAAGAGGAAACCTCTCAAACTAAATCTCTGGAGCTTGACTGGACGGCATTGAAAGAGGTATAAAACACACACCACATATGATGTTCACATATTTACAGATGACTGACGGTCACTAATTTCCTCTGCTAGGAAGTGGATAATCTGTACCTCACCATCTTTGAGCTGCAGACCAGCATCGGTGGTTTGGAGGATCATATTGCTCTGTCCAAGCAGGTGTATGACGCTGTGAGTCTGCCTCTGTTTATTTCAGACACATTATAAAAATCAGACTTTTCTCATGTTTAACTGTTAGAATCAGATCATCAGTGCATCTACAATGCCAGAAAATGCTAAGAAAAGGATGACCCAGTAATTGAAGTATGACTTTTTCTATGTGGAAAAA
Source organism: Danio aesculapii (assembly GCF_903798145.1). Classification (NCBI taxonomy): domain Eukaryota; kingdom Metazoa; phylum Chordata; class Actinopteri; order Cypriniformes; family Danionidae; genus Danio; species Danio aesculapii. Next base: position 20,629,590 of record NC_079455.1, on the reverse strand, counting down.
CAAGCTGTTAACATTTCACTCCCTTAGTGACACAAGAATGGATCTTATTATATACATTACCATACTCAAATGTGACAAAAAATGTTAATAAAGTCTTATATAGACCATTTTGAGGAACATAAAATATATCAATGGTCCTAACGTATTTCCAGTGTTGCATTTTAAATTTCCATAGCTTCCGAGAATCCAAAAAGGTCCACATATTGATAAATAATGTAAATAATGTCATGATTGAAATGCTTCTTGTTACAGTTATGAAATAGTTTGACAACAAGCAGGAAATGTTCATGGGCCAATGACCTCGCCACGTTATAATGGTTTATATGAAGAGTTCTGATGCAAAAACCTCTAAGTGCCGTCTGAAATTTTCCTCTAATATTATCATTTTTTTTTCAGCCTCCTATGTCTTGATTCAGTAATTCACTTTTATGGCAAAGAATGGATTATTTCCATTGTTTTTAACTTGAAATAACTTAACATAAACATAAGAGGCTGAGTAAAATGCCTATTGCAGAAGAAAATTACAGATGGCGCTTAGAGGTTTTTGCTTCTGATTTCTTCACATTTAGGCAAAAGAATATGTTCATGTCGACCTGCTTTGTCAACAAGAGTCAGTTTGAGTAAACTTTACTCCATAACAACTATATAAATGTACTGACTAACCATAGAGAAAAATTCTGTTTCAGTTTAGATGTTGTAACTTCTTCCTCTCCATCAAAATGTAAAGCTTTAATCCACAACTGGTCATTTATAATGTTTTTGCTGCACGAGATTGGCTTGCTTTGTTATTTCTGTCAGGATAGCATGTAAAAGCTCCGCCCTTTTCTGCCAGTCATTTGCATTTAAAGGTATATATTAATAATAATGATTTCTTACTTTGATATAGCGCTTTTCTAGACACTCAACGTGCTTAACACATTAGGGGGAATCTCCTCATCCACCACTAGTGTACAGCATCCACCTGATGACACGACGGCAGCTATAATGCACCAGACCACCCACCAGCTGATTGGTGGGGAGGAGACAGAGTGATGTAGCCAATTAAGATATGGGGCTGGTTAGGAGGCCAGTGGGCAAATTTGGCCAGGTTGCCGGGGTTAAACCCCCTACTTTTTTTCAGAGCACATCCTGGGATTTTTAATGACCACAGAGAGTCAGGACCTCGGTTTAACATCTCATCTTAAAGATGGAGCTCACTAGGCAGTATAGAGTCCCTTTCACTATACTGGGGCATTAGGCCCCACACAGACCACAGGTTGAGCGCCCCCTGCTGGTGTTCACTAACTCCACTTCCGGCAACAACCTAGCTTTCCCATATCTCCCATCCAGATACTGCACTAAAACCTGTGTTTTTGCTTACAACCAAATAGCGTCAAATTCGACAAGCTATGATTAATGATTGGTGAAGTATTTTGAGCTGAAACTTCACAGACATATTCTGAGGACATCAGAGATTTATTTTACATCTTGTGAAATGGCTGACAGATTTTCCCAGGGTTTAACTTTGTGTATTTGTGTGTTAGAAAGTGAAAGAGGTGAGGACCATCGTGACTGGTGGAATGAAGTCTGCCGTGTCGATCTCGGTTGATAATGCAGCCCAGGCACAGGATCTGACCTCAGCGCTGACCGAAGTCAAAGCTCACTATGAAACCCTGGCTCAACGCAGCAAGCAGGACGCCCTCGTCTCAGTGCAGGACAGTGTATGAAAGATTCACTCTTTAACAAGCTGTCCATACAGAGTAGAGTAATGCAGTGTTTCCCAACCCTGTTCCTGAAGGCACACCAACAGTACACATTTTCAACCTCTCCCTAATCAAACACACCTGAATCAACTTCTCTTAACATCAGAAGAGACTCCAACACCTGAAGTTAATGGGTCAGAAAAGGGAGACATCCAAAATATGTACTGTTGGTGTGCCTCCAGGAACAGGGTTGGGAAACTGGAGTAATGGGTAAAACTTTACTCTTTTAGGGTTGTGTAAAAAAAGTGAATTTTCATTTTAATAAAATTATATTGAAAATAATATATATACAAATATTTTTGTTAATATTTAAATTCAATTCTATTTATTTATTTGTTTGCTTTTTATTATTTTTATTTAATTTTTTTTTACTTTAAAATAATGTTAATAATTTTATTATACATGATATAATGTAATTATACATTATACATTATGTACAATATTAATTATGTTATATATAAATAATATGGTTCTAATTATAATAATTATGTCATGAATTATTAATGCTGATAACATTTTATTTCAATGATTGATTTATACATGAATCACTATGTTAATAAGTCTAATAATTTAACATGATTCTTATTAAATATAAAAATCAGTAAACATTTTTAATGCTGAAACATTTCTTTTAATTCGCTTTATTCATATAGATTATATGAAACTATTGTAAAGAATAATTTTAGGCTCTTATGGTAACAGTCAAGTCAAATAAGTTTAATCTATTACAAACTGCCTCCCCCATGTGGCCAGTTCTTGTATTGCAGGTGCCAAACTGAGATGACCCAAAATGAACACTCGTCCTCTTTTCTCTTTTTCATCTCCACAGCTCTCCATGATGTCTGTATCCTCTCAGCCCAGTTCACAAACACTCACCACAGCCAAAGATGAGCTGAGGGCTTACAAACTACAGATCGACTCTGTGCAGAGGGAGATCGAAAGGCTCAAGTCTGTGGTATGTATTTGAACATGTCACAGAGGAGATAGTGGTTTTTCGAGGGTATTCCTGTGAATAATATCAGATGTCCTGTCTGTGATGGCAGAACTTGCAGCTGGAGTCTCAGGTTGAGGAGGCCGAATGTCACTCCAACTCTCATACAGAGACGTACCAGGATCAGGTTCTGGCTCTCAAGTCTCAGCTTGATGATCTGAGGAAGGTAATAAAGACTTACGGTATAAAATACTTCAGACTAAAGGATAATCAGTCATTATTCATTGTAATGAAGAGATAATTAAAACATTGAGAGAGTGAAATGTCTGCAAAAGTTTCAAAGTTCCAGCTTAGTGTTTTAAAATGTATTTTCAGTAATTCCAGCCTCACTTCCTGCAAAACCCCATATAGGTTTGAAACAAATTTGCATAAGTCAGTCTGTGGTCTTCCTTTGCTGCCTGTGCACAATGTAATCTACCCTCAAACACTGAAGCTGAAGCCTGTAAGAGTTTGGTCTGTGTTGTCAACATATTAACAGAGAATGACAGAGTTTTCTCGGGATAGCACTTATATGTAAAAAAAGAAGAAGAAATAATATATAACACCTCTCCTCCTGATCCTAAAGTACATAGAATTGACATTAATAGAGATTCATATATTAAGCAAATAAGATACCAGACACATTGCACATTTTTCACAAAAAACTTTTGTATTATATTTCATCTAGCGTAGTATTAAAAATGATTAAAGATTACATGTAGAGCAAGTTACCTATACATGGGGACATAAAATACACTAATAAGGGCTTTATAAAAGGCAATCTTGAAGGATTAGTTCACCCAAAAATGAACATTCTGTTGTTAATTACTCACCCTCGTGTCATCACAATCTTCTTTTTTTTTCATCTTCAGAACACAAATTAAAATATTTTAGATCTTTCTGGCCATCTATAGATCGCAAGAGTTGTGAGACGTCCAGAAAAAGAAACCAAAAACATTGACAAAACGTTCCATTTCAGTTGTTAAAGTGTAATCATACAAAGCTCCAAGAACACCTTTGTGCACCAAAATAACTTCAAAATCTTTTTATCTTTGCTTATATTTCCTGTTTGCATTGTCAAAGTGCACATTTACCATTACTATTAGAGTAAAGCGTCATGTTGCTTTTAGTAAAAGTGTTCTGGGACCTGACATGACGGAAGAGAGGACATATAGGCTCTTATTTAATCTAAAATATCTTAATTTGTGTTCTGAAGATGAATGAAGGTCTCAGGGGGTTGCGGGTGCAGGGGCAGATTGAGTAATTTTGGGGCCCTATAAGCAATTTCAGCCATGGGGCCAAAGTTCTGAAATGCACCCTTTCTACTTGTATTTAATTTTTATTTATATTGCTGTTTATTTTTACATCACTCAATCATCTTTTTGACATTTTAAATCAATGTGATCTCTACATTTTAAGTGATTAGTTTTCTTAAAATGAATTCACAACTAAAGTTAAATATATATTTTTATAAACTGGACTGCTCCATGATGGATATGATGATTGTAATAGTATTATTATTATTATTATTATTATTATTATTATTATTATTATTATTATTATTATTATTATTATTATTATTATTATTATTATATTATATTTGATTGTGTACAAAATAATATTTAATTATGTTAAAATTGAATTTGTTTTACACTCACCATAAAAAATATGGTAGATAACAATGTTATTGTCACGATTTCCCTCTCTACTTTAGAGATGCACTGGAATCACAGGAGTTATCAAAACATGTATTTATTAACAAAGACACTTACTACGGGCACTGAACTGATACCAAACAGAAGTTATTGAACATCAAGAAACAGGATCACATGATATCAACAAACACACAGGGAGCATGGAAACATGGGGGACAATAACATGGCAAACGCAAGAACCTGACAGTTATACATAGTTTATGGGTATAATTTATTCATTCATTCTTTTCGGCTTAGTCCCTTTATTAATCTGGGGCCGCCACAGCGGAATGAACCACCAACTTATCCAGCAAATGTTTTACACAGCAGATGTCCTTCCAGCTGCAATCCATCACTGAGAAACATCCATACACACTTATTCACTATGGACAATTTAGCTAACCCAATTCTCCTAAACCGCATGTGCTTGGACTGTTGGGGAAACCGGAGCACCCGAAGGAAACCCACAGAGCACAAGAACGTGCAAACTCCACACAGAAACGGCAACTGACCTAGCCAGGGCTCGAACCAGCGATCTTCTTGCTGTGAGGCGATTGTGCTAACCACTGCGCCACTGTGCTGCCCCAGTAAAATTTATACTTCTAGATATTTATTGGTGGCCCACAGATTTCCTGGGGCCCTAAGCGGCCGCTTACCTTGCTTATTGGTTAAATCCGCCACTGTGAGGGTGAGGAATTAATAACAGAATTTTCCTTTTTAGGTGAACTACTCCTTTGCGTGGCTTACCTCTCTCCCCAATACATTTTCACAACCAGACTGAAATTAACATCTCAAAAAGTCTAAAATACTCCAAGCCAACGCTAACCACTGCAGATAAATGCAGACAATCTTGACACAGTGGCCCAAAATGAGAAACCCACTAACTCACTTATTTTAGTAGCATTCTTCTGGCGGTTGTTTTGAGATATTCACAATCTGCGTGTGCAATGTTATCAGTCTTTCTGTATGATTTGCAAATAACCGTTAGTAGCTTCAGTTTTGAAAAGAGCACCAAAGCCACAGTGATGATAGAGATGGCAGTCAATTAAAACAGAGCAGATGTGGCACAGATATAAAACATGTTCTCAAAATGTGTTCTAGAGATGTGTTTTTAAAGATCGTGAATTGTTGTAGAAGGCCGTTAGACAAGTGTTCGTTGTAACTGTCTATGTTGGGTAACTTTTTGTGTCATGACAAACGTCTTCACCCCCTCTTTCCTTTTTGAGGCCGCACTTTTATGTTTATATTTGTCCATCTTCTAATGTTCAAGTAGCTAGCAAACAACCTCTCACACTGTGGTTTTCAAATACATTTGGCCGTAGCTACAAGACATTTGCAAAGACACTGCAAATCTACAGCAGCAGTGGGGTGCAAACATTAATGCACACAAGAAATTACAGAGCTCTCCACGGCATTCAGACAAAAATAAATAAATAATCCATGGCCGCAAAGCATCTGGAGCTGAACTTCAGATTTGGAAATGGCCAACTGGTTTCTGACAGATGCTATATGAGCACTAGACCAATCACAATAGACTGGAAATCATCTGACCAATCTGAGTGGACTCCACTCTCAGATTGAAGACCCTTGAATGAACCATTTAAACATCTGTAGACATGTATAGTATAAAAAAAACTGTTGAGAAAACATTGAAATGTATTAAAGCAGTGTTTCTCAACCATGTTCCTGGAGGACCACCAGTTCTGCACAATTTCCGTGTCTCCATAACAAACACACCTGATTTAGATCATCAGCTCATTAGCAGAGACTGAAAGACCTGTAATGAGTGTAACAGACAAAGGAGACAACCAAAACATGCAGTGTTCGTTGTCCTCTAGGAATGTGGTTGAGAAACACTGTATTACAGGACATCCCAGGAGCCTTTAAAGTTAAACCACAGACTCACACTTGACTAAATGTTGCTCTCTTCAGCAAATCACTCAATATGGTCAGGAATATCAGGAGCTTCTGGCCAGCAAGATGTCTCTTGACGTGGAAATCACCGCCTATAAGAAGCTCCTGGACAGCGAGGAGAACAGGTGAGCGGGTTTGACATGAACACAGGAGATTTTCATACTCTTGAGTCTCACTGTATGTTTGTCGTGGGTCAGGCTGAAGTCTGGAGGTGGAGTCACTGTGCACATGTCCAAGACTGTGCTTGGAGGAGGAGCAGGAGGAGCTGGAGGACTAGGTGCTGGTGCAGGAGGCGCAGGTCTGGGTGGAGGTGCCGGTCTGGGTCTTGGAGGTGGATTTGGGCTGGGTGGAGGTCTAGGAGGAGGTTTTGGAGGAGGTCTGGGAGGAGGTCTTGGAGGAGGTCTAGGTGGAGGTCTTGGACTGGGACTCGGTGGAGGACTGGGTTTTGGAGCAGGAAGTTCCTTCGGTGCTGGTAGCAGTTTCATGTCCTCAAGCCTGAGCAGCAGCGGTTGTAAGTGTTCAGAAATGCCCACACATTCACACAATCAGCTCCAAAGGTCTGAGGGCACACTCACATTCTGTTTGTAATTAAAATTGAAAGGTATAATTCAATGAATTATTCATTAATTTACTCAATTATTAATAATTTAGTTTTAAATAAATTAACTATATTAGTTTAACTAGGCAAGATAGGTTAACTAGGCAAGTCATTGGAGTCAAACAGTGGTTTTTGTAACCAATCGAGAAATAAAATGTTAAGGGGGCTAATAATACTGATCTTAAAGTTTGTTTAAAAATGTAAAAGCTGCTTTTATTCCAGCCAAACTAAATAGACTTTCTCCAGAGGAAGAAATAATATAGGAAATACTGTTAAAAATTCCTTGCTCCATTCAACATTTTAAAAAGAATAAAAATTCCATGAGGGGTAGTCATTTTTCCTTCAACTGCATTTATAATTCTGTTTATAAACATTATATTTGTTTTAATATTGCTAAAAATCACTTACATGTTTATTTTTTGAGTAATAAAAATGTAGAGAAATAACATTTTATTTATATATGAATAAAATGTAGACTTGCACCATGTATATCTTATAGTCTTCAGGTTTGTGTTTGCATCAGTTGATGTGCTGCTGTCAATCAAATCTTCATCTTTTCACTTCATCTCCACTCTCATTGTTCTGCTGATAATAAATACAGTCTCATTTGTATTGCAATGAAATGCATTTTCACACGTGGTCTCAGACTTCAGGGCTGAATCACTGAACTCATCTCGTAGAACTGAATAAATGTCATGCTATAGTCACACTTTCCGTTGTTTTTCAGTGTCGTCCACTGTTTACTGAAGACTCTCAGCCTTATGAGGTTGTTTATTCATCAGCAACACCTCCATCAGTTCACACTCGTCCAACGCGATGCCACAAACCTCTACAATGACAACAAACATCCATTGTGATATGATCATTTTCACTGAGGCTCAAAATTCTTTTTCTGTTTTTGCAAAATTGTGCATCACTTCCTGCTACAATAAAAAAAAATCCATCCTGGTTATTATAAACACAGTGGTCTTGAATCTTTTCATGTAATCAATCAATCAAATATCAATTTAAATAATGATTAATGTAATAATAGTATATAAATGTATTTGTAACAGTAATATACGCTGTATATATATATATATATATATATATATATATATATATATATATATATATATATATATATATATATATATATATGAAACGGAGGCCAGCCAGTAAGTGCTGTGCAGGTAAACCTCACTCCTCTGACCTGTAAAGGTGCTCTAGCGACAGATGCTAGAGGCCATGTTCTTTAGCCTCCTTGTTAGAGCAACCGACTCCCATGCGGAAGATAGATAGATAGATAGATAGATAGATAGATAGATAGATAGATAGATAGATAGATAGATAGATAGATAGATAGATAGATAGATAGATAGATAGATAGATAGATAGATAGATAGATAGATAGATAGATAGATAGATAGATAGATAGATAGATAGATAGATAGATAGATAGATAGATAGATAGATAGATAGATAGATAGATAGATAGATAGATAGATAGATAGATAGATAGATAGATAGATAGATAGATAGATTTTAGATGCAAAAACCTCTAAATGCCGTCTGAAATATTCTTTTAAGATGAACATTTTAATTAGGCTCCTGTGTGTAGGTTCTTTATTTTCACTTTTACAGCAAAGGATGTCATTTTCATGGTCTTTAAAGTGAAATAACACAACATAAAGGAAGCTGAGAAAAATGTTCATTTCAGGTAATAACAGGTTTTCGCATCTGAAATCTTCATATAAATACAGTTGAAGTCAGAATTATTAACCCCTTGTACCCCCCCCCCCCCCCAATAACTATAAATATAATATCATATTAAAATATTATATATAATATTATTATATAAATATAATAATATAATTATTATAGTTTAATAACTATATATATATCTATATATATATCTATATATATATATATATATATATATATATATATATATATATATATATATATAAATATATATATATATATAGATAGATAGATAGATAGATAGATAGATAGATAGATAGATAGATAGATAGATAGATAGATAGATAGATATATATATATATATATATATATATATATATATATATATATATATATATATATATATATATATATATATATATATATATATATATATATATATATATATATATATATATATATATATATATATATATATATGTATATGTCTTTGGACTTGTATATATATATATATATATATATATATATATATATGTGCATGTCTTTGGACTTGTGGGGGAAACCGTAGCATATATATATATATATATATATATATATATATATATATATATATATATATATATATATATATATATATATATATATATATATATATATATATATATATATATATATATATATATATATATATATATATATATATATATATATATATATATATATATATATATATATATATATATATATATATATATATATATATATATATATGCTACGGTTTCCCCCACAAGTCCAAAGACATGCGGTACATGTGAATTGGGTAGGCTAAATTTGTCCATATAGTGTATGTGTATGAATGAGGGTATATGGGTGTTTCCCAGTAATGGGTTGTGGCTGGAAAGGCATCTGCTGTGTAAAACATATGCTAGTTAAGTTAGCAATGCATTCCGCTGTGGCGACCCCTGATTAATAAAGGAACTAAGCCAAATCAAAATGAATGACACCGTATATTTATAAAATCCATTTTAATATTTGTATTTATTTTGTTTTTACATTTTTTTTACAGACGTACAGAAATATTTTATATGTACACAATTTACTTTGACATTTAAAGAAACAAGTATAAAATATATAATAGATTTTTTTTTAAAGTAGATATTTTATATTTATTTGGACATTTAGTGATTTTTAACGAAGCAATTTATACTTTTTAATATATATTTTATTTATTATTATACATTTTTTCTTTACAAATTTTACATCCTACATGTATTCTACATATTGAAAAATATAGATATAATTTGTACTTGGTTTATTATGTCTAGAAATTTAAACAACATATGCAAAAGTATATTGGAATTACAATGAAAATACTTAAATTAAAAAAAGTTCTAAATGATTGGAAAAATATGTTATAAATATTGATAAATATACATTGGTTTAAATGTATTAAAATGTAAAACATATATGGAAAGGTTTATAAATACAGCAGCATGCAAAATAATTAAAAAAAATTTTACACTAATATATTTTACTTTGTAAGTCAAAATTATAGTCTAAAAATATTTTTTTTTTCAATTAATTATATTTAATATTAATATTGCATTAAAAATGTAATCAAAAAACATGAATGCATAAAAAATTATAAAATGTATAATTTGTTTGTCAAAAACATATAAAGGTGTATAAAATATATAACATTTTTAAATAAATCTAAAGATGTGTTTTGCATATAGTTATGCCTACAGCTATAGCCTATGATTATTATTCTATATTTAATTAGAAAAAAAGTTTGAAAGTCTTACAAATGCAAACTGTCATTCACTCACCCGTATGAACTTAACGTTAGATTATTACTATTAAACACATTTCAGAACGAAGATGTCGCCAATTATAGCTTTATTGTAAGAAAAAGTTGCGAGACGGTAATAAAGTGGAACAAACATTCCCACACACCACCTACAGACCTGACAAATGTCAAAAACCCTAAACAATAAACCATTATCTAAGCCAAGAAAAGTCACCATAGCAAAAATAAACAAGCCTTCATTGGCTTTGGCAGACTCTCAGCGTTCGTGAGTTCATTATCAACCTGATCACTAAACATTTCAGAAGGACGTACAGGGTTTTTTCACACTTTGAAATGTCACTCTTCTCTGTGTTTGAGAGAAAACCGTGTTCTGACATGATTCTCCATCTGCATTTCAACCGTTTCACACCGAACGCTAATGAACGAACCCCACTTGAAGGCTTTGACATTTAGTCTTTGAAGCAGGAGTTTGAGCTCATCTTCTGGTGCGTATCTGTGGTTTTCTTGGTGGTCTCTGGTCTTTTCTTTTCACCGGTGTCCGGCTTGAAGCTGCGCGGATGTGGTTTGATTCAGTTTGAAACAGGAAACGCGCGCGCGCTCTCGTTCTGCGCGCTCATCATTAGTCCTTCACTCAACTGTAAGCTTTAAATCCATCAGACTGAGGAAGATGGACAGCCATGATCGATAAAGGTAATATTAATGCTCTTTGTAATTGAACACATGATTTTGAAACAAGTATCAATCACTTTGAATGAGACAACGACTTGTCATTGTACTAAATAAAATATAACAAGCTGTTTTAAGGGTGAGATTTGAGTGAAAAACAGAAGACTGAACAGTAACCACAATACTTTCCCAGCTGATTTATTAGCAATAGCAAAAAATAAAGAGAAAATGTATTATTTATTTTTATAAAACCTTATGTTAACATACGAATATGAGGAAATTTTAGGCTAATTAATGTGACCATGGGACATCAAACCACTCATAAGAGTCAATTGTCTGAAACTTAGATTCATACATAATCTAAAAGCTCTTAATGCAGTACAAGCTATAAGTACTTATGAATATATTACCCATCAAAAATGCGTTTTGGAGATTTTTATGAAAGATATATTGAGATATTTATGGACAAATTATCTCAATGGAACATGATCCTTACTTAATCTAATGATTTTTGTCATAAAATAATAATTGGACTTATAATTGCCCAAATATATCTTGATGTAAATACTGACGTGTCCAGTGTCACAGATATGGACAAATTTGCACACATTTAGCCCAAAAATCATGAACATGAAGTCAATCAGAATCAATATTCTTGTTTTTCTTTTCTCTTCTCTTCTTTTCTTTTGGAAATAGTCAGTTGTTGTTGTTTTTGTTTTTTACAGAGGAGTGTAATCTTTTTTTATACTTCAAACAGCCAGAAAAAAAAGTATACTTGTGTTTAGAATAAAATGTTAGATTTAAATTATTCAAATGATGTATTAATGAACATTTCCGTCATCAAAATCCCCCATAAGATATGACAAACGTCAAGTTTGCTGTCTATGATTGCTGCTGAATTTGAGATTTATGGTTCAATGCAGGAGAAAAAAGGTCACACTTTACAATAAGCTTGTATTAGTTCATGAAAATAAAGTTGTTCACTGTTAGTTTGTCAACTCACGGTGCATTAACTAATGTTAACAAGCATGAATTTGGAATTTAATAAGCCATTAGTAAATGTTGAACTATGATTAATAAATGCTTTATGAGAATTGTTCATGTTAGTAAATACATTAACTAATGAAACCATATTGTGAAGTGTAACTGAAAAAAACTCCCTTTGAGAAAAATATGAATTACAATAAAGACTACAGACACATATTGATACATTACAATAAAAGTTATTTATGGACAAATTCTCTCAATGGAACATGATCTTTTTGTGTCATAAAAGAAAAATAATAATTTGACTTCGAATTGTTAAAATATACCTTGCCGTGAATATTGATGTGTCCAGTGTCACAAATATGCACAAATTTACACTTATTTTTAGCACAAAAGTCATGAAATCAATCAGGTTCAACATTCTTGGTTTTCTTTTCTCTTCTTTTAGACATAAATTAAAGTAAAAGGCTTTTTTTTTTTTACAGCAGAGTGTAATCTTTTTTAATACTGCAAACAGCGAAAAAAAAACTGTACTTGTTTTTAGAATGAAATGTGGTCTCATTTTATTTTGATGGTACCTTTAACACATTTTGTTGAATTTAAGTAACATTGCATCTACATGCCAACTAACTCTCATTAGATTATAAGTAGACTGTTAGGTTGGGGTTATGTTTAGTGTAAATTGACATGTACTTGCAAAGTTTCTTCTAGTCAGTTAAATGTCTGTTGAAGGAGCAGTATCAGCAGATATTAAGCAGACAGTCTACTAATACTCAAATGAGAAGTAATTGGCATCTTTTAGTCAACAAAATGTGCAATAGGCACCATCAAAATAAAGTGTTACCTTATATTTAAATTATGCAAATTATGCACGAATGAACATTTCCCTCTGCAAAATGCCTCATAATATAGTTATGTCAAGTTTGGCGTCTGTAAGTGCTGCTGAATTTGAGATTTATGGCTCAGTCCATGTGAGAAAAGGTCACACTTTACAATTAGGTTGTATTAGTTCATGTTATTTAATGCATTTACTAACATGAGCAAACAGTGAAAAATACATTTATTACAGCATTTGTTCATGTTAGTTAACGTTAGTTAATGAAAATACATTTCATTATGTAATGTTCACAAGCATGAATTCTGATTTTAATAAGCCATTAGTAAATGTTGAAGTATGATTAATAAATGCTCTCCAAGTATTGTTCATTATTAGTTCATGTTAGTAAATATATTAACTAATGAAAGCTTATTGTAAAGAAAAAACAACTTATTTTGAGAATAATATGAATTACGATTAAAGTGTACAGACACATATTGATAAACTAAAAAGAAACACGTAAAGATGTGTTTGAATGTTTCCTTTTTATCAAACTGAACCAACACCATGGAAAGCCAAAAGAAAAAACAATGGTTACATAAGAAGCATCCTGTGGGGTTCAATAACTTTCGACAAGCTCACGTCATCAGACACATCAAATCATCACACTTAATAATAATTATCTTATCTAGTGATGTTCTCTTATCTCATCATGTCATTATTTTGTACCATTGTGTAAGAGCTGTGAGAACGGTATATGTGTGGTCATTATTAGATAACATGCTGATATGTTCTTCTCATTATATGTGTGTGAAAAGCGTCTGTTATTTGGAGAGGGCATCATTTAGACTTGTTGTTGTTGAAGGCATGAGTTGGATCCAGAATCAGACAGGAGTTCTGCTCGCCGTTATTTCTGTGGCCTGTCTGGCTTGTGCTGTTGTCATCTGCCTGTGCTGCAGAAGGAGGTCTAGTAAGTGTTTTGACGTTTACTATGTTTTTACTTTGGTAAAAATACTGTTTTTCCTCTGTGGGGGTTTTGTTGGTTCTTGCGTGTTCATTACTTTTTTTATACTTCCTTTTGTCATCTAATGTTGCTTTTTTATTTCTAGATATACAACAAGCGGACAATGACCTCTATGACCAAGACGGGTTGTAAGTCTTTTCTATTTTTAGTCTATTTAGAAATTTGAATTCAAATGATTTTATCAACGTACGGCACGGGTCAAAGACTAGACATTTTAGTAACTCCATCAAATTCCCAAAATGAGCATTTACTAAATTTAGTTTGAAACTAAAATGACAAAATCCTGGTCTATCATCATTTGGAATGACATTATATAAACAAACAAAAATCAAATACTGACATTTTAACAAAGATTTTTTTTAATGTATGTAATTATTAATAATTTAAAAATTAATCATTTATTTAATCATTTAAATGTAAAAAAAAATTCTGTTAATGAAGATTGGAAGAGGTCATCAAGTGATTCTAATTGCTGAAGGGACAGTTTGCCCCCCCCCCCCCCCCCCCCCCCCCACCCCACCAAAAAAAATTCTGTCATCATCCTTCACTTGTCACAAGTTTCTTTCTTCTGTTGAATGCAGAAGAAGATATTTTGAAGAATGTTGATAACCGGTAACCCTTGTCAATGGTTACCACACTAAAAAAAATCTGTTAGTTTACATTTTTTTCCCAGCAGCTAAAACTGTAAAATAACCCGCCATTAAATTACAGACATTTACCGTAAAATAACAGATGGTGAATTACAGAAATTTACCGGAAATTTTAACATAAGGAAATTTCTATAATTTAACGTCCGTTATTTTACGTTCAATGTCTGTAATTTAACAGCTGATATTTTACTTTTTTTCCGGCACCCCAGCTGCCGTTTTCGTCTTCTTTTGTGTTCAACGAAAAAAAAAAAAACTCACAAAGGCTCCCTTTAATGTCACCGACAAGTTCTTTTCTGTAAATAAAATACTTTTATGCTGAATAACAATGCGGTCAGTAGGGCTGCACAATACATCGTTTGAGTATCGATAACGTAATGTGTTCATCTGCAAGTCACATCGCAAGACATGCAATGTTGAGTCTGGATTATAGCTGAGCACTTTAATTCAATTAATTACCTTATTTACATGGAATTTATCTGATTTATGCAAAAGAAAAAGCTTGTTTTTAGTCCAATATGTACATTTTAAAGCAAAAATAAGATAATATTACTGCACTGATCATTTTACATGTTTTAAGAAAAAACTCTCAATTTCACCTAATTTCTTCTGACTGTGAAAACTAAACAATATTTTAACTTGATCTAAGATTTGTTTTAGATATTTGGACTAGAAGCGAGACCATTCAAAATAAAAAAGCATTTTTTGCATTGTGCTTATTCAATTTCTGTACCTGAATCCTGTTAGACTCTCCAGAAAACCGTCAAATAGAGCTATTCAAACGATCTTGTGAAACTGTATTCATATCACAATATTTATCGCAGAAAATTAAAATATTGCAATGTCCGATTTTTCCAATATCATGCAGCCCTAGTCCTCAGTGTCCTCTGAAAGTCATAATAATCTGGAAAAATAATTCAATTCAATTCATCTTTATTTCTATAGCACATTTACTATGTAGATTGAGTCAAAGCAGCTTAACATAGAAGTTCTAGTAAATTGAAACTGTTAGTCCAGTTTTTAGAGTTGCATTATCTATTATAGATTTTCCTGTGTGAAAAAAATATACATACATACATACATACATATATACATACAGTGCTCAGCATAATTGAGTACAGCCCATTTTGAAAATGAATATTTTCATCCATTCTCAGTGTATATAGGCAATGTATTTTAGTGCATGTAAACAAAACAGATTCATTAAAGAGATATATTTAATGAAATAATATTTAAGTCACCAGACATATTTAAAAATAGAAAGATTTAAGGAAAAAAATTATTATTTTTTTTTTTTGCTTCTCTTGATTTTTTTTTTCTCTTTTTAAAATTTGTATTTAATATTTTTCTATAACATATAAATTTGGGTTTACTAGTTTTTGGAGCGTTATCTTAAGTTATTCTGTTAGATAAGCTCCAGATTTGGCTTCAGTACTGACTAATCTAATGTATATGCACAAATATAATATTGTATAGCTTCCTGTTAAAACTATAAATTTAAAAGCAAGATTTGTGAGGGGTGTACTTATATGTGCTGAGCACTGTATGTACAGTTAAAGTCAAAAGTCTTTAGTCCTCCTGTGAATGATTTAAATTTCACTATTACGGAAATATCTCATTTTCATTAAGTTACTATTACCAGATACTGCATAATAAAACTAAAATCTCAAACCTAATGAAGCAACACAGATATCAGTATATATGAATTGAGTGCTGTTCATTCTAAAACATGTCCTTTTCTTTCAGTGAACGAAGCAGTACACCTGATAGCAAGCAACCTCCAACAGGTAAACAACATCACCTTTCACCACATTTTGAAGAGAAAATAAGCTTTATTGTAGACTTTAGTTTCATTTGGTTTGAGTGTTTTACTTACAAGACACTTAGTTCAACACATTTTCTGTGAAGTGATTCAAAGATGATTTATGGATTTGCTCTTTTATTTAAGGTAAGTGGTTGTAAACAATTCATTTGGACTGAATTGAAACAAATTAAGTTGAACATTACAAAATTGTATTTGTTTCAATTCAGCCCAAATAAATAGTTTGCAACAATTTTGCAGAAATCTTTTTTTTTTCAGTGTGTGAACGTCTAAAGAAATCCTTAAGCAGTAGATGATAAACGTGTAACGTCTGTTGAACGCGTGCAGCCAGCTGACATTCAGAAATGTGCTCTTCAGTAAAGCAGAAATGAGGTTTGATTTCTACGTCTGTCTTTTAGTGTTAAGATCACTCCAGACAGAAAGCGAGACTCCTTCAACCTCAAGGTGACATTTATTTATTTATTTATTTTTCACCTTATATTCATGACAGCTTTGTAGCTTAATTTTGATTATGAGGGCTAAATCTTGTTTCGGAGGATTCAATGATTTATTGTAAACTGCCGTCTTTGCTGAACAATTCTAACAGAATGCTCAATGTATCTTTATAGACATTCAATGACAATCAGGTCTATGAAAAGTAAGATATTTTAGTTTGAACGCACATTGTTTTAACACAAATGTCTATAAAGGAATGAATCAGTATTCTGAATAAATCTATTGAATTTGGGCTGTTTTACTGCAGATGACATGCCCTGGAGCTACCAGAACCTTCCACATGGTGAGTGACTCTTATTGCGAGCATATAGCAAGACATTGAGAATATAGAGAAGAATAAATGATCATCGCCATATTCAGACAGTTGATTTGTCTACATTACGAGCTGAAAATTAGTTTTTGTAGTCATTTTTTTTTGTATTTTTTTAATACATGTTGGGGTTTTTTTGTATTAATTTTTTGTGTGTATGTAAATAGAGCATCATTTAATTAAATATGTGCTTATTTGTGTACATTTCTAGCACAAGAGTCGCACAAAGTTATTGTTGACATAAATAGTCAAAGGTTTTTACAGAATGGATTTCAGGAATCTTTTTATCAGGAAATATTCTGCATACAATCTGTAAATAGACACAAATCTTCATATAACAAACAATTTTGTAGAGGCGAACATTTCCTTTTGGTAAACTTTCATAATATAAATAAAATGCTTTGGTGTAAGTGTTGCTGATGTGGAGATTTATGACTCAGTTTGGAAAAGAAAGGCTTTAAAAATATCTATTATAATTAAAACCTACAGACACAAATTGGTAAAGTGCAACAAAAGAAACACTAAACACTGTATTTGGAATGGTTTCTCTCTAATAAACTTAAACAAAAGATCTAAGACGTCCAAAATAAAAAAAAAGGAATAAATGTCGTCAGCATTCTCATAGGGCATCATTTATAAATATGAACATGCATCCTAATAATGCCTATTTTTGTGTCTGCAGCTGAAAACGGCATCTTGGAAGCAACATATGTGTGAGTGTTATTGTTATATTTATATAAAAAATAGGTTTAAGTTCGATATAAATTAAAGACTTTGGTAAAGTTTTGCTTGTTTAAAATAAGCTAATATGCCATATTTAACATCCATGCATGCTTTTTATTTTATAGGGACCCAATTCCAAATCCACTTTATGCAAACGAAGGTAAATGTGCCGATTGTCTCTGTCTGATGCAATAGTTGCAAACGCATCACTGTCTTCACTTCACAGGAAAAATGTGGTCAAGTGACATTTTACACCAAATGTAAAGCCACAGGTCACACAGACACACACACAACTGAAAACGATGGCATTACAGTGATGCAGATGTTTTTAATGAAATGTCACATTCCCCAGATACAGACAATTTGGATACAGGAACATATGAAAATGTTTTTCCAACAAAGGAGGTGCAACACGATTCAGGTTGGTGTTTTCTTGCTTCTAGTTTATAAAATTGTATTTGTAACCACTGTACGCAAACAAATGCTGGGTTGTTGTATCACAACATTGGGTCAAATATGGATGAAACGAATGTTGGGTTACTTTTTAATATATAGAGTTCAATTTAAATTATTGTTCATATCTGACACAACAATGGGTTACAACGCAGTGTTTTTAAGTGTATCACATTAACATGAGCAATGCTATTGGGGACCAGTAACAAAAGCACCTTCTGCTAATAAAGTTTCTGAATTTGTTTGTGTTTCTGTATTTTTGCTTGATCAGTCAGGACAGGGCTTTAGTCTTCCTCATTAAAAGTTGAGGTGCAAGTTCACTAGTAACATTGGAAAGAAAACATTCCGTGTATTGTGTGTGTGTGGTCAACGTTTGAAGTGGTTAAGTTTTCCAAAATTGTCCCAAGACAAGATTGGGTGCTGTTCGGTAGTTTAAGGACACCTTCGATGAAAGTTTTTGATTCACTTCAAATGTTGACTACTGTATATATTATTATGAAAAATATCATTAGGAATGTTTTAAAAACACAATTATAAACATTTTATACAAAGTTGGTCATAATTATTCATCTAAATTTCCTAAATGATGTTTAAGAGCAGGGAATTTTTCACAGTATTTCTGATCATATTTTTTTCTTCTGGAGAAAGTCTTAATTCAGCTAGAATAAAAGCAGTTTTTTTATTTTTTAAGGTCCATTTTAAGGTCAAAATTATTCACCCCCTTAAGCAATGTTTTTGAAATAATTTTGATCGTCTACAGAACACCCCAAATTGCCTAATTACCATAGTTAAGCCTTTAAATGTCACTTTAAGCTGAATACTAGTATGCTGAAAAATATCTAGTAAAATATTATTGACTGTCATCATGGCAGATAAAATAAATCAGTTATTAAAACTATTTTGTTTAGAAATGTGTTTAAAATCTTCTTTCCATTAAATAAAAGTTTAAAAGTCAAATATACAGGGGGGGCTAATAATTCAGAATTCAACTGTATAAACATGCACACTCAACATATGTGGACATGAATTCTACCAAACCGTTTTCTGTTTTGAAATTGTCAACAGATAGCTACGATTATGAAAACTCAGACTTTTTGGCAAATCAATCGGTGGAAGGTAAAATACTTGTATACTTTTCTGTTTTAGTGGATAACATTTCTGCACTATTAACTGATAAGATCAACATTCAATCAACAACAATCATTTTGCTTTCTTTTTTGTACAGAAGAATCTGACTACGTGAACAATCCATAGGAAAGTCTTGTTTCATCATCTCACAGAAATGTTTTCACTTTCACATTTGTCACATTTTGTGTTTGTTTGTGTTTACCTGATGTTTGTTTGTGTTTACTGTTAATTTAAAATAGATTAATAAAGCATCTACTATACTTTAAAGTCTGCAATAGTTCAGAGTCACTGAACAAATATGCGATGCACAAAGATTTGATTTTTTAAGGTGTGATGAGAGGCAGACATGAGGTCAACATTAGTGTCTGCATCTGCTTATTTATACTGCATTGTGTTCCATCCTCTAAAATGAAGCGCTAAACTGAAAAGGTTTAAACAGCCAATTGCTCTGCTATTCTGACTATTGCTAACATCCGGCAAACCTGAAAAACTCAGATGAAAATCTAAATGGGTTGAAGACCAAAAAACAAAAACAAAAACAAAACCTTTAAAAACAAAATCATTCAAAAACGACCAACAGATTTTGTACATTTTTATTGCTGCAACTTGTATTGTTTTATTTTACAATGAGAGTATAAAAGTCTTGTGTGGTGTGGTTAGTTAGTAATGAATATTATTTTAGCTTGCATCAGGGGTGGCCGTCTTTCTGCAGAGTCTCCCCAACAGACCAGCCATCTGCAGCAGAGAGTTCACTCCTTCTGCCACTTTCATATGCGTGTAGCCGATTTCCTGGACAAGCAAAACAGCGTTGATTTCTTATATCAAACTAACTAACATCATATTACCCAAATATAATACCCAGACATAACTCAAATGCTTCTAAACTTTTGGGTTTCTTTTCTTCTGCTGAACACTAAAGAAGATGATCTGAAGAATGTTAGAAAACAACAGCCACTGACATCCATAATGGAAACAAAAACATACCAATACAGTCAACCTGTAACTATGTTCAACATCAGAAAAATGTTGTTTTTAATGAAAGAAAGAAACCCTTTTAGAGCAAGAGGAGGATCAGTAACTGCTGACAGAACTATCATTTTTGGTTGAACGGTCACTATACTTTTTTTTCCATGTTTTAAAATTATACAAGCTAAATGCTTGAAAATTATCTACACTACCTGACAAAAGTTGTCGCCTATCCAAGTTTTAGGAACAGCAAATAATAACTTGACTTCCAGTTGATTATTTGGTATCAGAAGTGGCTTATATGAAAGGCAAAGGTCTCTAGATTATGGTTATTTTACCAAAATAAAATATGATCATGCCTTCATTTTTAATTATTTAATTAGGACAGTAATGTCTGACTTAGATAAAAGTCTTGTCACTTAACAGAAATAATGTACAGTATAGAATATAAAGTCATGCTGCAGTGGAAAAAGAATTAATACTGTGTAAGACTCCCATGAGCTTGGAGGACTGCATCCATACATCTCTGCAATGGCTCAAATCACTTATTATTAAAGTCACCTGGAATGGCAAAGAAAGAGTTCTTGCAGGACTCCCGGAGTTCAGGATTCTTTGGATTCATCTTCAATGCCTCCATTTTACCCCAGACATGCTCAATAATGTTCATGTCTGGTGACTGGGCTGGCCAATCCTGGAGCATCTTGATCTTCTTTGCTTTCAGGAACTTTGATGTGGAGGCTGAAGTATGAGAAGGAGCGCTGTCCTGCTGAAGAATTTGCCCTCTCCTGTGGTTTATGTAAAGGGCAGCACAAATGTCTTGATACCTCAGGCTGTGGATGTTGCCATCCACTCTGTAGATCTCTTGCACGCCCTAATACTGAATGTAACCCCAAACCATGATTTATTTTCTTCATCAAACTTGACTGATTTCTGTCAGAATCCTGGGTCCATGCGGGTTCCAATAGGTCTTCTGCAGTATTTGTAATGATTGAGACGCAGTTTAACAGACCTAAAAATCTATCTGCTGCCACTTTTCCAAATAATCAACTATAAGTCAAGTAATTATTTCTTGTTCTTACAACTGGGATCGACGACAAGACTTTTGTCTGGTAGTGTATGCATATGACATATAGTGTCAATATAAATCCGTTTTAAAAGAAATAAAAGATTTATTAAAAACGCCACCCGTGGGGCACAAACAGATCAGGGGTTAGTTAATGAGTGTGTGTTTTTTTGTTTGTTTTAATCTGACAATGCACAAAAGAATTCCATGGAAAATACTTGATTTATTATTCTGAAGTAAGTGGTATTGTTTGAGGGGTTTAAATCCTCCTTTAACAGTTTTAGTAGTTATGGTTGGATGAAACTAATTAGTGTGAAATCACAAAATAATACATGAATCTACAATACATTTAGAACCATTTTTGACTTGCTACTCTGTGCAACTTTTTAAAATTGACCCAAAGGTTAAAGCAAATGAAGGTACTTCATAGATGAAACGTACCTTAATATATTCCAGCTTCAGATATTCTGCCATCTGAAAGGTCTTACAGACTCTGAAGATGTTTCCGATGATGTCCTCTGGTGAATATCCCAGAGACCAAAGCTGCTCGATAATCTGCAGAAACACACATCGTTTCTCTCTCATTCGGTGTTTGCAATTGTTGAACGTTTTCCGAGAGTGAATGTTTAGTGGTACCTTGTAGGCTTCATCGATGTTGGCATTGACGCAGTGTTCTAGCATGCTTTTCACCAGCAGAGGATGTGGCTCGTCACACACCTGCACACACAACAACACCATTACACCACACTGATACATGTTTGTGTGTGTTAAACCTGGCTCACACTGCGATTTTTAATAAGCTTATATGATTGTAGCTGGTCACACTAGAAGACGACGACACCAAACTCCCAACGTGTTTTCATGCATGTGCTTTTGAAGTCATCCATCCAAGACTCATTCACTATCCCACGTTCTGACATGATTCCTCAAACATCTGTTGTGGTCATTTCGCTCACGTCATTGCTTAATAATAAACCCAGAAAAAAAAATCTGTTTGGACATTTCCCTGTGGTGGATTGAAGTTGTCACGCTGATTGCGTCATCAGATTTGGTGCTCATATAGACCAATTAGCATGTTTGTAAACATTCAGGATGCGCGCACAGGAAGGTGGCAGATAGAGACCGGGAGCGCTAGCATTTACAGCGAGGGAAGGACAGCTGATGCGGTACAGAGTTTATTGTTGTCTTAGAAATAAGATATATTGATTACACATTATATATATTATTTACATAATGATTAGAGCATATTATAACAGCTCGTCTCCCAGCGATAAGCACAGAGATTCAGCAAAATTAACGTTAAAGTGAGCGGCGTTCATCTGACAGGTCCATTTGCAATAGCACACTCCTAATGAATATTGGATAAGACGAAATGACCAAGCATCCAGCCCCAAATTTACAATCTCATTGAAGCTCCAAGTGATTTTACAAGAGATAAGTTAAAGGCCTAAGTCTTTGGATGCCAACAATGTTGTTCTGTGTGGTCATGTGCAAGAAATAATGCTCCATGATGACCAGATTCAATACTATGTAGAGCTAAAAACCGAGATTCTGCCTAGCCAAAGACAAGAAAAAAAGATGGAGCTGTACAAGGCCTGGGCGCAAAATGACTGCATTCTGACAGCGAACTACACCTGTACGGCAGGGTATGTGAAGTTACACATAGAGGTAAAGTTGGTTTTATATTCGCACATTCAGACTTTCTCCTTAATAATATAATTTCATAAAGTATTATTTTCAAACTCTAAATAGCAAAATCATATTAGCAGCCAATGACTATCAAAGTACAACATTGTTCACAGTCAAATAAGCAGTGTTAATGTTGTTTTCAAGTCACACTTGCAGGGTATTTTAGATTGAATATTCAAAGTGCCGTGGTAAACAATATAGTGAGTGTGTCACAAGTCGTCACTGAATGAATGTGTGAATATAAAACCAATTTTACCTTAATAACTCACACTTTCATGTTTCATTCTTAGCATTCAGTGTCCGCAGTTTAATTAACCATATTTAACTGTTTTTGCTGAAATCATTTCTACAACCAAAAACGAGTAATGTGAATGATTCAGCATAGCGTGAACTTACCTGATATAACATGAGAACTGCAGAGTCCAGCATTTTAAATTAGGTTGTCACTTCATTCAGCTTCCTTTTAGCCAAAGACGTCTGCAGTTAGCATTAAAGCAGTGTGGTGTACGGTAAAAGTTAAGTTTTCTATTTTTCGAATTTGGCATCCTACCGCACAACACGGCATCTTTACTATTGCAGCCTGTCTTTTTTTGCAACCCGTGTGATGTCATGTGTGACGTAGGTTGGTCTATTGGTTCCTGGTTTAATGCTC
The DNA here is from genome assembly GCF_903798145.1 of Danio aesculapii. Lineage (NCBI taxonomy): Eukaryota > Metazoa > Chordata > Actinopteri > Cypriniformes > Danionidae > Danio > Danio aesculapii. Next base: position 20,605,737 of record NC_079455.1, on the reverse strand, counting down.
ATCATAGTTGAAGTCACACTGCAGGAAAGAGTCTGATGAAGTTCTGGCAGAAAATGTTATCGCAACGTCCATTAATCGGCTGATGGTGAACATGTCAAACCAACAATAAAAGCACAAATTAGGATTGCATGATATTGGAAAAATCTGATACTGCGATGTTTCATAAGATGGTTTGAATAGCTCTATTTGACAGTATTCTGGGGAGCCTAACCAGTATTCAGGTGCAGAAATTAAATCACAATGCAAAAAATATGCTTTTCTGACTTTGCTTCATCTCGCTTCTAGTGCAAATATGAATAGTTAGATCAAGAAATTTTTTTTGTTTGTTTTTTACCTTCAGAAGAAATGTCAAAATTAAGAGTTTTTTGCTCAAAACAAGCTAAATGATCTGCCAACGAGGCAAGTAAAATAATGAAATGTAGATATTTGGACTGAAACAAGAAAAAAATCCTAGTTAAGAAAAACCTTTTTTTGCATAAATTGTATAAATTCAATTCACCTCCAAATTACACTGCCAAACATAATTTCTTGTGCCCTAATGTTATAAATTCTCAGTCATAGGCCTTGTAAATGATAAACTTTCGCTCCATTATACTTAAACTTACCAGTGACTACAAATCAGATGTGTTCAGTGGCCACTGGTCAACTATGATTCTGACCCAACAATGCAAATATTGCGGTGTGACTATTGCAGATGCGCGCACTGCAAAATCAATGCTGAAATTATATATTGTGCAGCACTACCAGAGATTTTAGCCTAGGGTTACAGGAATCTTTTACAGGGTATATACAGGCATTAGAGATTGAAATTTAATACCTTTTAAGACCCTTTTTAGGGGATAGATTTTAAGACCTCATCCCCAATTTAGATTTCAACCAGTAATATTTCCAACATTTTAACTTGCAGTATATTTACTAAATACTGATTGCAAGAAACTAATCCTAAACTACAACATTGTTTACTGAATAAAAATGCTAATCCAGCAGGTGGCGCCTTTATAACAGCAGGAATAACAGTGTTTCCCTGGTTACTGCAGTAAACACTGCAGCGTGATGCCAAATCTAGCATGATTGTTTTGATTTTATAAACTACACAGCATCCCAATATTTAACGATTAAATTCAGGTAAACTTCAGCATACTGATACCATATTTATTACCTTGTAAAATCGCATTTAAAACATATTCCTTTTTAAGGGATTTTAATGTCTCTAAATTGATTTATCAATTTTTTTTTATATTTTTTAAGATTTTTAATACTTTTAGGACACCTTGTTTTAGGATTTCCCAAATGTGTCTCAGGTGACAAAATCATGGTTGACCAAATCCCACAGTGCAAGCAGAATTTTACAAAGGAAAATAAATAAATAAATAAATTTAAAAAATAAAAAAATAAAAAAATAAATCGAACAGCCAAAAATACCTTGAACACGTTTTCACTGTTGATATATCCAAATCCAGAATTGGTGGACTGTAGGTTATTCAGAGCCTAGAGGAGAAAAACATTACAAATATGAAGTTAAAAAGTATTACATTTGTGGGTAAATATACATTTTATTTTAATAATTATTAACAACAAAAGCATTAGTGTTTAGTTCAGTGGACTGGACTGACCTGTCTCATGTCTCCTTGAGCGGTGAAAATGATGGCCTCGAGGCCGTCGTTGGTGACGTGCAGGTTCTCCCTCTCCACCACCTCCGTCAGACGCATCATGATCTGCTCGTCTCGCAGTTTGCTGTAACGCAGCACTGCACAACGCGACTGGATGGGCTCTGTGACAATAACAGGACAAAATAAAAATAAACATTTTGGTTACTGCAAGTTTTAGATGGGTAAATTTAGAGACCAAGTGGAATTTTTTTTTTTTTTTTTTTAAGTTTTTATAAAGATCTATAATGATCTATAAATTGTCCAAGACACACAATACAAATATATATATATATATATATATATATATATATATATATATATATATATATATATATATATATATATATATATATATATATATATATAGTTGTTGTTTTTTTTTTAAGATTTATTTTTGGCCTTTTTGCCTTTATTTGATAGGACAGTATTTAGCCAGGAAGCGAAGTTGGAGAGAGAGAGAGGGGGAGGTAGGGTAGGGAAATTTCCTCGAGCCGGGATTCGAAGTCGGGACGCCCTGACGTGCTACTGCACTATATGTCAACGCGCTAACCACTAGGCTATTGCGCCGACAATACGAAACTATTTAATAAACCCTTGCACCTGTTCCCATTATGTTTAATTCTTTTTATGAAAGAATATATGAATAAATTACCTCTAAAACATTAAAATATGGAAATAACTTAAGCTAAAAACACTGCATATACTATCATATGAGGATGTTTTGATTTTGGAAAATAAAAACATTCAGTAACCATTTTTTCTGTATATGCAGCATTTCATGTCATAACCTGATGAACTTTGGACATTTTACAGGCCTTGAATTGTGAAAGGTCAAATTAAGAACTTCTTTCAAGTATTGTGCATGCACTGGGTTGTACTTTACTAGCTGGAGAATGTCAACAATTTTTGACTTGGAAAAAATGTATTAATACAAGAAAATCACATGCTGGGAAGCTGGACAATATGATTTTAACAAAAATCTATGTTTTTTCATCTGGGAAAACCACCATGTTCCTTTCCACCTTCTAATAAAAGCCTCAGGGCCCAGACAACAAATGCAGTCATTTATGTCATCTTGCTTTCAGAAGCAGATCAACCAACTATTTTAACCAACTTATTATGATGAGACATTGTTTCAGACATTTCAAAATGTTTAAAATGACATTTGACGTGGAGTGCATTGGGATTGGTCAACAGATTGGTCCAGTAATTCATACACATGATCACATATCTAATTTAGCTGTATCGTGTCACGTTTCTCACCTATAATCTTATCTGATGCATTACATGCCAGGGCAAAGCGTGTGGTTTTGGAGTAGATCTCCATGGTTCTTCTGAGAGCTTGCTGAGCTCCATCTGTCATGCTGTTAGAAACATAAATGCATACTGTATTAAGCAACTTTTAATCCTTGCACTACTGAGATAAATAGTTCATCAAATATATATATATATATATATATATATATATATATATATATATATATATATATATATATAAATGAAATAATTTTTAGGAAGAAATCTCTAACCTGTCAGCCTCATCCAAGATGATGATCTTGTGGCGGCCTTTAGGGAGAGTGACTTTTTGCTGGGCAAACATCTTGATTTTGTTTCTCACAACGTCAATTCCACTGAAATTAACAATGAAGTATTAACAGACATTAAAACAAAATATGGTGAAGACCCATTTGAAAAGAGCAATTATTCATGAAATCTATTCATATTTTGACACCGTTTACATCAGGTTTTAAGATGTGTTTAGTCAACTTGTGGTCAATACTAAATACACTTTTGACTATTTCCAGTGGTAGTCGATAACGCATTAGATCAGATTGCTTTCAAAATAGAAACAGCCACAAAAGGCCACCTACTTAGCAAATGCGATCATTAGGGGACAGGTTGTGAGAAAGTGGACTAGAATAGGGTCATAATGCTTCACTGTTTTGTACCAAAAAAAACTAAAATTCATCTCATCTCATTTTCATCTGCAGACTGACCAGTAAATCGAGAGCTTTGCCTTTCAGATCAGCTCTTTCTTTACCACAACTGGTACATTGACCGCATTACAGCTGCACCAATCCGCCTGTCAATCTCACGTTCCATCCTTCACTCACTCGTGAATAAAACCCAAAGATACTTGAACTCCTCCCCCTGGGGAAGGACTTTCCTCCAAAAACTAAATTTATGATTAAAAAAAAAGGTGGAAGTGAATGAAAAGTGATTGGTAAGACATGTAAGCTGTGCATCAGAGTGATCACTCAAGTGAAAGTCGAGAAGAGTATGGCAAAATAAGAAGAGGTGGCTTGCTCTCTTCAAGCAGAAATCAACAAGTTTTCAGAATAGATGCATTTGAATGCATAAGACACGGTAAAGCATCATATGCTGACCACTGAAAACATGTTAGATGGTAATTTCAGCCAAAACTAAAAATTGTGTTACTTTCTCACCCTTGTGTCATTCCAATCTCCCAAGACCTTCACATATTTAAATGAAATCCAAGACCTCACTTATCTGCATTACAATTAGAATAAGAAGCACATTTCTATTATAATGATATTTATATAATGATAACAATTTGTACTATATATATATATATATATATATATATATATATATATATATATATATATATATATATATATATATAATTTCTATTGCCTGTAGCAAACACCATAACTTGATGCAGAAGACAGGTTTTTTTAGTGCACAAAGGTGCTTGAGCTTTGCATGATTACAGCTGAACTTCTGTAACATGAAACATTTCATTTATTACATTTATTTCCTTTTCTGGACTTTGAACATCTCAGTATTGTTGTGGTCTATGAAGGATGAGGGAGATCCTTCACCTCATCTAAAATATCTTCATTTGTTTTCCAGGTTACAGGAGATTGAAACAACATGAGAGTGAGTAATTAATAACATAGTTTTGATTTTTGAGTGATATAAACCTTTAATGATACGTTGAAACAGGGCAAAATGTGTAAGTGCTATTACTTGTGCAATCTCTTTATCTTTAGTGTGTGTTTCTTACCGGTCATTTGAGGCATTCAGCTCAAGTACAGCATCTTTCATGGCTGGGCCAAGCAGAGCTCTAGCTAAACACAAAATGCTAGTGGTTTTCCCAGTTCCAGGAGGACCCTGAAAACAAATGCGACTGTTATTTACATGCATAAGGACACTTCATATGTGCAATCAGACAGCAACCGGACAGCATTGTGTTTACTTACAGCAATGATGATGTTGGGCACATTTCCTTCTCTTGCAAACACCTGCGACATAAACGACACAATGAAGAAACAAGTCAGCACTTCCACAAAACCTCTTTCACCACGTCAAGAACACCATGACAGTAAGTTACAGTGCTGACCTCCAGTCTGCTGACAGTTTCCTCATTCCCAACTATTTCATTCAACTTCAGAGGTCTGTACTTTTCAACCCTGTAAGTAATATAGCGTTTACATCAGAATTAAATAGCGACATGAGCTTAGCAATTCCGCAGCAGACCTGCCAGCTTCAGCCTCATTAATCTCGTTTAAATACAACAAAACCGACACAAAAGCGTACCATGGTAGTTCATAAGCAGTCGTTGGGGGTTTTGGAGCAGTTTCGTCCTTTTTAGGCGGTCCGTCGGCTTGAGTTTGTTCACTGTCTGTCTCTTTCATTTCAACATCCATGTTGCCCGTCCTCAGCGCGTATTCCCGCCACGACAGGAACAAAACAGAACAGAAATGACGCCATTTCCGGCAATAGGCGCGCGAGTATGTTTTTTTACCCCAGAAATTCCTAATGTACGTACAATAAAATCCATGAAGTGTCTTATAAAATGATAAATAGCTGCTGTCCTACTTTTTTTTACAAAGTATTATTTCTGAAGATTTTGATGTAAATTGCTCCTTCTGTGGCCACCAAACTGAAAATCTGTTTCACCTTTTTTTGGAATTGTTAATATACCAAATTTATTTTGGAAAAATGTATTATGTATATTTTGTGGTATAATGCCCGAGGTTATGTTGAAATATGAAACTGGTACTTTAGTATATAACTATCAGAATGAACTTCCAGAAATATTTATTTAATCTTATATTATTGGCAAAATATTTTATACGCAGGTGTAAATTTTGTAAGCGTTTTCTTTCAGATGTTTTGTGAAGATCTAAATCTTTATATGTCTTTAATTTCTGAATCGCCTAGCTAATAAGACAAAACTGTGAATCTGTTTAAAAGACATTTCTGTCTTACTCCCTGGTATGTAGAGGGATATAATGTAAAAAAAAAAAAAAAAAAAAATATATATATATATATATATATATATATATATATATATATATATATATATATATATATATATATATACATATACACACATACATACATATATATATATATATATATATATATATATATATATATATATATATATATATATATATATATATATATATATACACACACATACATATATATATACACACAAATACATATATATATATACACACACAAACATATATATACACACACATACATATATATATATATATATATATATATATATATATATATATATATATATATATATATATATATATATATATATATATATAAACAGTTGAAGTTGAGTTAGCCCCCCTTTGAATTTTTTTTTTTTTTTAATATTTCCAAAATGATGTTTAACAGAACAAGGAATTTTTCACAGTATGTCTGATAATATTTTTTCATCTGGGGAAAGTCTTATTTGTTTTATTTCAGCTAAAATAAAAACAATTTAAATTTTTTTATGAACCATTTTAAGGTCAAAATTATTAGCCCCTTTAAGCAAACATTTTTTTTGACTGTCTACAGAACAAACCATCATTATACAGTAACTTGCCTAATTACCCTAACCTGCCTAGTTAACCTAATTAACCTAATTAAGCTGTATAGAAGTATCTTGAAAAATATCTAGTAAAATATTATTTACTGTCATCATAGCAAAGATAAAATAAATTAGTTATTAGAAATGAGTTATTAAAACTATTAAGTTTAGAAATCTGTTGAAAAATTATTTTCTCCATTAAACAGAATTGGGTAAAAAAATAAACGGGGGGCTAATAATTCTGACTTCAACTGTATATATATATATATATATATATATATGTATGTATATATATATATATATATATATATATATATATATATATATATATATATATATATATATATATATATATATATATATATATATATATATATATATATATATATTTAATTAATCGTGTTTAAACAAGGATCATATTTTGCTGGGGAAAACACTCTCTCAAGAATAATAGTGTGCATATTTTAAACATATTTTAAATGGATATCTTTTATGAATATTTTTGTTACAAACGTTTTGTTACAAACACACACATTATTTTTTTATACTGTCTATTTTAAATGAATTACTTTTGTAAATACAATTTTTAGACCAACTGTCACATTGCTACAATGCTAAAATAGAAACATAATTTAGTAGCGGATATTATAAAAACACACACATAATTTTAATGTTTGGTTTTACTCTTTAAAAAACCCTGGCTTGCTGAATTAAAGTAAAGTCTGTTAAATCTCCCAATTTTCTGGGCACGTTGGCCAACATGAAGATTCATAATGGATCAGATTATCTCTTTGCATTCAAATCCAGGACAATGATCCCTAAAGAGACTAAAAACATGAAGATGATAATGGCTTAGACACTAGCAGCTCTGAAAACACAATGTCCGACCCAAAAAACAAGTCCTAAAGATATCAATCGCAACAAGATCTGTGTCTGCACAAATAAAGGATGTGGAGTTCAGTAGATACAAAAATCGCACTTCCTGCATGACTGGTGTTTTCTGTGTTGTGCAAGGGATATTTTCATTTATAAAACAATAAAAAACATAGCATTTACCTAAATATAATGGTTTAACAAGAACCTATTTTTCTACAAGGAAATGTTACACAAACGTCTTTAAAGGTACACAAAATAACTTTTTTTTTATTATTGAAGTCTCATTTTAAGTGTTTTTGAGATATTTTAGCTTTAAATCTATAGCAATTATCATATGGCAAAATTATATAATATTTTGTTTTATAAGATTAAGTTTGGTAAATAAAAATGTACACACACAGTCACACTCAAAATCACACAATGTAAATAGGTTGTCACAAAATAGAAAAATGTGAAGAGCTCTCAGAGGGAAAACATTATAAATCCAAAGTGATGAAATGTCAAAAAAAGATAATGAAATCTGAAAAAGCTAGTTTCAAAAGCTAACTTTTCTTTATTTAATTATTTATTATTCATTTTATCAACACACACAGACGGAATGATGTGAAAAACAATCTCTGATGACTGACCCAGGTTGATAAATTCATAACCCAAGATAGAAATTTGGCAATATATAGTTACGCAACACTAAATATTGATATGTTGATAAAATATGTTGTGAAACTCATGATATCAGATGTTAGTCATACACAAAAAACATGTAAATGTAACTATGCAAGCTATTTTTATTTAGATATGTTTGTTTAGATTAACCCTTAAGCAGTAAAACAGCATAAACTCAGCAAAAACATGAACTTGGCACAAACTCAGACTAGAGTCTATTTGACAGAATAAAGACCTTTTAACTCTTCTATCGAAGTTATATAAGATTGGCGACCCATCTCATGGTCAAAGCTGTTTGAATTCCCAGCCTTCAGAGCATCTGTAGGTAGACCAGAGCTTTCCCATTTCAGTTTGTTTTAGGTCTGTGCTGGACTGACATGACCCTGCTGGTTTATTAAACATGCTATGGCCATCACTTATCAGAGTTTTCCTCTGCCACTGTGTACCATAAAGCGTGGAGATCTGCAGACTGGAACAATTGAAAAGACAATAATATCATGACATTAACGAGACAATATAGTGTTTAGATTCTGGTCACAATTTACAATAAAGTTCAATTAGTTCATGTTAGTTAATATATTTACTAACATGGTCTAAGGATGAACAATCTTGTACAGTATTTAATTATCAGTATTTACTAATGCATTATTAAAAATCCACAGTTGTGTTTGTTAACATTAGTCAATGCACTGTGAGTTAACAAGAAGTACCAATGAATGACTGTATTTCCATAAACTAATGATAACAAAGATGAAATAATACTGTAATAAATGTATTGTTCAGTGTTTGTTAATGTTAGTAAATGCAGTCATTCATTGTTATTCCTTTTTAGATCACAGTGCATTAACAAATGGGACCTTATTGTAAATATTACCCAGATTTTCAGTTTAAATTCTTCTCAAGTATTTACACATTGCTGTTGTCTTGACTGGATTAGTTCACTTCCAGAATAAAACATATAAATTTTTCACCATATAGTGGACTTCTACTTTGCACAGTATATACTACCTGATAAAAGTCTGGTCGTCGATCCCCATTGTAAGAGCAACAAATAATACTGTAACTTGACTCCCAGTTGATCATTTGGAAGAGTGGCAGAAGGTAGGTTTTTCTGATGAATTATTCCTTAAACAGCATCCCAATCATCACAAATACTGCAGAAGGCCTATTGAAACCCACATAGATCCAAGATACTCACAGAAACAGTCAAGTTTGGTGAAGGAAAAATCATGGTTTGGGGTTACATTCAGTATGGGGGCATACGAGAGATCTGCAGAGTGGATAGCAACATCAACAGCCTGAGGAATCAAGACATTTGTGCTGCCCTTTACATTACAAACCACCGGAGAAGGCAAACTCTTCAGCAGGATAGCGCTCCTTCTCATACTTCAGCCTCCACATCAAAGTTCCTGAAAGCAAAGAAGATCAAGATGCTCCAGGATTGGCCAGCCCAGTCACCAGATATGAACATTATTGAGCATGTCTAGGGTACGATGAAGGAGGAGGCATTGAAGATAAATCTAAAGAATCTTGATGAACTCTAGGAGTCCTGCAAGAACACTTTCTTTGTCATTCCAGATGACTTAATTAATAAGTTATTTAAGCCATTGCAGAGATGTATGGATGCAGTCTTCAAAGCTCATGGGAGTCATACACAGTACTAATTCTTTTTCCACTGCACCATGACTTTATATTCTATACTGTACAAAGTGACAAGACGTTTGTCTAAGCAAAGTCAAACTTTACTGTCCTAATTAGATAATTAAAAATCAAGGCATGATCATATTTCATTTAGGTAAAATAAGCATAATATAGAGGCCTTTGCCTTTCATATAAGCCACTTCTGATACAAAATGATCAACTAGAAGTCAAGTTATTATTTGTTGTTCCTAAAACTTGGATAGGCGACAACTTTTGTCAGGTGTAGTTTAATAATAAGAATGAATAACAGTGCAACAAACTCGTTTTCTTAAAATAATAATGTACAATCTTTTTAACCACAAAAACTTGCATCACGGAGCTTGTGTCAGTAAAATCTTTTGATGGAATTGCTTATTACATTTTTTAAAGAAAATGACTGTTTAACTAGGTAAGAGCCCTTGGAAGCTGCCTCAAAGGGACTTTTGATTAAAACAGAAACGTTCAAACTACTGAACACCATACTGTAGGCCAGTTTATGGAGAGACATACTGCATGTTTTCCTCAAAAACCTTAATTTCAATCGAAGAATGAAATAAATTAACATCGTAGATGGCTAAGGGGTGAGTAAAGCATCAGGAAATTTTCATTATGGAAATAAAATAATTCATTAAAATCAAAGCCTGCACATGATGTTCTCCTTTTACATAATTAACTATCATCAACTGTATATCATAATCTGCTGAAACAAACACCCAAGCAGCAATGCGACTGATAATGTGTGCGTCAGCATTAATATCAAGCAGTGGTCAAATAACTTCAGATATGCTGATCTCATAAAACTAAATATTTGAACATCAAACACATTAAATGGCCAACAATGTTCAAATAGTGTTTTAGCATACATTTTATTTCTCTCAGATATTCATCTAAAATTTTGGTATTGGAATTTAAGCGTTTTGCTTTGTTATGTGAATGTTACTGTTAATAAAATATAAAATATAATAAAATATTGTATAATCATTTAGTCAGTTATTGTCATGTTCACCATATGTTTTGATTATGTTGTGCCCGTAGTTTTCCTTTGCTTCATTTCTGAACAAATGTTCTATTAATGTTACTGGAAGTACCTTAATTCATAACTAAGTTCCCTGTTAGTAAGTGTGTCTGTTATTTTTTCAAACTATAACAAAAATCCAAAAGTTCTAAGACACCCTTACAAAAATAGCCTACAGAACTCCTGCAGGATTTTCATTTTTTCTGCAGGAACCTGCTGGTATCCTGTAGGAATTATGAAATCCTGCAGGACAAAATGACAATATGTGCAGGCAATTCCTACAGGTTTTAGAATCATGCAGTACTTTTTACAGGAATTCTAAAGGATTTAATTTTTTTCCCTGCAGAAAAGCTGCTGTCCTGCAGGAATTATAAAATCCTGTAGGACACATTGACGATATGTGCAGGAATTTCCTACAGGTTTTACAATGAATCCAAGCAAGTGACAAATCCTGCAGGATTTTATAATTCCTGCAGGACTTGCAGGAGTTATTTGTTGTAATTGGAATGAAAGAAAGAAATTCTGTCACTTGCTGTTGGTAGCAATTTTATAAGCGATCATTTGTTTTTTGTAATTTGACGCAAAGATTATATTATACATAAATACATATAAATGTACATACATTTAAAAAATCTAAATATTAAAAACTTTAAGGTATTTAGGATGCTGATGACCATTAAACACATAACAGTTTTGTGAAAAGGGTCCATTGGTTGTTTATGGGGATTCATAGCTGTAATGCTTTTTATACTGTACAGACTGCATTCTGCCCTACACCAACTATACCACTTACTTTCTTTACTTTTTTTAGGGAAATGGAGTAAACGCAGCCTGCTGTGAATTGGATTCTGCTTTGGTCTACTTATTTCTTTTTTTCTCTTTTTTTTTAATTACAATTTTAATTAAAAATTGTGAAAATACATTGTTTCATTGTGAAATTTCTCTAACTTCATATCTGTCCTGCACGATAATCCTGCTGGAACTGTATATTTTAATAGACCCGATTGTAATTCCTGCAGGAATAATCCCTGCATAAATTTCCTGCAGGTATTCCTACAGGAAAAGAGCTGAAAATCCTGTAGGAAATCTGCACAATATTCCTGCAGGATTCCTGCGGGTTTTTTTTGTAAGGGCATGCACTTTTCCCCACTTCTGTTCTATTTATTGAATGAAAGTTAGTCATATGGCTGGTTTCCACAAGTTGTTACATAAGAGTCTGCCTCTGAAGACATGTGGCCATGTGCCTGTGTGTTAGTTTAAATTACCTGCATTTACAATTATAAACAGAGCATACAAAAAGATGCAGTCATTTGAATAATGTGTACAATTTAATAAGAAGGTACTGGAAAAAGTATTTTGATCGGATATATTTGTAAGAAATTGCCAAAGATATTTAGAATTTATAGATAGATAGATATATTACATAAATATATTTACTTGTACATATTTAATACTTATCTAACATTTTAATATAATAAACACATAATTTGCCGTTTTTAACAGTGTGTGAAGTAGCTTATTTAACAGAAAATGACCTTCAGAGAGCCTGCTGGACAACCTGACGTTTCTCACAAACGTCATCTATGTGTAGAAGCTCTATCTATATAGGTAAGGCTGAGAGATGTTGTTTTACACACCACACTGAAAACATGAAGGGTCTGATTGCTCTTCTCCTGGTGGCTCTGTGCCTTGAGGGTCTCAATGCAGCATGTCCTGATCAAGCCACTCTGAAAGACGACCATGGTAGCAAACTCTGCGCCCAGATGTTTGAGCACAGCAGCTACTACTATGACAAGAGCTGCACTGGCAGTTTTCTGAACGTGTATCCTGATGAAGACATCCCCATCATGCCAAAGACCTGGGAGAATCGTGTATCTTCTTTGGTGGTGAGACGCGGCTGCTCGCTGACGGTGTGGTCCAAATCCAAGAAAAAGGGAGACAAAAAGAAGTTTCCTGCTGGTGTTGTCTACCACCTGAAGGAGTTTAAGAGAGGCCTGTTTGGAAACTGGAATGATGACATCTGTGGATACTACTGCACATGCTAGACCTGAAGACAGAGGCTCAAAAGACATTAATATATAACATCAGTGACACAGGAGAACAGTTGTAACCCTTTGTTTTCAGATACAATTATAAATTTGGCTTACCTTATTTCTGTTTAATGACTGCAAATGATTAAAACATCACATATTGCAAGAATGTGAAGCAGAAATATTCAAGACCTGGTGCATGATTCCTTTTAATTGCAATAAATTCACTGAAGCAACATGGTCACACGTGATTAGCAAGTTTTAAAAGGGAACCTTTTAAGATGGATAAAAAACATCATTGCAGTGAAATATCTGAGTTCGAATGTATTTATTTGACAGGGTCATGCACATTACACAACAATACATTGACCTTAGAAAGGATGTTTTGTGGTGTCTTCAGTTTTATTCATTCTGATTCCTGCTTTCATTTTAATAAAGCGTAAGTGAAAATGTAAATTAAAATCTCCGCATCTAAGAGTCTCATTATTTGACTTGAAAGTTAAACAGAAAAAGACATACAAAACCACAAAATTCCCACTGTTTACTATATTATTTATACTATAAACAAGGTACGTGGTGGAAAGAGAACTAAAAAAATCATACTCAAGAAAAAGTACCATTACTTACCCAACAATGTAGTTCAAGTAGAGTAAAAGTATCTGTTGTAAATATTACTCAAAGTATGAGTAAAAAGTAGACCTTTCAAAAGTACTCAAGAGTGGTGAGTATTCTGATGCGCTTACATGTAATTTGTGGATGTGTGTAAACGTAACATTCTGTAGTGCATCTAGTTATTGCCCAGAAGGCACACAACGTCATAAGACCAGTGGCGGAGCCAGAGGGGTGTCCGTAGTGGCACTGGACACCCCTGACATCCGATTGGCCACCCTGGGTGGTGCCAACCCAAAATTTTATTTGCTGCTGGCGGTTCCTGATGCTGACTGACATCTCATTTGTCTAAAGACGTTTTTGAATTGTGCCGGCCACGCTCAAACTATTTTCAAATCAATGACGAGCAGAAGACAAGAGCATGGTTTCAAGTAAGACGAATAATCATAAAATAATATTTGAAATATACGTTTTATAGTTTATTATAAGGTGTGTTTGCGAGAAACGTTTATTATCCGCTGCGTGAGTTAACGAGGCACCGACGACATCATTAACTTAATAAGATTAGAGAGATCAATTCGCTCTTTAGACAGTTAACGCTATACTTCACCTGTGCTAATATTACATGCACATTACATGTATGCAGGGGTGGACTGGCCATCTGGCAGAGCGGGCAGTTTCCAGCTGGGCCGACGTACTTTTTGGACCGGGCTGATCATCTTCTTATGATCTGGTCGGCTCATAAAACGCTTAGCAGCCTGTCATTTTTTTGTTCTGCCTAATAAAATTGACGATGCTGTGATCTGTGACGCTCTAAAAGTAAGATGTTTTTTTTTCGGACACACCAGCCCATGCGACACGTGCGCGTATGGAGAGCAGAAGCAGCGCACTGCAGGCGTTTGCACAGAACATAACCCTGTCTATTCATCTAGTTACCCATCTGTCTATATAAATACACTTTTTTTTTACCTTTCCCCTATGCCATTTCCTTAACCTGCAACTCTTTATTCTACAAATTATATAGATCCTACAGAACTGTATGCTTCTCAAGCTCTATGAGGAGTGTCATTCATGTCTTTTAAGGTGCACTCGGTCAGAATAGAATCGCATGAGATATCATGACACTTTGTTTTTGATCGTCAGCATGATGTAGGCCTATATAGTTACAATAATATTTATACAGTATGGTCATCATAATGATATTTATACATGATAAAACTAGTGTGCAACAAACAAAACTAATATTTTTTTACATTTAGTTTTGTAGTTACGGCCCAAACAAATATTTGTGGCATTTTTTAATCGTTTAAGTTCATTTGATTGACTATATACAGTCTTTAAGCTATGTTATTATTTAACTTTATTTTGTTAATCCACATTAACTGTACGTGTGCATCAACAGGCAGTTTTTGTTGTTCATTATTTAATATAGGCTCCCACAAAACACACAAGATGGACTTCCAGTGTGGATTCTAATATTATTTTAATAATAAATTACATTTTTTAAAGTTTTTAATTTGTCAACTCTCATTATTTCCTATATATGGCTTCTGTGCTTTTATAGAATAGGAGTTGGTAAACATATTCAAGGAAGTGCACAGAAGGGAAGCATTTTGATTGTATGTAGTGGGCCGCTCTAGCCCAAAATACCAGGCCCGATTTTTTGGTCCCAGTCCAGCCCTGCATGTATGTAAGTTATTATACTTCATTTATGATGCTCAAATGTTTTGCTAATATGGGGAACTAATGTTAGGCTAGCTGTTATTTGAAATGGAATAGCCAGCTCATATACTTTCTTCAGAAAAAATGTTTTTTAGACCGGTTGCTGATTTTAATGTGCAGGTATGATAGTGAATATTTTCCATACCTACAGCTCCATACCTGAGACTAGTCAGAGTCAGTGTGGTCAGACTTCAGGTCCACCAGGCCAGAGCATCTACTCCAGGCCAGAGCATCTACTAGGCAATAACGTTTTAACCAATGTTAGAATTTAAGCTGAGCTTCAGGAATGTTCTACCAAAAAAATCTAATCCTGTCATTACTTATTAACTCACAACAAATTGAGTAGTTTGAATTATATGTTGGTAATGAAATAGATTTTGGTTTACTAAACACTTTCATTTTGTTTGTGTGTGTGGACCCCCTGAAATAGCAGTGGCTACCCCCTGGCCACCCCATGTAAAAAATTCTAGCTCCGCCACTGCATAAGACATTAATATTAGATTAGATTTAGGTTGTGATGTCAGGTGATCAAAATTCAATGTCTAGCCAGCATCTAAGGACAACGTTATTTTGATGTTCAATAATGACATCAAATGACGGTGTTATTTGGTCTATTTTAGGTTGATAGAAAGTGACCAAAATCTATCGTCGAGCCAACATCTTATTGACGTTGAATACTGACATTTATTCATCAGGTATGGCAACTAAAATCCAACGTCTAATAGACGTCATAGTGATAATATTCACACAACGTCAAGCTGTAACATCAATACACGTTAATATTTGGTTGGTTTTAGGCTGGACTTTTTGGCTGGACTGGGACAAAAAAATCAGCCCTGGTATTTTGGCCCAGAGTGCATTGACATTGGCCTGATGATGAGATCTGATGCCAACCCGATTTTCATTTTCAAAATGCAACGTCCCCACAACACTGGGGTACAACGTCAGTCTGACACCATGTTGACGTCTTGTGCCTGCTGGGTGTTTAAGGCCATTTCGGTCATCATACAGTAAACGTTCGTCATCAGTGACATGCATCTAAACAGTCTCTGGGTCAATGCATGTAAAGATTTTGGACATCTTCCCGGACACTTTTAATGCTTCCAAACAGTTTGCTGTAATTATAAAGTGCCCATGTCTTGAGGTAGTTTATCATGATGCAATTTACGTAATATGTGCGATTTGATTGGCCAGGAATCACAGGACTGATTTTTCTAATCTCCATAGACAAGAAAAATAGAGTAGTGACTGCAGGTTGAAGGAAAGTAGTGGAGTAATGTACCGATATACAGCATTAAAAATGTACTTAAGGAAAGTAATAGTACACATTTATAAAACTACTTAGTAAATGACAATTCCTGAGAAAAACTTCTCAATTACGGTAATTTAAGTATTTGTAATTAGTTACTTTACACCACTGGGTATAACACAAATACATTGTCCTGTTTTCGAGTAAAAACCTTTTACAAAACACAATTTCAGTCCGATCGCTCTTTTCCTGGTGGCTCTGTGCTTCGTTCAATGCAGAATGTTCTAAACAATCCACACTAAAAGATGACTATGGCAGAAAACTCTGCTCAGTTTGTCCAACAGGCACCTCTGAAGGTCATGTGGCCTAACCATTAGGCCACATCTGCCCCTGTGTCTGATGTGCCTGTGTTTTTTTCCAAAGTACAAAAAAAATCCAAAATTTCCGAGACACATTTTTCCACTTCTGTTCTACATTTTGATTATTTATTGACTGAAAGTCACTGCATATGCCTGATTTCCACAAGTTGTTACATAATTGTTTGCCCAGTTAGACATGGTGGCCATGTGCCCACATTAGATAAAATTACCTGCACTTTCAATTATAAACAGCATCCAGTCATTTGAATGTTGTGTTTGAATTCATATACATGCATGTTATGACCAGTTTAATTAAAAACCCATATTTTTGCTCAGATACATATTTTTAGGAATGACCAAATATTTCATTTAACAGAAAATGACCTTCAGAGAGTCTGTTGGACAACCTGACATTTCTCACACACGTCATTTGAATGGAGAAGCTTTATCTATATAAGTGAGGCTGAGAGATGTCTCTTTACTCACCAAGCTGAAAACATGAGGGGTCTGATCGCTCTTCTCCTGGTGGCTCTGTGCCTCGAGGGTCTCAACGCAGCATGTCCTGATCAAGCCACGCTGCAAGACGACTATGGCAGCAAACTCTGCGCCCAGATGTTTGAGCACAGCAGCTACTACTATGACGAGAGCTGCACTGGCAGTTTTCTGAACGCGTATCCTGATGAAGACACCCCAATCATCCCTAAGGTGTGGGATGACCGCATTTCCTCCCTAGTGGTGAGACGTGGCTGCTCACTAACGGTGTGGTCCAAATCCAAGAAGGAGGGAGACAAGAAGAAGTTTTCTGCTGGGCCCGCCTACCACCTGAAGGAGTTTAAGAGAGGCCTGTTCGGAAACTGGAATGACGCCATCTCTGGATACTACTGCACATGCTAGACCTGAAGACAGAGGCTCAAAAGACATTAATGTATAACATCAGTGATACAAGAGAACAGCTGTAACCCTTTGTTTGCCAAATACAATGATAATTTCAGCTCACTGTATTTGTGTTTAATGACTGCAAATGAATTAAACATCACGTTTGCATGAGCATGATGCAGAAATCTTTAAGACCTGGTGCATGATTTCTTTCTATTGCATTAAATGCTTTGAATAAATCTTATTACTTAAGCAACACAAGTGACTGTGAAGGTTCAAAAGTAAACCTTTAAAGTTGGATCAATCAAAAAAACAACATCAGTGCAATATTAAAGTGATGCCTAATTTCAGTTTGTTCATCATAATTGCTGCTTTTATTTTAGTAAACCTTTTATGAACATGTAAATATCAAAACAAATACACCGCACAACTTTCTAGGGAGCTTTAAGTGTCAGACAAAATCTCTAGCTCTAAAAGTGTCATTTAGCTGACCTGAATATTAAACGAAAGTGATCCCACTTTAAATTAAGTGGCCTTTATCTACTATTGTAGGTATTTGCATAAAAAAAATGAGCGCAATGTAATTTTTGTATTTATATTGTATTAAAAAACATTTATAATGCTACTGAATTAGGATACAGGTAAGTTTAGGGACAGGTTTTGTGGTACGAGCATGTTTAAGTGTGGGTTATGGTGTAAGGAGTGGGTCAACAGTGTAATTATAGATCCAATTACAGAAATTAATTACAGGTGTAGGTACATGGAGATAATTAAAGAAATATAATTACAATGTTAAAACAAGTATGTGCACAATAAGTGCACTGTACCAAGTGATTAATTTAAATGTAAGTGGTACCACCAAATAAATGAATTAATTAATCAATTAACTAATTAATTAAAATAAAAAAATATCACATTTTTGTCCAGTTTTCAGGTAAAAACAAGTAATATATCAAGTGGATCACTATGTTAAATACAATTGTATGTTTTTTTAACAACAGTGTGTGTTTGTGTGTGAAGTAGCTTTTTTAACAGAAAGAATGACCTTCAGAGAGTCTGTTAGCCAACCTGACATTTCTCACGCACGTCATTTGAATGCAACAGGTCTATCTATATAAGTGAGGCTGAGAGATGTCTTTTTACTCACCAAGCTGAAAACATGAAGGGTCTGATCGCTCTCCTCCTGGTGGCTCTGTGCCTCGAGGGTCTCAACGCAGCATGTCCTGATCAAGCCACGCTGAAAGACGACTATGGCAGCAAACTCTGCGCCCAGTTGTTTGAGCACAGCAGCTACTACTATGACGAGAGCTGCACTGGAAGTTTTCTGTATGTCTATCCTGATGAAGACACCCCCATCATGCCATGGGTCTGGGAGAATCGCATTTCTTCTCTGGTGGTGGGACGTGGCTGCTCGCTGACGGTGTGGTCCAAATCCAAGAAGAAGGGAGACAAGAAAAAGTTTTCTGCTGGGCCCGCCTACCACCTGAAGGAGTTTAAGAGAGGCCTGTTCGGAAACTGGAATGACGCCATCTCTGGATACTACTGCACATGCTAGACCTGAAGACAGAGGCTCAAAAGACATTAATGTATAACATCAGTGATACAAGAGAACAGCTGTAACCCTTTGTCAAATACAATGATAATTTCAGCTCACTGTATTTGTGTTTAATGACTGCAAATGAATTAAACATCACGTTTGCAAGACCATGATGCAGAAATATTTAAGACCTGGTGCATGATTTCTTTCTATTGCATTAAATGCACTGAATGAATCTTATTACTTAAGCAACACAAGTGACTGTGAAGGTTCAAAAGTAAACCTTTAAAGTTGGATCAATCAAAAAAACAACATCAGTGTAATATTAAAGTGATGCCTAATTTCAGTTTGTTCATCATAATCGCTGCCTTCATTTCAGTAAACCTTTTATGAACATGTAAATATCAAATCAGATATACTGCACAACTTTCTAGGGAACTTTAAGTATCAGACAGAAGTATCAGAAGTGTTAGATCTCTAGCGCTAAAAGTGTCATTTAGCTGACCTGAAAATTAAACAGAAAGTGATCTCACTTTAAAATAAATGGCCTTTATCTACTAGGTACATGCATCAAAAAATGAGCACAATGTAATTGTTGTGTTTAGATTGTAATGAAGAACACTTATGGTGCTATTGAATTAGGATACAGGTAAGTTTAGGGCCAGGTTTTGTGGTATGAGCAGGGTGGGTTAAGGTGTTATTATAGATGCGATTACATAAATTAATTACATGCAGATCATTTAAAAAATGTAGTTACAATGTTAAAACAAGCATGTGCACAATAAGTGCATTGTACCATGTGATTAAATGTAAGTAGTTAATCAGCTCTAGGCTGCACCTAGAAATTCTATCCATAAAAATAATGAACAGAACTAGTGACAGAGGGCAGCCTTGTCGAAGTCCAACATGCACAAGGAACAAGTCTGATTTGTTGCTGGCAACATGAACCAAACATTTGCTTAATTTTTAGAGAGATTGGACAGCCCTTAACAGAGCCTCTTTGACCCCATACTCCCAGATCACTGAACCCTCACTGGACTCTCTTCAGTTTGCGTACAGAGCAAACAGGTCTGTGGATGATGCAGTAAATATGGGACTGCATTATGTTCTGCAACACCTAGACAGACCCGGGACCTATGTGAGGATCTTGTTTGTTGACTTCAGCTCAGCGTTTAACACTATCATCCCAAAACTTCTCCTGCCCAAATTAACTCAGCTCTCTGTACCCACCTCTGTCTGTCAGTGGATCAACAGCTTCCTAACGGACAGGCAGCAGCTGGTGAAGCTGGGAAAATTCTCATCCAGTATCCACACAATCAGCACTGGCGCCCCCCAGGGGTGTGTCCTCTCCCCACTGCTCTTCTCCCTGTACACGAATGACTGCACATCAAAAGACTCCTCTGTGAAGCTCTTGAAGTCTGCAAACGACACCACACTTATCGGCCTCATTCAGGACGGTGACGAGTCTGCTTACAGACAGGAGGTTAAGGAGTTGGCTGTCTGGTGCAGTCACAACAACCTGGAGCTCAACACGCTCAAAACAGTGGAGATGATAGTGGACTTCAGGAGAAACCCCCCTGCTCTCCCCCCACTGAGCATCATGGACAGCATTGTGGCAGCAGTGGAGTCATTCAGGTTCCTGGGCACCACCATCTCTCAGGACCTGAAGTGGGACACTCACATTGACTACTACTTTCTTCGTCAGCTGAGGAAGTTTAACCTCCCAAAGGAGCTGCTGAAACAGTTCTACACCTCCATCATTGAATCAGGCATCTGCACATCAATAACTGTCTGGTTTAGCTCAGCTACTAAATACGATCTCCAAAGACTTCGTTGAATAGTTTGGACTGCTGAACGAATCACTGGTACAACCCTTTCTACTCTTCAAGAACTGTACGTATCCAGAGCGAGCAAAAGGGCTGCCAAAATCACATTGGACCCCTCACACCCAGCACACTGAATCTTTGAACTTTTACCTTCTGGTCGACGCTACAGAGCACTGCGCACCAGAACAGCCCGACACAGAAACAGTTTCTTCCCTCAGGCAATCCATCTCATGAACACTTGATGATAATAATTGCGAAACCAACATCACTACTTGCTATACACTTTTATACACACATATACACTTATTTAACAACACACTTTACATGCCAATTTGCACATAACAGCTGCACATATAATGTTGCATATAGAAATATAGCTCTACATACACTTGTCAGTTTGTATATTTGCATTCACTACTTACTTGTATTTTTTTAAATATATTTATTATCTGTTTTTTGTCCTGTCTCTGTAATTCTGTTGCACTGTAGAAGCTCTGTTACAAAAACAAATTCCTTGTATGTGTGAACATACCTGGCAATAAAGCTCTTTCTGATTCTGATTCTGAAGGCTTGACCTGTCTTTACCCATCAACTGCCTCTGGTGTTTAACAAAGCTCAATAGGTCATGCGCACTGATAGACAACCTTACTCTCAAATATGGTATTTGTCATAGACAAATTATGTGCAGCACAGAAATCCAACAACAAAACACCAATCAGATTCATATTAGGGAGGTCTTTCCTCCAAATTATGCCATTCCAGGTATCACTGTAGTTTCCCACCTGGGTATTGAAGTTCTCCAGCAGATTGAGTTTCCAGTTGGAGCACCATCCAGCACAGGTCTCCAAAAAGGCTGGGTGCTTTAGCCTGGTTGAGATGTTCCCACATTGCTGCTTCAGGGTTGGCCCATCCAGGTTCTATAGGAAAAGTCTGACCTGTCATCTGGGACCTTTTTGCCTTGGGAGAGTCTTCCAGGTGCATTTATCCCTGACAACATAGCTTCTAGTATTTTTCTGCCACTCAAACCTCTCCACCAGTGGCTGTTCAAGGCATTTCTAAAAAAATCTATCACATTTTCTGGACTTTCACATACTTTAGAAATGTATATTAATCAGAAATAGATGTACAAATAACATTACTGTTCAAGATTATTAGAATACTATTAAAACCTCTAAATGTATGTTTTATGATACTGGAAGAAAATTCATTCAGTTTCTTGTTAGTGGGTGTGTATATTTATTTTTAAAATATATATATAGAAAAAAATCCAAGACATACACCCTTTCTCCACTTCTGTTCTAAATTTTGATTCTTTTATTGACAGAAAGTCATGTGGCTGATTACCACACGTGGACTTTAAGATGTGGCCATGTGCCTGTGTTTTACAGTTCAACAGCTCTAAACATTGTTCAGACACTTGTCAGGTTTTGTCTACAAAATTAGTTAAGGGTATGTACAACTACACTACCTGACAAAAGTCTTGTCGTCAATCCCAGTTTTAAGAGCAACAAATAATAACTTGATCATTTTGAAAAGTGGCAGAAGGTAGATTTTTCTTATGAATCACCTGTTAAACTGCATCCCAATCATCACAAATACTGCAGAAGACCTATTGGAACCCCCATGGATGCAAGATTCTCACAGAAATCAGTCAAGATTGGTGAAGGAAAAATCATGGTTTGAGCTTATATTCAGTATGAGGGTGTGTGAGAGATCTGCAGATTGGAAGGCAACATCAACAGCTTGAGGTATCAAGACATTTGTGCTGCCCTTTAAATTACAAACCACAGGAGAGGGCAAATTTGTCAGCATGATGGTGCTCCGTCTTATACGCCATATCACAGTTTCTGAAAGCAAAGAAGGTCAAGGTGCTCAACGATTGGCCAGCCAAGTAACCAGGTATGAACATTATTGAGCATGTCTGGGCTAAGATGAAGGAGGAGGCATTGAAGATGAATCCAGAGAATCTTGATGAACTCTGGGATTCCTGCAAGAATGCTTTCTTTGCCATTCCAGATGACTTTATTAAGTTATTTGAGTCATTGCAGAGTCATTGTATAGATGCAGTCCTCCAAGCTCATGGGAGTCATACACAATATTGATTATTTTTCCACTGCACCATGATGTTATATTTTATACTGTACAATATTTCTGTTAAATTACAAGACTTTTGTCTAAGCAAAGTCAGACCTTACTGTCCTAATTAGATAATTAAAAATCAAGGCATGATCTTGTTTTATTTTGGTAAAATAAACATAATATAGAGGCCTTTGTCTTTCATATAAGGCACTACTGATACCAAATGATCAACTAGAAGTCAAGTCATCACTTGTTGTTCCTAAAACTTGGACAGACAACAAGACTTCTGTCAGGTAGTGTAGTTTTTATAAAGTTTTTACTTTCAAACAAATCAATAACATTTTAAGGACATTCATACATTTTAGAAATGTGCTCAAACATTTTATTACAACCAGTTGTTTGATGCTGATCTAAATATCTTGACGAATATATCTTAATATCTAGGCGAAACCAAAGCCATAACGGACATACAACAATGTATTTTTATAGATTGGAAGAGTGACATTGCTGCATATTAATAGATGTCAAACATGAAATAAGCAGTTTCCTTTTCCTTCTCTCTTTGAATGAACCTCCAGTGCCGTGATTAAATATTTAAATCCTGAAGCTCATTGTTCAGTGAATTTTCAATACAGTATAATTCAGGGCTGGATTTAGCATCATTTTTTCACATCTGTGCTATAGTTGTGGATCAATAAGTGGTGTGTGAAAACAGCTGCTAATGAGGCGCTTGGCATTAAAGCCCTGGAGAAGAGCGTTGAACACCTGCAGTGAAGCTCAACAAGCAGCCACTCACCAGATACTAATAAAGAGACCAGAAACACTCCACTGAGCTTTAGCTTCAATGTCCTAAAGTGGGACATGTTAATCTGCTCTGCAAATAAATAAACTAAGCTAAACTAAACTAAATTAAACTAAATAAATAAATAAATGAAATAATAAATGAACAAATTAATATTTAAGTCATAATAAATGAATGAATAAATTAATTAATAATTTAATAAATAAATAAATAAATTATTATTACTCATTATGACTTTTATTATTAAAAAAAAGTCATAATGAGTGAATGAATAAATAAATAAACAGTTTAATTAAATTTAACCATTAAATAAATGAAATAAAAATAATAAATGAATTTTTAAATCATAATAAAAGAATGAATGGATTAATGAATGAATGAATAAATGAATGAATAAATAAACTAATTCATTAATTAATTAAAAAAACTAAATAAAATAATAAATGAATAAATAAATAATATTTTAAAAGTCAGAATAAATGAATGAATGGATGAATGAATGAAGAAAGGAAGGAAGGAAGGGAGAAAGGAGAGAAGGAAGGAATAAATAAATAAAAAAACTAATAAAAAAATAAATGATTAAATAAATAATATTTTAAAAGTCATAATAAATGAATGAATGAATGAATGAAGGAAGGAAGGAAGGAAGGAAGGAATAAATAAATAAATAAAACAAATAACATAATAAATTAATGAATAAATAATATTTTAAAGTCATAATAAATGACTGACAGACTGAATGAATGAATGAATAAATAAGTAAATAAATAAATAAATTAATTAATTAATTAAATAAAAAACAAAATAAAATAATAAATGAATAAATAAATAATATTTTAAAAGTTAGAATAAATGAATGGATGGATGAATAAATAAATAAATAAATAAATAAATAAATAAATAAATAAATAAATAAATAAATAAATAAATCTTGTGTCATTTAAAATGTTCTTTTTTTTCAAATAAAAATTATCATACATTTTTAGAATAATTTAGAGAACACACAGATTAAAATGTTATTTAGTGTCACAATTGTTTGTATACTAGATATATTTAGGGGAAAAATCATTTGATGATATATTAAAATGCTATTTATTTTCATGGTACAGCCCCAAATTACTAACTCATTGTCACTTTACACCTTTATTGTTAACTATTTTTAAAAGCTATGCTTTACCTATTTGAAAACAACATATTTTTAGCAACTGATCATCTATTCTTTTATGTATTTGAATAAGTACAGGTCTGAGACGTAATTTGTTTTATTTTAAAATTGTTATATCTGAATAATGATTCATTATTTTGACCATTAAAATTTTATTTAAACTTTTTTAGTTTATATATATATATATATATAGATAGATAGATAGATAGATAGATAGATAGATAGATAGATAGATAGATAGATAGATAGATAGATAGATAGATAGATAGATAGATAGATAGATCGATAGATCGATCGATAGATCGATAGATAGATAGATAGATAGATAGATAGATAGATAGATAGATAGATAGATAGATAGATAGATAGATAGATAGATAAAATGAATGTTTAGACACTTTAATATGCACATAAGGCTCAGCTGTGCTACTGATGGTGGCAGGTATCAGTCATGAGTGAGACATTGAGCTGAAGGTCACACCCCATGATTCCCGAGACTTGCCCCTTCAGCCCAATATGGGGGAGGAATAAAAGCTAATTATGAGCAGAGGCAGCCTTTCCATCCCTGCACTCCTTACCATCTCTTCATTCAGTCCTGCAGGTCGTGATGAGGACAACAAGCAACCAGCCATAACAAGACAAGAACAGCCACTACCATTATCACGGGGAAACCTGCGGTGAGTTACAGAAACATAAGAAGATGCTGTATTAAATATATATTTTATAGTTGTTTTGTGAAGTATGCTTAATAATTTGATAGTGAATTTGCTATAACAAAATTGTGGTGTTATAACACTTATATTGTTATATGCAATGCATGATTGAAATTTTGGTATTGTTTAGATTTTCACATTAAGATATCAGTGGTAAATCTATGTAAATGATGCTCACATCAATGAAACAAATGTATAAACTCTTTTAAAACTTCACTACAACAAAAATTTAATGTATATTGTAAGCTAAAAGTAACTTACACTAATTGTTTACCACTCAAAAAATGATGATTTACTCATTTATTCACCTTCAGGTGGTTGAACTCTAAGAAATTGGTTTGGTTTGATCCAATGTTGAGTCATATTTGTCTCACATTTTGTCCATTTTTGACTCAATGTTGGGTTAAAGCATCCCAGGCATTTTTTTACAGTTTAGTTTCAACAAAAAAAAGATATTTTGAAGAATGTTGGAAACAAGTAGCCACTGACTTTATAATAAAATAACTCTCGTTCTGTGTCTTCTTTCTACTAAATCTTCTTTAGTGTTCAACAGAAGAAAATAAACTAAACTGACATGGCACAAGTTGATGGTGGACAAATTAAGGCAGAATAATTTATTAAATAAACAGAATTATCAATTAATTTTAGTTTGAACAATAAAAAGAGCATTTATGAAGAATTATGTTAAAGTGTGGAGCAGATTCTATGAGTTAATATTAATAAGTGAGCAGATTAATGGTGCTCTCCAGAGGGTTTTTGCACTCCTCTCCCACTGAGCCTCACGCAAAACACGACCAGCTGAGACCCAGCAAAAACAATTACAGCGACTCTGCAACAGAGATGTGTTTAATAGCCTTGAGGAACTGCTGCTTTTGTCTTCTTAGGGAACTCAAGCATTGTTGAGCTCTTATCTAAGCAGGTGCGTTTAGCTGGACTCACCTGGGCTTTGTTTTCCTTTATTCCTGCAGGGTTAATTTGGTGTCTACAAACGAACAGGATGTCTAATAACATGGCCAAAATTGCAGATGCGCGAAAAACGGTGGAGCAGTTAAAGCTGGAGGTTAATATTGATCGGATGATGGTAAGAGACTTTAAAAAGAAGGAGAAAAAAAGCATATTCATATTTGTTTTATTTATTATATCATATTCCTTCCTTATATTTTCATTTGTTTCATTAATTTATTTAACCTTCCTGTCATGTTCGGGTGAGAGCTGACCAATTTACAATTTAAAACACTCTTAAATGTTGTGTTTTACATCTGATTGCCTCAGTGCCTTTTGTCCTCCACACACTATGCATTTGAACATATAAAAGTGATGATCACCTCTTTCATTGACTTTTGAGTGTTTTACACAACCTTGTTACACCTGTGGTGTTCCTGGTCAAAAGTGACCGCCATAGAAAATGAATGGGTATCCAGGCAATATTCATTCATCAGACAGAAAACATCCCCAAAATAACTGCAGTACAAATAGTGAGTGAGTGAGTGAGTGAGTGAGTGAGTAAGTGAGTTGGGATGGTGTACAGTATGTAAATACAAATGGTGAGTGAGTTGGGGTGGTGTACAGTATGTAAATACAAATGGTGAGTGAGTTGGGGTGGTGTATAGTATGTAAATACAAACAGTGAGTGAGTGAGTGAGTGAGTAAGCGAGTTGGGATGGTGTACAGTATGTAAATACAAATGGTGAGTGAGTTGGGGTGGTGTATAGTATGTAAATACAAACAGTGAGTGAGTGAGTGAGTGAGTGAGTGAGTGAGTGAGTGAGTGAGTGAGTGAGTGAGTGAGTAAGTGAGTTGGGATGGTGCACAGTATGTATATACAAATGGTGAGTGAGTTGGGGTGGTGTGTAGTATGTAAATACAAACAGTGAGTGAGTGAGTGAGTGAGTGAGTGAGTGAGTGAGTGAGTGAGTGAGTGAGTGAGTGAGTTGGGATAGTGTACAGTATGTAAATACAAATGGTGAGTGAGTTGGGGTGGTGTATAGTATGTAAATACAAACTGAGTGAGTGAGTTGGGGTGGTGTACAGTATGTACTAGGGTTGCACGGTTTACCGGTACTTTGGTAGCACCGCAATAGTTTGGCTCCAAAATACTGGTGGTGCCACTGTAGTTTGTAAATGGCAAATAATGAGCCAGAAATTATTAATAGACCAGTTCATTTTACTTTCATTTTAACTGTCTGCATACAGGTCATAGTTTGCTGCAGTCATGACAGATCATATGATCAGATTATTTATTTTATTATTATAATTATTATTATTATTATTGCAGTAACAACAAAAGAGTCACAGTATATACAAAAAACAGAGAAAGTCTGTACAAATAGTATGTTTTCAGTAATAAGGGAATTGAATTGAAGTATTATGGCATATAAAATATAGTATTTCTGACAATTTGCTTTTTTTTGTGGGTTTGAGTTATGAATTAATACAGTATTGCGATACTACTTGGTATCGTGATACTTCAGCAGGTGGCCTGAATTGCTGGTATCGTGACAACCTTAGTATGTACACCACCCTAACTCACTCTCTCACTATTTGTATTTTCACTGCAGTTATTTAATGTCTAATTCTATAAATTCATGTTAAACATTACGTTGAGACCTTGTTCACAGCTAAAGAATGTTAAATAAAAATTTGGTTTTAAAAAATGTATTTCTGCTAATTTAAGGGTCGATCAATATTTACCAGGAGCACTAAAGTAAGGGATGGGAGATAAACACGACAGGAGGGTTGATTCAGTCAATGAATTGGTCTCACTTTATTTTGATGGTCTCTTCAAAACATTTTGTTGAATATAAGTTACATTGCATCTACACGCTAACTAATTCTCAATATGTTATTAGTAGACTATTAACTTGGGGTTAGGGTTAGTGTAAGTTTACATGTACTTGCAAAGTTTCTTATAGTCAGTTAAATGTCTGTTGAAGGAGCAGTATCAGCAGATATTAAGCAGACAGTCTACTAATACTCAAATGAGAAGTAATTGGCATGTACAGCCTATTGAAAGGGGTGATCAAGAGATGGTGTTCATAACCACACTTTTTGATGCAACAAAAATATTTTTTACAATTTTGTCAAAGTGCTTTCCATAGAGTTTTATCACAAAGTGTTTATTTAGAAATGTGTGTTAAAACTGTAAGTTATTACAATTTTATAAATTATGTTTTGAGATTAGAATTTTAAATGATTATTTTAAATAAAGTAGTAAAGTTGAAGTCAGAATTATTAGCCCCCCATTTTTGTTTCTTTTTTAAATATTTCCCAAATTATGTTTAACAGAGCAAGGAAATTTTCACAGTATGTCTGATAATATTCTTTCTTCTGGAGAAAGTCTTATTTGTTTTATTTCGGCTAGAACAAAAGCAATTTTTAATTTTTTAAAAAGTCATTATAAGGTCAAAATTATTAGCCCCTTTAAGCTATTTTTTTTTCGATATTTTACAGAACAAACCATTGTTATACAATAACTTACCTAATTATCCTATCCTGCCTAGTTAACCTAATTAACCTAGTTAAGCCTTTTAATGTCACTTTAAGCTGTATAGAAGTGTCTTGAAAAAATATCCAGTCAAATATTATTTACTGTCATCATGGCAAAGATAAAATAAATCAGTTATTAGAAATGAGTTATTAAAACTATTATGTTTAGAAATGGGTTGAAAAAAAAATTCTCTGCAGAAATTGGGGAAAAAATAAACAGGGGGGCTTATAATTCTGACTTCTACTGTATGAAAAATTACTTATTTGTAAAATACAAATTTAATAATTTATTATCATGCATGATTAAAAACAACAATTAGGATTCTGTTAAAATTCTTATTAAATTTATTAAAACTTATTAAAAACCATCTTTGTCGCGGGGGAGGGGGGGGGGGGTGCAGTGGTATGGGGTCTGTCAAACCACCTGAATTCGTAGTTTATAATTTCAAAAGCCAGGTTACATTTATGTAAAATAATTACAAATTATTCCACAGGTCAAGAAAATATGCAAGCCATTTATTATTGTTACTGATGTGAAGATGTGAAATTCTCTCAATGCCGACTGAAATATTCCGCTAAAATCTTCACAGGTTCCTGTTTGAAGATTCAGTCATTTCAGTTTCATGGAAAAGAATAGTTTTTTTCATTTCATTTTTCATTAAAGCAAACATATTCATTCATTCACTCACAAAAAAAACTAATAAAAAAGAACTAATTATTATACATAATATTCAGTTTTTTGTAATTAATAATTCAGTAATTACTATTTAATTTAGCTTTAAATGAAATATTAAACTAAATCACTTACAATCCATTATAAATGACTTTAAATTATTTCAGAGGTAAATAAAAAAGTAACCAACTTACACAAGGTTGAGATTTATGTCAGTTTTAAGGTTCATGATGTCACAATGCCAAGAAAAACCTGATTGTAGTCCTTTAAAGCTGTTTGCTGTAAGCATTAAATAGTAAATTCTGTAAAAGAAAACACATCATTCTCAAACAGCGACATTCCACACAAAGTAAAGTTAAACATGTGAAATCATAATAAGTGGATGGATACTCTAGGTTAATGTTGCCTTGTATCTCTCTGCTCAGGTCTCTAAAGCAGCAGCTGAACTGATGGCTTACTGTGAATCTCATGCTAAGGAAGATCCGCTGGTGACCCCCGTCCCATCCTCAGAAAACCCCTTCAGAGAGAAAAAGATATTCTGCACAGTTTTGTAATTGTTATTTATAAACCACAAGGTTCATTGTATTATTTTCTAGGATATTCCTGAGACATTAAGCCAAATTTAATTCACTTAATAACCCACTGGTGCTGTTTGGTCATTTTCAACCAAAGAATTTTCATTTTTTGTTTGTTTTAAATAACAATACAAATGCACCTGATTCCAAAAGCTTAAATTGTCCTGAACTAATAGTACATTTTAGAGTATAAAACATGCTTTGGAAAATAAATAAATAATTTCCTTTCAATTATGATTACAATAACATTTAAGAAATTTTAAAAGCATCAATCTGACAAGTGTCTTTATTATAAAGATATCCAATTTAAGTCTGTTTTCCAAAGCCCTGATGTTTACAAAAATATACAATATTCAAACAATTTAAAATCTGTGGCATTTTCTTTAATTAACAGTAATTTCCAAAAATCTCATTTAAAAAAAAATAAAATCTTATGGGAATTCATCTATTTATTTTATTTTCAGCTTAGTCCCTTTATCAATCTGAGGTTGCCACAGCGGAATGAACCGCCAACTCATCCAGCAGCAGATGCTCTTCAAGCTGCAAACCATCACTGGGAAACATCCATACACACTCATTCACTGCGGACATTTTAGCTTACCCAATTCACCTATAACGCATGTTTTTGGACTTGTTGGGGAAACCAGAGCACCCGGAGGAAACCCACGCTAACAAGGGGAGAACATGCAAACTCCACACAGAAATGCCAACTGACCCAGCTGAGGCTCGAACCAGCAACCTTCTTGCTGTGAGGCGAATGTGCTACCCACTAAGCCACCATGCAGCCATACACTATGGTCAATTTTAGCATACTCAATTCACCTATACCACATGTCTTTGGACTTGTGGGTGAAACCGGAGCTCCCGGAGGAAACCTTCTAATCTCATGGGAATAACTCAAAAATAAGATGTTTTAACTTTTTTAAAACAGTAATTTACAAAGTGTCTTAATTTAAAAAAACAAGTCAGTAAGTCAGTACTCCAAGGCATTCAGTATTTAGTATTAATTTAATAAAAACATTATTATAGGCTACATTTCAAGTTCTAAAAAAATACACATTCATTTCATTGAAATAAATAAGTAAGGGTTTAACCAGAGGGTTAAATGTAAACACACTCTATATTATCTGTATGTTGTATGTTATCTGTATATCTGTTCTGTGTGGAGTTTGCATGTTCTCCCTGTGTTTGCGTGGGTTTCCTCCAGGTGCTCCAGTTTCCCCCACAGTCCAAAGACATGTGGTACAGGTGAATTGGGTAGGCTAAATTGTCCGTAGTGTATGATGTGTGTGGATGTTTCTCAGGAATGGGTTGCAGCTGGAAGGGCATCCGCTGTGTAAAACATGTGCTGGATAAGTTGGCGGTTCATTGCGCTGTGGCGACCCCAAATTAATAAAGGGACTAAGCCGAAAAGAAAATGAATGAACAGTGACATTTTAGGCTTATTTGTGTTTCAGAGTTTTCATCCATCCAGCTCGTTGTTTGGATCATTATTAATTCTTTATGGATGTTTTTTCCTCTTGATGGCGCTATAGTTTAAATGTCTGTCAATCTTCGGTCACCCATACATCTGAATGTTTGATGAGGTTGTTTAGCCTGCAGAACAGCAATAAAACGAGAGAGAGCAAAGTTCACTCTGATAAAGGTCTGTTTGTTGAATGGCAGCTTCCGTGAACGGTTTATATATTAACCTCCCGGTACAAAACCATCAATACTTTGCAAACCTGAGTTCTTTTGGTGTGAACTACATTGTCTTTAATGTGATCATGCTTTACAACTGCAAGTCGGTGAAGAAAGAAGTACTTCAACACACGTACATTTAATAATACAATCTGACAAGAAACTCACTAACCCGGAGGATCTGGGCGCGGCGGACATATTTTCTGAAGTCAGTCAAACACAGGAGGGGCGTGGTCATATTTTCTAAACTTGTCAGTCAAGAGCCTAATGGGCGTGGTCAT
This sequence comes from Danio aesculapii, assembly GCF_903798145.1. Taxonomy (NCBI): domain Eukaryota; kingdom Metazoa; phylum Chordata; class Actinopteri; order Cypriniformes; family Danionidae; genus Danio; species Danio aesculapii. The sequence goes on along the minus strand of NC_079455.1, from coordinate 20,573,340 downwards.
CTTCAGAAAGAGAGGCAGGTGAGCAGGTGCGCTATTTTTTAGACAGGTAACTAGGATATTCCCATCACAAGAGCCGCACAGGAGAACGCTTGCACTGGGAGCCCCGCCGTGACAACACAGCACACAGGCCAGCATTCAGGTACAGTTTACAAAACAAAACCTCTGTGCTCATTGTCGGTAGCTAATTAGTATTATAGGCCTAATTAATTAATTTCACTTATGTAATGTTAAAATAATGATAATAATATAAAAAAAAAAACATGCAGAGATTTGCCAGTAGATTTTATGGGTTGTTTCTTTTATTGTTTAAGTGAATACTAAATACAAACTTAATTTTGTCTGTTAAAATAATCATTCAAAACATTAATTCAGTTTAGCATGGTGATCAGTGCCATGTTAATTAATTAGTAATTAGATCATTGTTTTACTATATGCTGTAAAATCATCATTAATTGTTTAGCCGATCAATTCTTTAAAATGGGTTAAAATAGCATATGTGTCTAACATTTTATTTGTGTGTGCTACAGTATTTTGTGAAATGGTGAAGTGTCCATTGTTTAATTTCAGTAGCCTTACAGTAGGAAGCATATATACTGTAAAAAGGCAGGAAGGCGTTGCATCTGAAACTGTGGTCACTATGGTGAAATAGCTACTTTCAAGATACTATCTAAACAGTGCTAAGAGACAAAAGTTGGGTGAACTTTATTCATTGCAGGACAATAAACGCCCGCATTCGCGTAGGTAAACAGCCAAAAAGCACTTCTGACCAACTGGGAAAACTTGATTTCCAACCATACTTAACAGTAGTTGTTTTAACCAACAGACCAAAGGTGACGAGAAGAAAAACCCACTTAACACAATACAGAAATTTCAGATTTTTATTTTTGTTTGGTGAACCACCCCTGAACAAAGATAGCCTATTATTATAAATTATGTCAGTCATTAAAGCACAAATTTGCATAATGTTCAGTTCTTGAATGCTTCCCAGTCAGGTACACTGTAAAAATTATATGATCAATTAGTCCTGACAGCATATGTTTTTTAGGTCATTGTAACATACTAAACTCAGGCATGGGCAGTATTTATGATACATGTATTTCAAATACATAATTTAAATACAAAATAGTCATTTGTATTTGATAGGGTTAATGGAAATGGTTTAATATTTTGTATCAAAATACTTTAGTGTTTTGTATTTTTAAAATACGGTAAGAAGTCTACATGATGACATCATATAGATGCACCCTCTGGGTTAGTAATGTGGTCACCAATAAAAATGACACACTTCATCTGCCTTATTTGTTGATAAATGGACAAGATTTTATTCAGAGTGAAATGCCTAATAAAATAATAAGATCAATATTGACCCAAGATAAATTTCCAATACAAGATAGGAATAATGTGTCTTTTTTCCAAGAGCTCTATTATCGAATTATGAATGATGTTTCTTTTCTTCTCCATACCTCCCAAACCTAAAGAACACTTTAAAATATTCAGTGATATTTACCCATCTTCAGAGCTTCTTAGACATATATTTAATTTTGATCACAACAGTTGTACATTCTGTGAGGTTGACATTGAAACGACTGCACATTTATTTCTTGAATGTTTAGAACCTTCTGGTCTGATTCATTCGAGTGGTTAAAAGTTTCACTCAAGTTATCCTCCCAGTTTTCTAACTTTTCTATTAGGGAAAGATGCTAATATTCAATTTGTATTGAACGATATTCTAATTTTGGATAAATTTTATATTCATAAATGCAAGTGCCTTAAAACAAAAAACACTGTTTTTAATTTTCCAAAAGGAATTTTGGAACTGTCTATTAGCTTTAAGCAATAAAAGCTTATCATAGTGAACTTTGGCTACAAATGACATAATGACAGCTTTAAACGATGTCTTGAACATCTATATCTGGAACATTTAAAACCTAATCTTTGTCCCATTACATTACAAGTATTATATAGTATGCCCTTTCTTGTTTGAGTTATGTTTTTTATTAACTGTTGCTGTTCTTGCTGGTTCTGTTTTCTGTGTAATATAATAAATCATTGTTAAAGTTGCAATATTCATATATATCATATTTTTCTTCTTCTTCAAGGAGCAGGATGGCCAACTTCAAGGGACATGCATTACCTGGTACATTCTTCCTGCTGTTTGGCCTGTGGTGGTCGATAAAATGCCCTCTCCGACAAATACTGAGGAGAAAAGAAAGACAAGTTGGAGACAGGGAGAGACAAAAGCTCACTGCACTCTTCAACCGCATTGACTTAATCGAAGGATCACTCAAGATCTTCTTTGCATTTGTTGGTGAGCCATAACCATGAGACTCATTCATGTTTAATTTCATATTAAATATGAGAGTAACCCACCAGTCCTGCTGCACCCATCTCGTTCTGAGCTGGGATCGAACCAGCGATTCTTTGTATGAGAGTCGGTTACTCTAACAAGGAGGCTAAAGACCATAGCCTCTAGCATCTGTCACTAGAGCACCTCTAGAGGTTAGAGGAGTGAGGTTTACCTGAATGGCACTTTACTAGCTGGCCTCCGTTACATGAGGATGACATGTTATATACCTTATTTGCATATATAAAGGTAGCATTCCTAGATTCATTTAAGATATGTTTATATCTGAATATCTGATTTATACTACAAAACAACAGCACAATAACGTAAGAAGAGCTAATCAATTCATATTTGCTGGAATAAGCCTAAGATATAATATTTGGTGGAATAAGCCTGATCAATCACAACAAATCAAATCCTTTGTTATTCCAGCCATTTTGGGGGGAAAATTTCAAATAATATTTTGGACATTTGAAAGAAATGTTACCAGACCTTTGTAAAATAAAACAAATATTCATGTTTTAGTCAAACTCATACATAATAAATCCAGTAAATACTCATATGGACACACAGGTCTTAGCCAGGGGGGGTTGGGGTAAAAGGTTCAGTATTGTCTTATACATGAGCTAATTTGTCTTAAATTGTGAAAATAACCCATCAAAAAAGGCTTCCAATAAATGCAAACAATTGTTTTTCACGAGTTCAGCTGTGTAAATCCATACAATATGACCAAAACGAAGTATCCCAACTTTTATTTATACAGCCTCAACTATTCTGAATCTTGGACTTCATTCTTGAAAGAAAAAAATACCAATAAAAAGGTTTGAAGCACCAAAAGCAGCCCATATTAGAGTTAATTTTAATACTAATTAGGCTCTTTTTATTATCCATAAACTTTTAAAATCTACTTTTTTTTTACAAAAACTTTTTTAATGTTAAACTTTAATTCCTTTTTTTCCTAATGATATATGATAAAATAAATTTGTATTTAAAAAGAAGGGTTTTTTTCAGATTTCTCTATTTTATATAGCAAATGTTTTGGACAGTAAATGCAGAATTAAACTGACTTACGTTGGTGCGACTGTTAAATAAAAAATAAACACAATCTTCAAGCTCCTTTCATGGATGCAAAGTAGATGAAGAATAAACAGTGCGAGAAAAAAGTAGCATATTAGTTTCCAGTACATGCACTTTTACACACCTAATAAAATACTGGCTAATATAAGTCACTACGGTCACACAATAAGATTTCATTAGTTAATGTTTTTATTAACATGAATTAATAATGACCAATACGCATACAGCATTTACTAATCATAGTTCACCGTTTATTAATGCATAATTAACATCCAAATTCATGCTGAGTTAATTTGGAATAACAATGAATACCTGTTTTTTTTCATTAACTAACACTAACATGAACAAATCCTGTAATAAATGTATTGTTCATTGTTTGCTTAAGTTAGTAAATGCATTTATTAACACAACTTTATTGTAAAGTGTTACTGTAACTATGGATTAAGGTTATTGGTGTATGGTTAGTATTATGTTTACTATAATACACAGATCACATTTCTGTATCAAATGACATTTTCGAAAGTGCTTTATATACACAGAAAGCATAATTAATCCAATTCATTGTCTGTGAGTCAAACGGCTGAAATGATGTTCCATCATCATTCAGAGTAACATGGAATGTAAACACAAACTATTCTGACCTGTACTTTTTATTATATTTTCATTGATCATTTTCTTTCTTCAGCATAACAGTGGTTTTTATGGAGACTCAGAAGGGACGTGTTGGTGGGAAAAAAAAATGGATGGAAGAAAAAAAATGGGTGGAAGAAAAAAAAATTGGTGAGAGAAAAAAAAACTGAGTGGTAGGAGGATATATATTTGTTACGTTTTTGCGTTATCTCGCAAATATGTTTTGTCAAACTGACAAACACTTCCTGTTCACTTCATACATGTCAACCCTCCCGTTTTTGTCGGGATTCTCCCATATTTTACCATTCTATCCCCCTATCATCCTATCATTAAGTATTTTCCCATATTTCTCCCATATTTTTAATCTTGAAAGGACGTTGAAGTTAATATAAAAATGTCTGCGTTCACTTTCTTTCCATTAAAGCCGTGTGTCGATCATCGCCCTTCCTATGCAACCTCCGAATCAGTGAATGCATGTATAGACCATTTCAGTAACTGCAACAAGAGGCAATTTAATCACATCTTAACGTTAAAACAAATGTCATAACATTATTTATCAATATGTTGACCTTTTTGGATTCTTGGAAGCTTTAAAAGTTAAAAATGTCATACAGGATTAACATTAGGACCATTGTTATTGTTTACATCCCTCGTCCACCCATTTTTTCCCCACCATCACGTCCCTTTTGGGTCTCCTTAGGTTTTGAAGGACAATAGCAACAAGCTATAAAATTAATATTAACAGTGATGCTTGAATACAATCCTTTTGCTATGTAAACGATTGCTACACTGAATGACATTTTAGTAAGTATCTTCTGTAGATTACTGTAAAATTATATGACAGTCATTATTTGTTATGCTTAGAAACAAAAAAGGAAACTTTTTAATGTACAGAGAGAACAAGACTATATTACACCTTTCCGCATGTACCAAAACTGTAAAATAAGGTGCTACTAAAGCATCACAAACTGATGCACTGAATAACAACACATTTAAAGCTGTTTTGTCTGAGGAACAAATTGAAAGGCTTGCTTTGGAAATGCCTAAACAATGGCAATTCACTAATGCAAACAGCAGGCTAGGCTGTAGAAAAATTTTGGACAGAAATATCTTGACTTGTCTTCTCAGCTTACAAAAAACTGTTTGATTTTAAGACAATTAATTTACTGTTTTTGATTTGGGAGTCAGATTGTAAGAAAATGGACAATATGTAAAAAATTGTAACTCTTTGTGGCCTTTTCCATCTTCACAAATGCAGAGTGATTCAATGTTTGCCTAGAACATTTTGTATTGACTTGAAACTTTATTATGAATCGGTCTGCCTATCGCAAAATAGGAAAGCTACTAAAACAACTGAACTGCCGAAAAAAATTATCATTATAATACTTACCTTTAAGTTATCAGATCCCTTTGGTACGCCTATATAACATTCCTAATAATTTAAGTCTAGTTTGAGATATTTATGTTTTATTTCTTCTGATATATATTTAGTTTTATTCAGTTTTCTTTAAATAATTGTTTTTCTTTCTTCTATTTTTTGTCTTTTTCCTTATCCCTTGTATCATTGCTACAAGATGTACAATGAATATGTATAATTTGTGTTCAGGTCACACAGTGTTAGCACAAATTAACGTTTTATGTATTCCCTGTTACTTATGTTAATAAAATAAAAATGTAAAAAACAGCAGGCTAGGCATTCTATCATAAATTTCCAGTGGTTTCAAATGTCATTAATGACCTAATTGTAATCTAATTGTTTGAAAAAAATGTAATATCCTGTTGTTTTACTCTTAAATCTCCCTCCAGGCATCATGGCTGAGCAGTTTGTTCCTGACGGTCCTCATGCGCACTTGTATCAGGATGGATGGGTGAAGCTGATGAACTGGCAGCACAGCACCATGTACTTTTTCTATGGCATCTCTGGCATTGTAGATGTTCTCAGCATATCTTCACACCACGTGCCGGTTGGTCTTGACCGTCTCTTCCTTTCCTTGGCTCTCTTTGTTGAAGGTATAAAATAAATCTTGAATCAAGCACTGTGTCCACCATTGAGCTGCTCCATGTTATATCACAACTGTTTTCTTTCAGGCTTCCTTTTCTACTTCCACGTCCACAATCGTGAACCTCTGGACCAGCACATTCACTCACTGCTTCTGTTTGCTGTGTTTGGTGGATCTGCCAGCACAATGATGGAGGTGTTTAAGCGAGAAAACGCAGTGCTGGAGCTTTTGAGATGCACTCTGGCCGTCCTACAAGGCACATGGTTCTACCAGGTAAACACAACGTTGCAGACTCGTATGCGATTCAGGGTAAATGTGGCTGTCAGAACAATAAGGCAATATTGGTTGTGTTTCAGATCGGGTTTGTTTTGTATCCTCTGAGTGGACCAGAGTGGGATCTGACAAGGCATGACAACATCATGTTTATCACTATGTGCTTCTGCTGGCATCTGGCCGTGGCTCTGCTGATCGTGGGCATCTGCTACTGTGGAGTGTTTTGGTGAGTAAACACATTGGGCAAAACAAAAGGTTTCAAATGCAACTCATCTGTTAACATGTTAACTACACTGTACAACCCAACAGTGTTAATTCTACTCATTAGAAAAGAGTTTTGAAGAGTTTGAGTGTTGAAAGTAAATACCTCATTACTTCAACTTAAATGGAGTAAGTTCACAGTACTCATATAGATTAGTTTTTTTAACTCAAACAGTTTGAGTTGCCTTAACTTATTGAGTTTTACAGTACTCAGTTGGTTTGAGTTCTCTTCATTTATAAGGTTTTACTGTGCTCAAATTGCTTCATTTACTCAAATGGATTAAGTTCACAGTACTTATTAAGATTAGCTTTTGAACTTAAATGGTTTGTTGCAATTGGTTTCCTCAAATGGTTTGAGTTACCTTAACTTTTTAGGTTTTACAGTGTAATAATAACGGAAAGTAATGTAACTTTATTTTAACTAACAATAATATAAGATGGGTGACGGAGTGGCGCAGTAGGTAGTGCTGTCGCCTCACAGCAAGAAGGTCACTGGTTCAAGCCTTATCTGGGTCGGTTGGTGTTTCTGCGCAGAGTTTGCATGTTCTCCCTGCGTTCACGTGGGTTTCCTCCGGGTGCTCCGTTTTCCCCTACAGTCCAAAGACATGCGGTACAGGTGAATTGGGTAGGCTAAATTGTCCGTAGTGTATGAGTGTGAGTGAGTGTGTATGGATGTTTCCCAGAGATGGGTTGTGGCTGGAAGGGCATCCGCTGCATAAAAATGTGCTGGATAAGTTGGCGGTTCACTCCGCTGTGGCGACCCCAGATTAGTAAAGGGACTAAGCTGACAAGAAAATTAATGAATAACATAAGATAAAATTTATCGTTCATTGCAAATTCATGTCAGTTTATGGCTTTACTTATTTACTCATTCCAGACCCTTAGGACCCTTTGTTCAACTGTCTAATTCTAAGATTTCTGTCCTTCCATTGAAACTCTGTTATTGATTCACATATTTAATAAAGAGATCAAAAATTAAATCCTTTTGGAAATTGGCTGTCACTTATCAAGAAAGCATGTTTGAGCTTCTGTTAACTAGTTCAAATTCTCTAAACACTGAGTACATTTACATGGACACCAATAATACGATTAAGACAATACTCTGATTAAGAGTCTACCATGTAAACAGCCATTTTTGATTAATTTAATCCGATTAAGATCATAATCTAACTAAACAGTAATCGGATTAAGACATGTAGAGTATGCCGATTTTAGTCGCATTATTGAAGTGCAGTACAGACATGTAAACACTGTAATCAAACTATTACCGTTGTGTAGGATTTTCACTGCATTTTGCGACAGAATAGTCTATACACATACGGCTGTTTGACACTATTTACTGCACCTACCGATTTAGTAAAGGACCACAAACACCTGCATCACGAAATGCGGAGGTTTTTAGGGCATGCGGTATCAAATTCCATTAAAACTCCTCCAGCAGTTCATACTCGCATCCAATATCTCGTTTGTCACGGGGGGCATGCATTAAATGTTCCTGAATGAAAGTGAAAGTGCCAAAATGCAGTTAAAGTCGACTAATTAAAAATGTAACACCCGATATGACATGAAATGTGGATAGAGTGCGGACACAATGACATTAATCGCATTATGTGCTATAAACAGCATCATGAAAGGAACATTCAAAAAGCACCTTAATCATATTAGTGTCTCATTCAGATTAAGGCAAATGATTCGAGTACTGCATGTAAACGTAGTCATTGTTGACTCATTACTGCATACACGTAAACAAAAGGTCAGAAAAAGAGTTTAGAGTATTTTCAGAAGACATTTGGATGTTATTTTTTTTGTATCTCTATGCACGTTTTGAATCATTAGATTTTTTTGGGCAAACAGTTTCAGTGGAGATTAAATATTTTTTTATGGGTATAGAACAATGAAGGCAAGTAAATGATGATGGAATTATATTCAGAGAAGTCATCAAAGAGTATATTTGTTCCAAACTACAAACACTTGCTTATAAAATAAATTTAATTAAAATATTAAACACTAATGTGTGAAATGTATTCAATTAAATGCAAGTAACTAATTATGTGCAAAAAACAGATCCATTAAATTGACCCATTCATTCTTAGCGATTTATGACAATTTAAAAGGATAGTTCACCCAAAAGTAAAAAAGGACTCACTATTTACTCTCCCTTGAGTAGTTTCAGACCTTTATCAGTTTCTTTCTTCTGTTGAACACAAAATAAGATATTTTGAAGGAAACTGAAAACCTGTAACCATTGACTTCCATAGTAGGAAAAACAAATGGTTACAGGTTTTTAACATTTCTCAAAATAGCTTGTTCAATTTTAACAGAAAATAAATGTTTGAAACAAGGATGTGTGAATGCTGAAAGAATAAAATGTTTGGGTGAAAAGCCCCTTTAAGACATAAAGGACGTGCATTTTGACAGTTGATATAAATTGATACAGTAAATGGAATAAGCTATGCAAAATTCTGTGCCGAAGGGCTCCATTCTTCTGCAGTTGGTTATTTTTGGATAGAGCAAAAAACACATCAAGTTTCTTGCTTATTGCGTTTAATAATATTTTTTTTTACATCAGGCATTTCTCACGCACGTTTTTTACTGCTCTTAAATGTTTAAGCACTTAAGCACAACAAATATGTATTAGCATGATCGTTCTACTTTACCATGAGGCTGTTTCCACCATAGTGGCTCCTTTTCCTTCTTTATTTTTACCAGTTTACAACAAACACATGATTTTTTTTCCATCTATCAAAACACTATATTTGGTAGTTATATTATTCCAGGTGATCTTGATGATAAGCTCTTATATTTTATACAAAATACAATATCTGATTATTTTAATCCATCTCAACACTCAAAAGTAATTAAATACTCATTTTAAAAAGATTTAATTAGATACAGCCCATCTATGACTATCTTTTAATCGTTACTAATGCTAATAAATGGCATACATTACTGTACAGTGTTTTTACTTTACTTACATTGTGCCAACGCTCATTCCAGGTCTTCAAAATGGTGCGAAAGAAGGCAGAGGGGTGACATGGAGATGGGTCTCAGAAAGAGCACTTCCACCGACTCCAGCTCCCAGAAGGCTTTGCTTCAGGAATCAGATGAAGAGTAGTGGAAAGCTTTCACGGCTGCCAATAACAAACGCACTGATTGCAGACCCGTTTCTCTGCTAACACACTCCAATAAGACTTTATGAGTTAATGTTTGCGATCATTTCACTGCAAAAGATTTAGAAGATTTTCATGTGCTAGTGCTGAAAGGATCACACTGAAATGTAAATAATGCGGTTGTGACAAACGTCAAATGATTTCCAATCCTAAAGTTATATTGTGGTTTCATGATAGTCTTTTAAATATAGCGATAGTCTCAAACATGAATGAGATTCACTCCAAAACACCTATAATAGATGTATAAGATATTTAACAGTGAAATTGAATGAACGAATATATATATAGCGTATAATTGTTTGTTGTTAGAACTGAACTAGCAGTTTGATTAATGTTACTTGCCACATCATGCAAATCACGTGGCTCAAAGCAGGCAAATTATTTGTTTTACATTTACAGCATTCAAGTACAGGATTAAGCCCTGTATAAGCCCAGTGTGCCATGTCGTTTGGTTGACTTCACGTAACAGTTGTCATTTGATTATCACGATCATTTATTTATCACAATGCAATATTACTACCGAACACAGTACTTGTTAAATCACATTTTTTTTAGAAGATAAGATACAGAAAGCACAAATAAACATCAAACAAAACCTGCTTCTGTGTACGTCAGCATTTTCTAGAGAAAGGCCATTTACTTTAACTAAGATCTCAGATTGATATGCAGTACGACTCATAAACGATAACATCAGCAAGCAAATCGCTTCCTTCCTTTTCCTCTTGACCCGCAGCATTCAGCATTCAGCTGAAAAGTTGAGAACAAAATGACAGAAAATGCTGAGACTGCGTCCGCTCGTATGTAACTTTCATTAGAAACCTGAGCACATGCTTGTTCTGATGTTTTCTCTTAATGATGGCTAAAAGCAATTGCCTGTGGTTTATCTCACTGAGGGTCTGGGTTGGTCTTGGGCGACGGTGCTGTTGAAACCACCACTGTAGAAACTGTAGATTTGGGAGAGCTGGCAGCTGTGCGCTGTAACTGCTGGGCCGGAACTGTCTGGATTCGAACCTAGGGTGTAGACATACAACTGGTTAACTCACAAGGCTCGCAGGACCAGTTTATTAGTTTGTTTGGTTGGTAATGAGTCAACCTGTGTGGCCTGTCCCTGCTGCTGGAGCTGCTGAAGCTGCTGAGCCGTCACAAAACTGACAGGCTTGTTCCCAGCAATCAACTTGGTGCCCGCAGGCATTGTAGTCAAGATAATGTTCCTGCCAAGATTGCTGATACTACAAAAACAAAAAACATATTTGGCAAATCAACAATTCAGCTGATAACAGATGCTAAAATGACATATGAGGAGACTGAATGGCTCACTTGGTGCTGATGTTCCCTTTGAGGATGGGGGTGGTGACCACACTCTTGTTTTTTAAAGGCTGGCTGAGGACGGAGAGAGGCACCGTGATCCTCGTTGGAAGCTTGCCCTGAAAAAAACAAGATTACAGTTTTAGACATTGTGACGGTGATTTGGATAATAGATAGTGACCTAGTGAACTATTCTTCCTGTTTAATGTACTAATAGGCAATTTATAATTGTTTTGGTAATGCTTTATTTTAACGTGATATGGTTAAATAGTTTATATATACTTATATAAGAACAATAAATTATGCATATTTATATGTTGCGTTGAATTAAATTAAGAGACCACTCGAAAATTCTCTGGATTTAAAGGATGGTATGGGTTCGAGTAAAATGTTAATATTTGGTTGTCCTTTAAAGCATTACAATAATTAAAAGCATTGTATTTAAAGCATTTTCCCCCCAGAAACTGATAACTGGCCATGATAAGAAATTATTTAATTGTGATTCAAAATATAACAGCACTTGTAGTTAATTATTATCGCCAAGTATTTAACAATGTTATCATTGAATAATGTATATTATATAATTTATATTTTAAGTGTAATTTAATGTATTATAGTGTTAAAATTAGTTACTAAGTTAACCTCTTAAAGTCAAGTGTTATTTTGGGTTTTCCGCCTAGATTTTGCCTATGTAAATTCAAAAGTTTCCCAAATCCACATGCAAAGGTGTAAATGCAAAAGCTTGGTATCATTTTAAAGAAAACCCTTTGAATTTTCATAAAACACTACTGTAAGTGATTAAAACAATTGTATTTGTTGTCTGTGTTATAATCCCTTCAAAAAAGAGGTGCTTTTTTTTAGTAAACTCAAATTTGAAAGTCTACCATTTAGGTTTTGTATGGTCTAGGTTGCTGTAATTAATTTTGTTGGTTCCTGCACATGTCAGTAATCACAGGAAAAAAAGAAAAGAAATGTCTCTATCAAAATCTATGCAAAAGTTATTCTATTCTAATTGATGAGAGGACGGAACCACTTATGGGAGTATTGGGCCAGTACAGTATCTTTAAAATTTAAAGAATTAAAGGAAGTAAATGACGTCACGGACCTGGTACAGGGTATGCTAAGTTTATTAACTTCACAAATCCTTTAAAACTGACAAAAAAAAAAAAAACATTAAATCTTGTAAACTTTGAATAATTCAATTCAATTCAATTCACCTTTATTTGTATAGCGCTTATACAATGTAGATTGTGTCAAAGCAGCTTCACATAAAAGGTCATAATAAATTGGAACAGTGTAGTTCAGTTTGTAGTGTTTAAGTTCAGTTGAGCTCAGTTCAGTGTGGTTTAATAATCACTACTGAGAGTCCAAATACTGAAGAGCAAATCCAACGATGCGCAGCTCTACAGATCCCGAACCATGCAAGAATAACTTATAAAGCTTAACACAAAATGCAGATAATACGTGGTTAACTTGCTTTAGTAAGTTAGAGTAAGATAAAAACAATGTCAACATGATTCAATCACATATTTTAATGATTTAATATTTTGATACGGTCTTATAGATCAAGTATATTAAGTTTATTTCTTTACTTTTTTACCTAGTCTTATATTTTTGGACTAAATTTAACAATTTACAATAATGTTAATCTAGAAATCTTATTTGATAATGCTAAATATGGGCAATTCCAGCGTTATGGATGTGACATTTGCAGTAAAAACTCAAAACGTATATTCACAGAGAAAGTATTTGCTAATATCATATTGAAACATCTGTTTATATCTTCCAAAACAACTGACCACAGAGTCATGAGATCTGAAAAATGTCAGCCTGTGAACATATTTTATATTTTAAATAAGAAAATTAAACGTGATATGGATGTGACAAAAAAGTTAGCAAGTTTACAGTATACAACATAGAAATTCTGTGAATTAAACTGCACAATCCAAAAAAAAATAATGCTAATCAAAAGGATAAGGGGTGGCTCACTATGTAACAAAAATAATTGATTTTATTTTATTTGACATTTTTTGCATTTATGAGGAAAAAGCTTTGTTATGGATGTGACACTTTTCCGTTGTGGATGTGACAGATGTGAAATTACCACTTGTGTGACTTTGGTAAATCAAATAGACATTTTTGAGTATATTTAAAGTACTGTAAAATACTTACACTTACACAAAAAATGTAGAAACAGTTTCACTATTTTGTTAAAAACTTAATTTTGACATTTGCATGGAATTGCTCATATATTACTATATTTGATAATTTTAACAAAGAAACAACGCAAAATGTTTCTACGGCATTTAGTCGTTTTAGTTCATTTCAGCACCTACTACTGCATTGTTAAACGTCAAAAATTGAATGACTCAACAACAGTTAATGCACTGTGACCTAAAAGGAATTAAATTCAATTCAATTCACCTTTATTTGTATAGCGCTTATACAATGTAGATTGTGTCAAAGCAGCTTCACATAAAAGGTCACAGTAAATAGGAACAGTGTAGTTCAGTTTGTAGTGTTTAAGTTCAGTTCAGTTTAGCTCAGTTCAGTGTGGTTTAATAATCAAGTCCAAATATTGAAGAGCAAATCCAACGATGCGCAGCTCTACAGATCCCGAACCATGCAAGCCAGTGGCGACAGCGGAGAGGGAAAAAAAACTTCACTAAATGGCGAAAGATGGCGAACATGAATATTTTTATTATTTAACATTTACAAAGGTTAATAAGGTCTATAAAGTAATATTGCTCAGTTTTATGTGTGTTAATGCATTAACTATAGATACCAAATGAGAATATATAGTATAGTGTTAACAATTTTTCAATATGCTTTTTATGCATCAAATCAGGATGTTTCAATCATTTCTGAAAGATCATTTCACACATAAAACTGGAGCAATGATGCTGAAAATTCATCTTTACCATCTCAGGAATAGATTACACTATAAAGGTTGAAATAAGTTCATCAAAATTGTACTACTATTTCAAAATATTCCTGTTTTTGTTGTATTTTTCTTTACATTTGTTTAAGTAGTTCACCCAAAAATGAAAATTGTCATTATTTATTTACCATTTACTTGTTCCAAACCAGTTTTATATGTTTTGTTCTGTTGAACATGAAAGAAGATATATTTAAGAAGATTGGAATCCTGTAACCATTGACTTCTATACTTCCATGTTAGTTTTTCAGACTATAAAGGTCAATGGTTACAGGTTTTCAACATTCTTCAAAACATCTTCTTTTGTGCTCAACAGAATCAACAGATTTTTCATTTTTGGGTGCGCTATCCCTTTAAAAGGCTTTATTTACCAACTTTCAAATTTAAAATAAATGGTTTCAAAAACATTGTGTGACAGGTCTAAAACGTCTGTAATGCTATTGTAAAGTTATTAATTTCAAAAGACATCTATGAAATGAATTATAAATGTTAAACTCACAGTTTGTGTGGTGACGACAGTAGCACTGACTGGCACTTGTCTGACCGTAGCAGCAGCGGTGCCCAGTGAAAGGGTAGATCCTGTGCCAGCGGTGCCCAGCGTTACACCTTTGGCCCCTGCCACTCCACTGGTAGCGATGGTAACAGTGGCCGCTCCTGATGACACGGTGATAGGCTTCGTACTAGTGGTTGTAGAGCCGATTGAGACAGCCTGGCCTTGTTTCTGAGGGATGACACCAAGGTTTGGCACTATCCGAATGGTGGTGCCTGCTTTAGAGTCAGACGAGGTGACGGTTGAGAACGTGCGGGCCTTTGAATCAGCCATAGTGACTGCTAAAGCGGGCATGAGTCGGATGGCCGTGTCGCAGGCGGTCTTTAATTCGGGGTGAACCTTCACTAGGGTTGCTGGTGTTTTGACTGCCAGGTTTTCAGATGCAGTGGTGTTGGAGGTGGGTGGTGAAGGCTGTGGTTGAGACACATGTAACGTCGCAGAGATGCTTTTGCTGCCTGAGCTTGTGGCGCTGCTCAACATGTCTGGGGTGAGTTTGACTGTGGCCACTGGAGATTTGGTGAGCGTGGCCATCATGTCCGGAGTGATGCGAAGCACTGTTTGACCTTTGGCATCTGTGGTGATTGAGGAAGGGGGAAGCCGGAGCACATCTTTGCCTTGAATGCGTAGGTTAGTGGCGGTGAGAGGGATTCCTGCTCCGCTCTGGGTTTTTACACCCAGCTGACCAGTGATCGCGACCTGGGTGAAACAGAAGTGAGACTTGATGTGGAAATGATACACTGATACATTCTAGGTGATAATTATTTGTATGAAAATCATTAGTAGTATGACAAATAATTGAGAGAGGACAAGTCATAGATAGATATTTAAAGTATGTATACTCACTGCATGGCCACTTTATTAGGTACACCTGTCTAACTGCTCATTAACGCAAATTTCTCATCAGCCAATCACATGGCAGCAACTCAATGCATTTAGGCATGTAGACATGGTCACGACGATCTGCTGCACATCAAACCGACCATCAGAAAGAAGAAAGGTGATTTAAGTGACTTTAAACGTGACAGGTTTGTTGGTGCCAGATGGGCTGGTCTGAGTATTTCATAAACAGCTGATCTACTGGGATTTTCATCTCTAGGGTTTATAGAGAATGCTCCGAAAAAGAGAAAATATCCAGTGAGTGGCAGTTCTGTGGGCGCAAATGCCTTGTTGATGCCAGAGGTCAGAAGAGAAGGGCCAGACTGTTTCGAGCTGATAGAAAGGCAACAGTAACTCAAATCATTTGAGTTCAATTCAGCATCTCTGAATGCACAACACGTTAAACCTTGAAGCGGATGGGCTACAGCAGCAGACCTCACCGGGTGCAAATCATCTCAGACTGGTTTTTTGAACATGGCAATGAGTTCACTGTACTCAAATGGCCTCCACAGTCACCAGATCTCAATCCAATAGAGCACCTTTGGCATGTGGTGGAACGGGAGATTCGCATCATAGATGTGCAGCCGACAAATCTGCAGCAACTGCGTGATGCTATCATGTCAATATGGTCCAAAATCTCTGAGGAATATTTCCAGTTCCTTGTTGAGTCTATGCCATGAAGGATTATGGCAGCTCTGAAGGCGTACCTTAATAAGTTCATAAGGTGTACCTTATTAGTTCCCATTGTACCTTGTAAAGGGGCCGGTGAGTGTATGCATGTACTTTAGTAAAAACAGTAAGTTAAGTATGATTATATTTAATAAACCTAAACCAAACCCTCTTCTTAAACCAAGTATTCTGTTGATTAATATTAACTCAAACTAGTTAAACTAAATTAAACTACTTATTGTATCATTATAACAAAAACAAGAAAACTAGAGAAGAGGAACATTAATACTGTGAAATTCTTAGGTAGAAGAAGTACACTGTATTTACAGTTCCAAAATGTTTATTAGTAAAAGGTTTTGACCAGTCATATCTTGTTTAAACAAACGTATTTATTTATGTTCTTACTGCTTTATGTATTACTTTTTTCATTTAGAATTAGATTTTTTAATGTGCAAACCTAATTTTAGCATTTTTATTATTAGCAAATATGTGTCATCCATCCTGGAAACTAAGGGTATGTTTAGTTTACACAATAATGAAACAATAATGCTTTGTTTTTTTTTTTAAATATTTTGTCTACAGATGACAATGTTGTCAAATCAAACTCCTCTACATGGCACATTGAAAATGCATTTTCCTTTTCACTTTTTAGCTGAAACTGGTGTTGTTTTAATGGCCCCTTTTTTTTATTTTTGAAATTTTAAAAATAAATGGCGGATAATTTGTTCTTGTTACACGTTTCATATTGTTACCATAAGATGAATTATGCATAATTATATGCAACTAACCCTAAACCGTAACCCTAATCACAAAGTAGGTACAGTACATGTAATTAATTAGTATTACTGAGTAGTTGAATGAATTGTGAAGAACACTTTAAAGTGAAGCGGTAACTAAATTTCTATACTTCGGTGTCTAAATAGATATAAAAAAACAAGAATAAATAAAAAACTAAAATGTTCTCTGAGTCCTCTTGTACCTGTTTGATTATACTCTGGCTGCTGACTCCCTGCAGTACTGCAGGTGCTGTTTGGCTGTGTGCAGGGCTGGCAGGGGAGCTCGTCTGAGGTTTGGTTACTGTGACCGCAGAGGCAAGACCTGGAACAGTAAGACTGGCCTGACCACGAGAAGCCTGCACCTGAATGGGGCTTCCTGCAGACTGGTTTCTTAATGGCAGAGACACCACTGCCTGCTCAAAACAGACAGAAAAACAAGAATGAGAATCATGCATTTCACTGGACATTGCTAAACACATCATCTGCTTATAAGAAAACACAGAAGGCACAAACATTGGGTCTCATTCACTAAACATTTTGCCTAAAATGTGCATACAGATGTTTTCACGAATAAGTCATGATTAAGCCTACACAGAATCTGTGTGTGCAGAAATCCACAGGTTCGCAGATTTTTAACACATAATTGAGTCTATGAATTTACTTGGGTAAATGTGTGTAAATTTATATTTATTCTGTTTTTAAATTAATTTCACTAGTATTGTTGTGATTTAATAATAGTAATATTATAGTGTTTATATGATTTATTTACAATAATGTTAATCTAGAAATCTTATTTGATAATGCTAAATATGAGCAATTCCAGTGTTTTGGATGTGACATTTGCAGTAAAAACTCAAAACGTATATTCACAGAGAAAGTATTTGTTAATATTATATTGAAACATCTGTTTATATCTTCCAAAACAACTGACCACAGAGTCAGTTTAAGTAGATCTATTGTATAAGACTTGCTTTATTTACCAAATAAGTGGATCTAATTGGATTTGCATTGTAAACTTTAAATAAAAAGGTTAAAAAGGGTTTTTTTTTTTGAGTATATTCAGTTTTCTTTCTTGTTATGATACTGCTTAAATCATTCTGCATAATCCATAGATTTTTTACAAAAGTCTCCACAGAAACAGTAAAAAATATAAACTGATTCTGTCTGGCCCTCGTCATGATTCATCAAAAACGTTCATAATCGGTATGATACCTACTATCAGATCTAATGAGAACTCAGATTCAATGTGACCCATTACTTTTTTTCCTGCTGGATGATTCATCACTCTCTTAATTCATCAACCAACGAAGAATTTTATCCATATGGCTGGATCTCTCTACTCCAGTTGATGTTTCTTGAAAACTCTACCTACTAGACATTATTAGTTTGAAACATACCACAACCAAAATAAATGGCGCCGGTAAGAAAATTGTATAATTTTGATTAACTATCAGAGAAACTGTATCAGACATGCTTCAGTCTTGATTTTGTACCTATTATTCCATTATTACTGTTTTATTATATTTACCTTTCAGTTGGGTGGATCTCATGCTTTGCTGTATATAGTTCAAAATCTAAAAAGACCTAAAAAAAACTTCAAACTAAAATTTATTCTAATGTATAAAACAATTCAAAAATAACTTATACCATGTGTATGCAACAATCACGTAAACCCAGGACCTTATTATTTCTGGCTTCCACCTCCTTGAGAAAAAAAACTGGAAAGCCCTTATAATGACCTGGTTTGGGCATGTATTGTGCAAATTACAAACATGTATGTGGTTGCTCATTCTGAAGACTCCAATTTAAATCAGAAGAACGAGTTTGAATTAAGTGGAAAGTTCAAATGTGCGTATCAATACCAAAAATGTACACAATTATTGGTGATTGAGAGACCTATTATTATTATTATTATTATACAGTAGATGAGATGTTGTAATGCACCTGCGTGATGTTCTTTCCATGGGCTACAGTGACCGGCACTCTGATGTGATGAGGGCTCTGGTGCACTAGAGTTGCTGCTTGGCCTGCAGTAGACGTCTGAAGACCAGGCTGAGCAGTGACCACTCGCACCTGAGGCAGAGAGCCGGTGGCAGCTGAGTGCGCCACTACCCGAGTGGCAGACTGCGGAGAGGCCTGCTGGGAGACCTGTGGACTGGGCTGACTAGAAGAGAGCAGGGTTCCTAACTGAGGCATGGTAGGAGGAGACACCAACAGGACACTGGGAGAAAAAAATAGATGATTGTGAATATGAAAGTCAAATAAAGATATGTATTTTAATCCTCAACTTTAGTTGTTCAAGATGTACACTGAAAAAAGTGAAAACATAAATTACTTTGACTTGTTACATTTAAATTAATTAAACCTGACAAACGTAATTTATCAGAGTTTTCAGTAGTAAATTAAGTTAGATATTTTAGGTTTAACAAGTTTTAGTAATTTATTTAAGTGAACAGGAATGGAACAGTACATGCAGTACAGAACAAATCATTTCATTCTCATGTTCATATAATAATATTTTTATGTTTTGTGGCAAGTACAAGTATTGTTCGCTATTGATAAACTTGTTACACCTAAAAGAACTAATTAATTTTACTGAAAACTGTCATAAATTAGGTTTGTCAAACTTAATTCATGTAATTGTAACAAGTAATTTGTTTAAGTTTTCACGTTTATGGTGTAGAATGTAGATTCATGACATTTTCAAGATGTAAGATGTAGATTCATGACTTTTAGGTGAAACTGTGGTCCACTCGATTTATAAAATGCAAGTCAACGGCTACCCACACTTTAATAGTAAAACAAATAAACAAACAAACAAACAAACAAACATGTGATTTATCTGAACTAAACAGTGGGTCCCTAATAACAACTCTTACGAAGTCGAACTCAACATTATTTAAAATTTTTTATCCTGTGATCTGTAACAAATATGGCCGATTAGACATAATCATTTTGCTTTTATTCAAAAAATGTGTCAGCAAACAGCGTCAGCTTCTCCCATCCAGAACTGGATGGTCAGTTGTAATACAATTCCAAGGTATTTACGACACAAAGGAATGCACTTAGGACTGGACACACAAAAACCCAGAGAACTTCCAGAAACTCTTGGCTTAAGACTGATGTTTTTAATGTAAACTTTTATTCTCTTTCTCTTTTAATCTCTTCATTTAAACTTTTACGTCTCTTGCTCATGTATTGAAATTAAGTTTTAATTCTTCTGCAACCAATGTGTAACTCTACCACAGCTAAACAAGATCATAGATAGTTCATGTTTGATGTCCCTGCAAAGCTAATTTTGGTGTACTGTATGATTGTTTACATTTCATGTTAATACGTTTGCAACATATTAACATTTTAAGAAACTTGAACATTTCTGAATCAGTTTACACCAAAAATGCCAATGCAAATGAACATGCCAAAACCAAAAGTTTAACTTCTCATTGGTTAACTTGGCCCGGGAGGGTGGGTACAAACCATCCTTATAAAAGCTACCACCCTAAGGCCCCACCCCACGCCAGAGAAGAACAGAAAAGCTAGAAGAAGACTACAGACAAGAGAAAGACTTGAACCCAACACGGAGAACCCCAGAGAACTCCAATGAGCAGGCGGGGATCCAGACTATATGGGTTAATCGCACAGTTCAGACATTCCCATCTCGATACCTTTCTTTCTTTCTTTCTTTCTTTTCCACCAAGAATCTAGTTAAGTTTAGTGCGCCGCAATTCCCATTCCGAGTGCACCAGTAGTCATCCCGACTAGCCTTTTTGCAGCTTTCAAAACTTGAAATGACCAACTCCACACCAGTCCAAGCCTCACGAGGACAAAAGAACTGATGACCAGCTAACCACTTGCTCAACAGAGGGAGTTCTTCACATAACAAAAGGAACGCAAGTAACACTTCCAGACTACCACTGAACTGGTGTAAACTAAATGTTACCAGTGGCGTAGCGGGCCCTGTGTGAGGTCTACCAGATCTACTTTGTGGTCGTCTCCCACACCTACTTTTCGGCTTTATGAGCACTTACAACCGCCCCATCCTCCCAAACCACTTTTCGATATTAGGAGAGCACTCAACCCCCCACTCCCTGCTCTTCAGTTTACGATCGCCGTCATCACCCGCCACCACTTTTCAATTTCACCATTTTGTGCTATGCCACTGACTGTAACCCTAAAGAGAGCATAGAAGGGTTAAATTGATTATTCTTGGTTCGCTTGGTTTGGTCTTACAACATCCGAGGTTTTTCCATCATTTCACTCTCAAACTCTTATTTTTCTTCCTTTACTATTTGCTACAACATGTATGAATGCATGTTTTTGTTAGGTGTTAGTTTGTTTTAGATTAGTCAATAAAGTTTCATTTTGTATAAAGAAAGGTGCCTGTGCATGTTTATGAAAGGTGCCTGCTCATCTGGTTCATAACTGGTTCAGCCCACCCACGTTTTTTAGTTGTTTATCTCCCTTCATATTCTCCATTCCTTAAACCTATTGAGGAATTTTTTTCTGCCTGGGGATGGAAAGTGTATGTCCGAAATCCACACACACGTATACCCCTTCTTCAAGCTACAGTTGATGCTTTTCATGGCTGGATTCGCCATGCAAGTGGATATTTCCCCCACTGCTTGGCAAGACCAAAACAGAAAGGAGGATGCAGTATAGCTGGGTTTTTTTTTACTGTAACTGTAACTTTTACATTAAGCACATCAGTGTTCAACTGTTCTTATAAATGTCTATTCATGCTCGTGTGTGTCATTTGAAAACAAAATACCATTTTGAGAAGAAATCACATTGTTTTGAATGTAAAGTTTCATTTTGCAGAAGAATTGAAGGGTTTTGCCCAATGTGTGTGTGTTTTGTGATTTGTGTGTAGAGTTCTGACAATACGAGACATGCTTTCAGAAAATGTGTGTAAACAATTGGGAAAGACTGTAAACCATACTGAACTAAGCTAAACTGAACTTAAACTCTGAAAACTGAACTACACTGTTTCAATTTATGATGATCTCTTATGTGAAGCTGCTTTGACACAATCTACATTGTAAAAGCGCTACACAAATAAAGGTGAATTGAATTGAATGTATAATTATGCAAACATCTGAGGAGATTTCTCTGCATGAAAGACCCGTGAATAGCAAATTAATCTGCTGCTGAATCTGCAATGTAGTAGGAAATTTAATATGAAAGAAATGTGGATGATGTGACGATTATTTACATGTAACTAAGCAGCATAATGGTCCGTTAATGAGGAAGTAGCATGTCTCAAATATTGCATACTCTACTGTTATACACTCAAAATTACTTTTAGGCAAAGGATATGTAGAAGAATTAGGACACATGATATGTTTTTTTACTCTTAAAGTGCTCATAGATGTTGACTTGCAATTTATTTATCCCCAATGACCAGTTTAAACAAAAAATAAAATACAATTAAATAAATAAATAACTTCTTTATTGTTTTACTAACATCTTGAATAGCCTAAGAGTGAGTAAAATATTTAAAGTAAAGTATTTATAAGGTTGTCACAAAAGCATATCTTCAGCAAAATCATGCGCCAATAGTCTAATGGTTAAGTGCGGCAACATTTAGCACCATAGTGTTTACGGTGACCCGAGTTCGATTCCCGCCTCGAGATCCTTTGCTGACCCTTTCCCTCTCTCTGCTCTCAATACTTTCCTGTCTGTAACCTCCATTATCCTATACAAACTAAAGCTGAAGAAAATAATTTAAAAATTATTATTAAAAACAAACACATACAAAAAGGCACAACTAAGCAGCTTTATGTTGATTTTGTTGGAAAATCTGTGTAGCAATTATGGATGGCAAAATATTGGAATTCATATGGAATTGACAAAAGATTTTTTGTCTTTTATCAATTATGAACTCATTTTATTCCTGTGAAATACACAGGTTAAAGGGATATGTTAATTAAAATGAATACTCTGTCGTCTCCTCAGCTTCACGTTGCTTCAAACCTGCATGACTTGAACCGAAAATGAAAGATTCTAGGAATTTCATGAGCGTAAATCTTCTTTGGAATGTTCCGATTAATAATTTTCTTAGTATTTCAACAAAGACAACAGTCATGTGGGTTTTGAAAGACATATGACCAGCCTTGCAGATGACCTGAACTAAAAATGTAAGTATTTCATTCATCATCCACTGACCTGGGATTGGTTTTGACAGGCTCTGGAGCGGCTACTTTAGTTGGAATGGCTGCTGTGGGAGGGAGGGGTGATTTAGGGGTTCCAGGAGTGCTTTGTGTAGAGGTGGATGGAGTTTGAGACAAGCTGGTGGCAGCAATGGCTATTCCTTCACTGCTTGTGCTCTGACCAGTCTCAGCAACACCGTTCTTACTGCCTGGCTCCTTACCGCCTGCCTTCTACAATACACACAAACATAAACATACTCAACAGTTGATCAGCAAATCAGCAGTGACCAAAAATGCTGCTTTACATTTCAAATGAGCATGCCAGCAATAAAAGGAGTGTAAAAGGCAGAACGTACAGGTTTTGGTGCTGGTTTGGGCTTCTGCTGAAGAGCTTTCTTGGCTTTGGCAGCTGCAGCTTGGGCTTGGTGTATTCGCTCTGATTCAAGAGAGATGATCACGATAAGAGCCTGGATCTATTTAACATTTTGTATTTGCAAAGTATAAAAGCAAATGTATACCCTTTTGCTTTAAAGCTTCATTTGCATAGTTGTTTGAGAGTCAGGAAAAAATTCTGGAAGCATCTGGTGTGCAGGGCTGTGCATCTCAGCTATTGCTACTTTTTTGCCCCTAATATTCTTATACAAACCCCAAGAGTAACACTCTTAAATTTCATTGTATACTTTAGTGTTATGACAATAAAAGCTTTGGAATATTTCATGCAGTGTTGTTTTTGCCCCTATAAAGCCCCCCTTTTTTTTTTAAAGATTTGTTTTTGGCCATTTTGCCTTCATTAGGTGGATAGGACAGTACTTCAGACATAAAGCAAAGAGGAAAAGAGAGATGGGGAAGGGACGGCAAATGTCCTCAAGCCGGGATTCGAACTCGGGACGCCTTGAAGTGCTACTGCACCATACGTCAGCGTGCTAACCACTAGGCTATTGCGCCAACCCTATAATGCTATTTTAGGGGTTTTGATTTTGTTTTGGAGGTCTTCTACAGCCACAAATCTTCCACTTGTAATCACAATGATACCTTCAGTAATGATGGCATCAATTACACTGCAAAACAAGTCAAGCCAGAGTCCTTATCTTATAGATGTGCATGCAAAAAAAGGAATTTGCTTTCATTGCGCAGAAAACAGGGCGTCACAATGGCGCAGTGGGTAGCACAATCACCTCACAAGAAGAAGGTTGCTGGTTCGAGCCCTGGATGGGTTAGTTCTGTGGGCATTTCTGTGTGGAGTTTGCATGTTCTCCCTTTGTTTGCGCGGCCTTCCTCCGGGTGCTCCGGTTTCCCCCACAGTCCAAAGACATGCACTATAGGTGAATTAAATAAGCTAAATTGGCTGTAGTGTATCTGTGTGAAAGACTGTGTATGCGTGTTTCCCAGTGTTGCGTTGATGATGGAAGGGCATCCGCTGCGTACAACATATGCTGAATAAGTTGGCGGTTCATTCCGCTGTGGCGACCCCTGATTAAATAAGGAACTAAGCCGAAAATAAAATGAATGAATGAATGTGCAGAAAACAGCAAAATTCAACACAAACTGAACTCTTCCAGTCCACAGCAAACAACTACAGTGTTTTTGAGTCAAAACAGAGGTTTTCTGTAGACCACAGTAAAGATCGTGGGCTGGCAATATGTAAATCTGTAACAGATCTACATAGGTTTCAGCAGGAAACATATGGTTTATATTTGTTCTTTCCTTTTGGAGACAATAACTGCATTTATGCTGAACTCTTTCACAGTCAGGATGACACATAAAAGTTAAACTAGGAAAAAATAATAAATGGGGCACTTCACCTATCTATTACTATTACAAATTTTAACATTTATAAAATGTAAACGGCCAGGGAAATTAGTAAGATTAGTAAAAATGTGAAAGTTTAAGCACTAAATTATAACCAAAAAAAGCTTAAATTAAAAAAAATAAATAAAATACATTAAAAAATAATAAAAAATTTAAATATAAATAATTTTACATTTAATAATGGAGCCTTCTCACAAGAGTGTTGTGACATGTTTAACGCTCATCATAATCTTAAATCCTTTAAAGTTTTTAATATTTAGATTTTTTTCAAAAACATATGACCATTTATATGCATGCATGTATGTATGTATTGCATGAGGGGTGCCCAAACTTTTTCTTATGAAGGGCCAAAATCCAAACTTGATTGAGGGTGGTGGACCGAAACTAAATATACTAAACTGTATTAAATTAAAGTTGGTCAACATCTTAAAAAAATGTGTTTTAGGCCAACCTTCCTAATCATTTGTCCATCTTTTCTCTATTTAGTTGGCGGACCATGGGCCATCTTTGGCCTGCGGGCGCTAGTTTGGGCATCTCTGTATTATATCATCTTTGTGTCAAATTACAAAAAACTAATTACTGCTTATGCACTGTGTTTCTAATGCAGCGTCTATGGGGCTGAGAGTAAATTTGACATTATTCTCTCCTCTGGCTGCCGTCATCAATCTCACAAATTTTTTTCCATTTTTCTGAAAGTCTTGATAACACTATCGTGGCATTTTTCTTTTATTATTTCAGCAAACAGGGTTGTAAAAAAATATTTGTTGTACCCTCCCATTCACTGCGCTCTAAGTTTACCCAACCATGATGTCTTCCGCTACTGAGAAACCCAGAAATGTGAAAAGGGTCTATAATACTAAATCTACAATTTTGGCATCATCCTCTCATGTCTGACTGTGCAGGATCATATTTACCAACAGCAGCATATGGAAATCTGATACAGCCTGCTGTTCTCTGAGTCCTAAACCTGTTATACGTGTTGAACAACATGAATATAGTATACACATTCTGATCCACAATCTGCCTGTAGCAATGAAACTTCTTGCCCTTTACGTTGCAGTACGTGAATCACTGCATTGATTTACAGGGCTGCTTACCAAACTCCTCTTGGCTTCGGTCCCTGTGCAGGTAGATCCATAGTTTGCGGCCGATGTCATATTTCACGCAGGGGTCTTTCTCGTAGTGTAGGCGGTCGAGGGCACCGCTTACCACTGTGTTCACCTAAAAATACAAAAATGTGTGGGTGTGAAACTGATTAACGTGCTAGAACAGTAAATACAACAACATGACAAACGTGCCTGACCTGAGCGCTTGTGACATCAGGGGCAAGGAATTGGGAGTCTTTGAGTAATTCACAAATCTCAGCTCTAGTTCCTTCTCCGTTAGGGAGTCTGGCGGCAGCATCTCGAACTGCATTCATGTAAACAGTAAATGTATGTATTATATTCCTTTTAATTTGCCCTCAATACAAAATCAATCAAATCTAAGGATTATTATAGGGACATTTAAAAAAATTAATCAACCCAGCAAATAATGTTTACTTGCACGGATCTTTACTTTATAAGACCTCAATGTATCACCAGGAGTTATAGGTATTAATTTGGTTAGCTGCTTGAAATTTACTCTAAAAGTCTTCTGGTAACACTTTTTTTAATAAGCCTGTATAAAAAAAAAAGTTTAATTAATGTAATTTCATTATAATATATGTGGAATTCCCTATTAACTATATACTGTATATATTCTATATACTTTACAGACTTTAAAGGGATAGTATACCCAAAAAGTGAAAACAGACTTAGACTAACTCAGACTTAAGTGGTTCTAAACTTTTGATTTCTTTCTTCTGCTGAACACAAAACAAGATATTCTAAAGCATGTTGGATGTTGGACACAAAACAACCACTGACATCCATGGTAGGAACAAAACATACTAAGTAAACCAATGGCAGCTTTTCTCCAACGTTCTTCAATATTTCTATCTATGTGTTCAACAGAAGAAAGAAACTGAACCAGTTTTGGAACAAGAGGAGAATGAATAAATGGCCGAATGTAAAGTTTTGGGTGAACTATCAATTTAAGAAAGCAAGAAAATATGAAACTATGAAATATACTGTATATGGTCCATTGGATGGTCCAACTTTTAGGTGTCAAATTATGTTTGATAATCTTACTGTTATTAGTATTCATGATTCATTATATTATTTTCATTATAATACAATAATACTGTAATAATACTACATAAATTCAGGCATCAAATAGAGTGTCACCAATCTTACTTAATGTTCAATTAGGGCTGGGCGATTTGGCCAAAAATCTAAATCTCGATTAATTGAACATTTTAACTCGAATACGATTAATGAATGATTATTTGATGTATTTATTTCATGTTTTTGCCCTTATAGTTCACTGACAAATTTTGTACAGTAAATATGCTCGCATATTACAAGTGAGAGATTTTTGAATGTTGGGTGGATTACTTGATTTTAAAATAATTGAAGAAAACACATACTATCTATGATTATTTATTGAACATCAATGTTGAATAACTGAAATTAAAACACTTTGCGCCACTCACCGTCGTCACCGATATCAAACCGACCAATCACAAAGCTTGCGCTACGCGTAGTTGTGATGTGCAAGTACATTATTTTGAGAGGTGAGCGTGTATGCGAAGGCTGCGCCAGATTGTACACGTGCCCTTGGCAGAAGTATAATATCGTAATAATAAGTATAAATCATAACATAATAAGTAAAATTCAGCCTTAACAGAGCGGGGTCACGTGACTCCATGCACAGTAGGGAAAGTAATTGAACAAATTGACCTGGAAAATTTTTTATTGAGTATATATTCTGAACGTCGGTTTCGATTATTTTTCAATTAAATCGCCCAGGCCTAAGTTCAACTGAGGGAAAAAAAATCACCTGCATCTTGGATGTCTTAAGGGTGAGTAAACTGCTAACAATTTCATCTGTACATTACTGTACAAAATATAAATATAACTATACCTTTAATTGTTTTTAGGGTGAACTCTCCTTTTCAATTAAAGGGTTGGTTCACCCACAAAATGGAAATTCTGCAATCATTTACACATCTTTCACTATTTCAAAGCTTATTTGTGTTTCTTTCTTCTGTTGAACACAAAAGAAGACATTTTGATAAATGCACCCACCTGACTTCCATAGTAATTTTTTTTCCTAATATGGAAGTCAATGGCTGCCAGCAACCAGAACGCTGCAACATATTTTCTTTTGTGTTTAACAGGGAGAATAATTAATATTATAATAATTGAGGGAGTATAAATGATGAGGACATTTTTATTTTTTAGGTAAACAAAATTTTGAAGCAAAAAAACAAACAAACAAACTAACTAACTAACTAACTAACTAACTAACTAACTAAATAAATAAATGGAGAAGATCATTACTAAACCATGCCAATAATAATACTTTAACACCCCTAACAAAACTACAAAAAGGACTCATTATTTACCAAGAGACAGTATGGTGACATAAGCCGGTCTGTCAGAGCGCAGCAAAGAATGTTCTCTTGCTTTATTGAGTGACGTCTCTTTGTCAAAAACTCCCTTGACTGGTCCCACCACAGACTCAAAGCCATGCATTCGGTAGGTGAAGGCTTTGTGAGGCTGATCATAACGCTGCTGTTCCTAAAGAACAGAAACATATCAGTGACTGAAAGAATAATAACAGGCTACATTCCACAAGCAGCGCAGCAATCCGGAAAAATATGCATTTGACAGTGTATGCTTGGCAAAACCCAGAGACTAACCTGTTCTTGAAAAACATGCCTTTCCTCTCCAGTACTAGGCCTCACCACATAGTCAGTCCATCTAATGAAGAATAGAAGAAACAGAATGAAAAGCTAGAGTAAACTACAAGAACAAAAGGTGTTTGGTTTATGTTTGAAGCTTACGGCTAAATAAACACACTGTAATCCACAGTTAAACTCACACTCTGGGTGTTGGAGGAGTAAGTTCTGCAGTTTCCTCTCCTTCTTGCTGTAAAACACATATCAAATTTGAATTTAAGAAAATAGCATGCCATCATTGTGGGATAGAATTGAAGCCCTCTACTACCTTGACTATCACATGATCCTTTGACTCCAGCCATAACTGGCACAGGGCACTCAGATCTTTATCCCCATCCTGACTCGAACCTGCACACATCAGTGCAAAGAAATGAATTCTATTAAAGACAATTATATAATTATATCTTCATTCTAAAACAAAATGATCTGTTTTTATTCAGCATTGGTATTATAAATTAACCATAAGTGATTCTTTTTAAATATAAATATGTATATTTCAAATGAATTATGTTCTTTTAATTTTGTTTGTTAATAAAATAATCCTGAAAAAATGGTTTCCACTAAAATCTCAATCCGATTTCAATACTACTAATTAATATAAAAATGTAATAATACTATTTATTATAATTATACTATTATTTATATACATTTATTATTATTACATTTTACAATTTTGTATTTCTTGAGCACCAAATCAGCATATTAGAATGCCTTCTGGAGGATCTGCACCTGGAAGAAAATATCATCATTGATCATCATACCAATCCATTTCCATTGCTGGGAGACTTCCTTGAACTCCACAAAAGGTATGAAGCCAGTGGGCAGAGCCATTACACCAGCTAAAAAAAGATGAAAAGATAATATTCATTAGGCTAAATACTAAAACGCATCATTCAATGTATACCTAGAATAATTGATTGAATTTGATAGATTCAGGCATACTGCACCTTTGCTCTCTCCAGCTAGAAACTGTAAAGCGGGCACTACCACCTCTGACCAGCAGGGGGCCATAGAGAACCATGGGTTGAGTGTGCTTGCTGGAGAGGACTGCCACTGCTGGACTTTCTCTTCCATCTAAAAGCAACAACAAAAAGACAACCATACTTTACATTTCATATTGTTGAAAATGTGAAGTGAAGGTAGTGAAATGCTGTTAAACACCCTTTGGTTAATTCTGCAAGTTTTTTCTACCATATCATAAACCAGCATTCCGCAAGGTTTATACACAAAACTTCATGATTTAAAGAAATGCCAAAAGGTAGTTGAGCATTTATAAGAATAAACATTAGGATTATTGCTCCTGATTCATCCACTTCAGATGCGTGAATCTGGTTTCAATGCCTTATCAAAATTTATGCTAGAACTAAGACTAAATGTGCAATGTGGGATTTTTTCCACAGCTTTTACAAATTTGCACTTTATAAATGATTTGCAAATTGAAAGACAATTACCTTGTTTTATGAGATTAAAGTTTAATAATCTGTTTGTCTGCTGAATTTGTTAGCATTTAGTTTTTGTAACTGGGTCCAGAAAAAACTCAAAACCTGATTTGTATTAATCAACCTATATATTAATACATCGACAAAATATTAAGACAACTGGTATCGGGCATATCAGGTATCCCTAATTTTAATAGTAGAGGAACACTCATCTTTTTTTAGAAATGGGCTTATTTTGTCAAGTCAGCGAGAGTTAAATCATTTTTATTTTTTTTTTCTTAAGCATTTTTAATCCATAAATCCATAAATCAATTTCTTGGTCTGACATGAGAACTTTTAACTTAGCTTAGCATAAACCATTGGATCGGATTAGACCATTAGCATCTTAATCAAAAACTAATTTTGAAAGAATTTTCATAATTTTACTAGGCATAAATATTCTGTAGCTGCATCATGTACTACGACCAACGGAAAGTGAATGAAAAGTTGCTATTGACCAATGAAAAGTTGCTATTTTCTAGACCAATCAGACTATGAATTATACTTTCATTCTGCCCATGGCTGCAGCTGGTGCAATGATATTATGCAGCACCTGAAAAAACTCCAGCTAGGTAAATAAATAAAGGTATAGGACTAAGATTTGATCAATTACAACTAATTACCTCTAGGTGCCTTGCAAAACGAGCCTATTTGTCAAAAAAAGCAGAGAGTTCCTTTAAACAAAATAAGGACATTTTTGATAATAAAGAAGGAGCAAGTATGTCTAAATGTCTAACCAGTACTGACTATATGTTTATGCTGTAAATACATATATTTAATACATTTGCAGTACGTACCGTTGAGGATGTTGCTAGACCTTCCAGTCTGAGGATGTCCTCCAGCAAATGAAAAAAGCTCATGGCTATCTCTTCCACTGTGTCAGGGCTCGTCTGTGGCTCATCGATGGGTCTTTTGAAGGAGAAAGAAATACATGAGTTCAGAGCTGAAAGTTTTGGATGAGGTCTAATCCAGCGTAGAAAGACCTACTCTTCTTTAACGCTTTGTGGAGGAGCAGCGGGAGCATCAGTGAGGCCTGGGTTCATGGGTGGAGCTGACATCTGAACATCACAGACCTCCTCCGATTCTATTTTAATAGGCCGTATCTTTTTCTTCCTCTTCTCCTCCTTTATCTTCTTTTTAGGTACGGCCAGGTCAAAGACAGCTACAGGGAAAAAAACAAGACATTAAGCCTTTTGATTTTTTCACGCAGCTCATATTTAGGGAGGAAATACAGAGCTTATCGTTCGTTCTCACTCGTAACTGATCCTTTTCTGCCGATGTTGACTCGTGACATGATATCACCAAGATGAAGGTCTGAGGTCATAAGGTCAGGGTGATCCTAAAAATGACATCAATTATGATTATAATTATGTTGTATCATCTACTGCAGGGGTTCAGGGGTGGATATTAGATTAGATTAGATTCAACTTTATTGTCATTACACATGTACACGTACAAGGCAATGAAATGCAGTTTAGGTCTAACCAGCAGTGCAATAGCAGCAAGTGCAGGATACAGGTATAAGTTATAAAGTGCAGTTATAGAAAAACTATGGTAATATTTACAGATGGATGTACTATGAACATTATATACAGGTTGTATTAGCTATGAACAGCGATTTACAATAAATGAATATATGTACAGGTTGCTATTAGTATTGGAGATTGCTATACAGTGCTATATAGTATTGGAGACTGCCGACAGGAACAGTGAACAGCTTTGCCAGAGTGCATCTGAAGCTTATATGCAAGTTTATTTTACATTCTATGGCACTATTGAGCCTCGGTAGATCCTCCTGTATGGGTGCGCGTCCTTATTATAAAACACTCACAGGACATTAATTTGGACAATTATGCGGATATATTAAATAGTTTACACAAAAATACACAAAGAAAGACTTTCCCTTTCCCGTCAGTTTGAAGTAATCAATCAGAGAACAGAAGAAAGTGCAATACTTCGATCATTTTAATATAGCATATTAATAAAATAGGAAAATTATAGTATAATATTGAGAGTTCATTTTAAGCTATCTCGCGGCCCACCTGCAGGATTGCTGAGGCCCACCGATTGAGAATCCCTGATCTACTGCAAGGGATTTCAAGCTTAAAGATTCTACAGACCACCAAAAAAATCATCCTCGATCGAGGAAACCATTATTCTAATATTTAAGAGGCAGATATCAACTTCCATGTATTATAAAATATATATATTTGTAAAAGAACTGAAGTATAAATGTGTAAATCAAAAATTTTTTTTAATAATGATTAAATACAGACAGATAAATATATTTATCTGTTAAATTACTTATTTATTATATTCCATTTATTTACATTATAAATTAATTATACTTATCAATTAAATATAAAAATATATAAATGAAAATGATAAAATTTTTTATAAATTAGTAAATATTAATGTTATAATATCCTTGCAATGATTTGGTGTATGCTTTTAAAAGGCCATATCTTCATATCATATTAACAAAAATATAATAAAAAAACCTTTATCTACATGCTGCATGTTTACGAACTTAAATGTTTCCAGTTAAATAATTGTTTATTGTTACTAAGTTTCAGAATTTATTTTTGCATTTTTGAGTTTCTTGAAGGCAAAAATTGTAAGGGCCATCAAATGCCACAAACAAAACTGTATTAACATTATAAAAATCCTGCTGAAGGAAAAAAAAAACAATAACATTATTAAAAAACAACAATAAACTCACCGGCTGTCGTTTTCTTTTCTCTCTGTGACGGTGCAGCATGGCTCTCAGTTCCTTCTCACCCAGCTCAGGCTTGTCTGCACGGAAAATCATCTTTAGTCTCTAATAACTTCATACTGCTTTGTTTAAGCATCTTTAACTGACCTCTGGTTTTCATGTCCTGAGTAGAAAGGCTGGGAAGAACTCTGAGAGAAACAGTTGGAGTTGGAGAGGAGGGCGACTGAGGAACAGGTAACCAAGAGGCTGAATCTGCTTGCATAAACATAAAATCACAACTTCGATCAACATGCCATGACCACTCAATGGTGCTGAAGAGTTTAACCCTCACCATCTTCATCAGATGACACATTACTATCTCCACACTCTGTTTTGACATCTTTCAGTATGTGTCCCACTCGACGTCTCACCCTCTGCTCCAGCATCTCTTTATGAGAAGAAGCAGGATATCTGCGTTTGACCGCAAGCTCAGGTCCACTGCGCACAGCCAAATCCAGCAGCTCCTGCATTAAAAAAGGAAAAAATAATACACAATTCACAGGTGCTAATTAGTTGTTTACATACAGTTAGAGTGGAGGTTACACAAACTAGAGCTTATGTGCCAGTTTGACCCAGAAATAAAACAATTGGAAAGCTTTCGATACTGTGAATTTAAAATATTGTGATGGTGAATGTGCTTTTGTGCAGTACCTTGGCTGATTTAAGTCTTTCACGGACAAATAATTTGGCAATATACCACCAGCAAAAAGATTAATTCAGAAACTGCCATACTTTATTACACTTAAAAAATTATTTAGGGGCATTTTGACTGCATTTTGGGCCTTTTTCATTGCATGTCAGGCCTGTGTCAACCTATTGTACACTACCTGACAAAAGTCTTGTCATCGATCCTCATTGTAAGAGCAAGAAATAATAACCTGACTTCTAGTTGATCATTTGGAAAAGTGGCAGAAGGTAGATTTTTCTTATGAATCACCTGTTGAACTGCATCCCAATCATCACAAATACTGCAAAAGACCTATTGGAACCCGCATGGACCCAAGATTCTTACAGAAATCAGTCAAGTTTGGTGAAGGAAAAATCATGATTTGAGGTTACATTCAGTGTGGGGGCATGCGAGAGATCTGCAGAGTGGATGGCAACATCAACAGCCTGAGGTATCAAAACATTTGTGCTGCCCTTTACATTACAAACCACAGGAGAGGGCAAATTCTTCAGCAGGATAACACTAATATTTCAGCCTCCATATCAAAGTTCCTGAAAGCAAAGAAGATCAAGGTGCTCCAAGACTGGCCAGCCCAGTCACCAGACATTAACATTATTGAGCATGTCTGGGGTAAGATGAAGGAGGAGGCATTGAAGAAGAGTCCAAAGAATCTTGATGAACTCTGGGAGTCCTGCAAGAATGCTTTCTTTGCCATTTCAGATGACTTTATTAATAAGTTGTCTGAGTCATTGCGGATATGTATGGACGCCGTCGTCCAAGCTCGTGTGAGTCATTCACAATATTATTGCTTTTCCACTGCACCATGACTTTATATTCTATACTGTACATTATTTCTGTTAAGTGAGAAGTCTTTATCTAGGCAAAGTCAGACCTTACTGTCCCAATTAAATATTTAAAAATCATAGCATGATCATATTTTATTTTGGTAAAATAAGTGTAATTTAGAGGCCTTTGCCTTTCATACAAGCCACTTCTGAAACCAATTGATCAACTATAAGTCAAGTTATTATTTGTTGTTCCTAAAACTTGGATAGGCGACACGACTTTTGTCAGGTCGTGTAGATCAGTGTTTCCCAACTTTGTTCCTGGAGGCACACTAACAGTACATATTTTCGGTGTTTCTCTTATCTGACCCATTAACTTCAGGTTTTGGAGCCTCTTCTAATGTTCTGATGAGTTGATTCAGGTGTGTTTGATTAAGGAGAGGTTGAAAATGTGGACTGTTGGTGTGCCTTCAGTAACAGGGTTGGGAAACACTGGTGTAGATCACATGACATAAATTGTGCTTTTACTACCTTTTTACCAAGTACAAATCCAGCACTGAACTTCCCAGTATCAGGACAGACACTACAGTAATTAAACTGTTTAAACTTTTGAATTAAATCTTTTATCCTTACTAAGGCTACATCTTTTTGATTAATAATAAACACTTTTTTACTGTAACAACTAAAAATGTTTTTCTGTGATGGCAAACCTAAATGATCCAGTCTTTAACCTATGTTTTATGTTGATTTTTAATTAATATTTCATTATTTAACTAAAAGTTTGACATAATCACTCTATTTTTCCACTTCTTTCCCCAGCAGTGTTTTTTTTTTTTTTTACAAAAAAGTTGCGTTAGGGCTTCCTTTACCATAATACAACTAAAATAGAAATTGCTGTAAAAACTCGCAAAAGTCAAGAAAGTGTTGTCTTTCAATTGACAAGCTATCTTGTCAATGATGGGGAATGTGTTTAATTTAAAATATAATTTATATAAAGCATCCTTGCTAAAAAAAAAGTATTCATTTATTTCAATCTTTTGCAAAATACAGTGTAAATTCTGATTTAGGAGGTCTGCGATTTAGCTTACCTTTCTGGAGACCAATATCTGCTTGAGTAGCTTGTGATAATACTGTTGAAGGGAGTAGATTTGCCTTTTTTTCTGTGATTTGGCACACAGTTGTCTGTACTTGACCACCTCTGGGTTAAAGTAACCATCTATGAAAAGAAAATCTAAGTGAGATTTTATTAATGAAAATATAGGGAGAGAAATTAAATGTGAAATGGAGTAACCTCTGAAGAGCTTCTGGGCAATGTGCAAGGGGTTTCCAAAGAAGAAGTTTTGGTTGTTGAAAAGGTCCCCGATGATGCTGTTCTGTTCTGTAATGTTCTCGTCCGGGAACTGAGGCAGAAGCTGACGAAGATGTGTCCGCTGAGCGTCTGTGAGAACACCTGTCCATGTGCTTTCACTCAACACCGAGAAGAAGATCTCTGGCTGCTCTCACACAAAAACACACCATTTAGTTTTAATGTTTAGAAAAAGGCAAATGATTTGTAATATTAAAGTTGAAAACTCACATCCTCCAGGAGGTCTTCAGGAACTCGAACTCTGCAGTTTCCCAGCATGCACTCTTCCATCACACGTCCATCCTGGTCCATTGCAGACTCTAGTGGGTCTGTTAACATGTGATCCAGTGCATCCATCTTCACCTACACCATTCACAGCAGCAAAAGTGGAATCTGTAGGTTTACAATATTAAACATTACGAACAAAGGAAACAGTTTAGATGCCTAAAAAGATGTAGTGTACAACTAATCATTTGTATGCTGCAAATATAAACACGTTTTGATTTTGATGGTTGAAACACATTTCAAGAAACCTGTGACAGAAGCGTAAAAAAGGGTTGAAGAGCAATTCCAGTGTTATGGATCTGACATTTACAGTAAAAACTCAAAACATAAATTTAGAGAGAAAGTATATGCTAACATTATATTGAAACATGTTTATATCTTCAAAAACAACCGACCACAGAGTCATGAGATCGAAAAATATCAATCTGTAAACATTTTTCGGATTTTAAATGAGGTAAATAAACATGCGTTATGGATGTGACAAAAAAAGTCAGCGAGTTTACAGTATACAACATACTTTGTAGAAATGCTTTGAATTAAACTGCACAACCCAAAAGAAACAATGCTAATCAAAAGGATAAGAATTGCCTCTCTGTAGAACAAAAAGGATTGATTTTATTTTATTTGACATTTTTGTATTTATGAGGAATGTGAATTATGGATGTGATAACTCTCCATTATGGATATGACAGATGTGAAATTACCACTTGTGTGACTCTCAAATCAAATTGTTTAAAAACTTTGACAGGGACATTTATGAGTATTTTTACAGTGTTGTAAAATACAAGCCTACACAAAAAAAACAAAGGGTTTCGCTATTTTGTTGAAAACTTTTTTCATTTTTTTTCATGGCGAGGTTGACATTTGCATGGAATTGCTATGAAGAAGATGAAAATTAAACAGATTAAAAAAAAACAACAACAACAAGAAGGTAAACTGGTGATACTTGAGCATTTTATGTTTGGATAAAATGTGAATTGCGATAAGAATATAATTTCACAAAATGACTGAAAGAATTTCCAATTTTATATTGATTGATTGATTATTTGTAGGAGAAGGCATCTGCATAAAATACACAAAATAAATTAAATTAAAGCACAGATGAAAACACAAAAAATAAATAAACAATGCTTTATGATTTCTTGTGGAGTTGAACATTATCGAAATTCAATATGCAAAATAACACTGCATATATTCTTTACTTTATTTAAAGAATTGAACAATTAATCATCGTTAAAGTGGCAAAATGTATCATTTTTTTGTGCCCAAATGGTTTTAATTCACTTGAATTCTTTTGACTGCAGATCTTGCAATGTGACTATTGTAGATTCGCACATTGCCATATCTAGGCTAAAACAATACAGTCTTTTCAATCAAACATGGATCATGGCTGTGCCAAACTAATCAAAAATCACAATTCCCAATGCAAAAACAAAGAATTTAGGTATTTCACCAACTATATATGATATTGTGTATAATATACTAATTAAAAGAAAATTTTATGTTAAACCTGCCTCTGTACCACGGTTTTTGAGGGTATTGTAGCGAGCAATCCTGAATTTCCTGAATTGGGGCTGTATGCAATACACTGGTTTTTTCCATGCACATTTTGATATTTTGAGATACAAATTTTGGATTTAGTTTGTTTTTCAGTGTAATGGATAGAAAACACCCAATTTCAAAATGTTTCTGTTGTCACATCCATCTGTGTCTGTAAAACATAATTAATATTTTTAAGGTAGTTTTCTAAAACAGATTTTTTTTTCTTTTGCATGCCATAAATCTCCCCTTCAGCAGAAAGGAAATACAACAAAGTTTACAGTTTCATTCATAGCTATATTCCAATAGATTCTACAGACGGACATGTTCATAATTTGTCTCATTATATGTTTAAAAAATGTTTACAAAAGACAGATTAAAAACAATCTCAAACCTGATTTCAGTGTTCATACTTCTTTGCTAGGTATATATGTGCAAAATAAATCGGCGTGTGCATGTGTAATTAAACAATGCCTGGAAATATAACATTTTAGAGGACGTAATATATAAAAATACTTACAGTTCTTCAATCACCGGGAAAATATGATGGTGTTGATGATGATATCTACCTTTTTACACTATTCACCTGCACTGTCATGCCTCAACTTATTATTTATTTACAAATGACTTATTTATACATTTTATCTTTATAACATTTTACACGACTGTTTAATTTAACCGCTGTAATGCGATAAATACAACACAACTACATTAACGTACACAGCTTAACTTTCAAAGTACTTTAGCATGTTAGCTTGCGTATTACGTTGCTTTTTGTATTACATTACAAAAAAGACGAAACAATAATAGAAAAACTACAACCCCGCGGAATATTTTGCGTGAATGTATAATAACAACTTGTACACATGGCAAAAACAGACGTATTGACAACACTTTATTGATGTGTTGTAATTCTGCTACTAGCTAATGCAACAAGCTAACAGCTCTTTACGGTATTTACGCCTGTTGTGGCTTTAATAACAACATAGATTAATGGCTTATTTATTTTATATATATATATCGAGTAAATGTTTAAGGCATCTTACCATGAGTGTTTGTGTAAAATAGGAATGTATAGATTAGCTAGCGCTTCACAAGGTCGGTAGGAATAATAACATTGGTGCACATTTCCGGTCTGTCATGTGAATGTCCGTTTCTAAAGTTACCGCCACAAAATAAAAGACAAATCAATATATTTGTACATAGGTAAATAAACTAAATTCAGTATACAAATAAAATACATGTATTTAATAATTACATGCTAAATAAAATGCAAAATGTAAAGTAAATCATCCCACATGAAAAAAAATACTATTAGAGTTTTTCCCAATTGTTTACACACATTTTCTGAAAGCATGTCTCATATTGTCAGAAATCTACACACAAATCACAAAACACACACACATTGGGCAAAACCCTTCAATTCTTCTGCAAAATGAAACTTTACATTTAAAACAATGGGATTTCTTCTCAAAGTGATATTTTGTTTTCAAATGACACACACAAGTATGAATAGACATTTATAAGAACAGTTGAACACTAATGTGCTAAATGTAAAACACTTTGACCATTTCTCCATTTATCATAATGACTTACTGTAAGCCTTTTTGTTCAGTGTTACACTTAGACAGTACACAGGCCTACTTAACCCTGCTGACAAAAACAGCTTAAACCAGCCTGGTTGGCAGGTTTTAGCTGGTCAACCAGGCTGGTTTTAGAGGGGTTTTGGCTGGTTTTAGAGGGATTTTGGCCATTTCTAGGCTGGTTTCCAGGTATTTCCAGCCTGGTCTTAGCTAGTCAGGCTGGAAAATTACCAGCTAAATCCAGCTAAAACCAGCTTGACCAGTCTGGATTAAGCTGGACATAGCTGGTTTTGGCTGGTCATCTCCCAGCCTGACCAGCTAAGACCAGGCTGGAAATGGCTGGGAACCAGCCTGGAAATGGCCAAAACCCCTCTAAAACCAGCCTGGTTGACCAGCTAAAATCAGCCAACCAGCCTAGGCTGTTTTTTTCAGTAGGGAAGTGCATTGTAAATTATTTCAGAATATTGTTTTTATAAAAAACACACAAATACACGGTACCATATATATATATATATATATATATATATATATATATATATATATATATATATATATATATATATATATATATATATATATATATATATATATATATATATATATATATATATATATTACTTTATATAGATTTTACTGTATTTTTCCCACAAAACCGGTGTACAGTGTTCATCCCAACCAACACAAAGTTGCACATACGTGGTCTACATATGCCATAAACAGATGTATTTACAGAATACAGTTACAGTAAAAAAGAGTGGATTTAGAACATACACTTTCCATCACCAGGCAGAAAAAAATTCCTCAATAGGTCTGAGGAATGGAGAATATGGAGGAAAATAAACAACTAAAAAACGTGGGTGGGCAGAACCAGTTAAGAACCAGATGAGCTCTGATTTCTAAATTGCAATTCTGTGTGACAGGTGTTTACCTGTGATGAGTTAGTATGCAAAGTAGGGTAACTAACTTTACAATTTTAATGACAGTGTGTTCCTTGTGAAAACAAGAGATTTTCTGCATGAAAATTGTGGCAAATGCAGAGAATTGTGTGTGTAGTGTTTTGAAAAAGTGTGTTTTAAACCTGCAATTTGAGTGTAAATCATGAATTGTGCTTGTAGTATAGCAGAATTGGTTCAGGGGGTTGGTGCATCAGTTACATGTAGTCATTGTGTCTGAAGTACAAGTAATTTTGTGTAAACAACTAAGAAAAACTGTAATTGCTTCATTTATGACTCCATTAAATTAAAAACGGATATACGCTGTAACATTTATTGGCTTAGGCTACATCCAAGACTGAACTACCTGCAGTTTCTGTTAGAACTAAGGTGCAAAAACTAGGATGTATGCCAGCAAATGCAGGTAAGAGCAAAAGACACATGCCTCTGGTTGCTTCTCACCCAAACTCCGTCTCCCCATTCATGTTCAGGCATTTATACTGTACCTTTTCATATCCTCTTCATGTCTTATTTTACATTTGCTAGATTTTACACACACGCACACACACGCATAAACACACACACACACACACACACACACACACACACACACACACACACACACACACACACACACACACACACACACACACACACACACACACACACACACACACACACACACAAAGACACAGAGAGATTCTATTATGTCAATTTATTCTATCATCATATCTGGAATTAATCATAATCAGAATTTCTTTTAGTGTTTAACAAAGAACCCACTGAAGTATCAAGGGACATAATGGGAATGCCAATGGCACTAACAAAAATAAAAATATCAAAAGCTCACAGACACAAATGATAGTAAAACAATAGATTGTGTAAACAAATTTATAAAAATACAATCTAAAAAAAAAGAATTGCAGACATTTTCATCTTTTAAAAACTCAATGGTTTCTACTATATACATATTCACCAAATACACTTACAGGCAGGACATCAGCAGTTTATATAAAAGTATAATCTAAAGCTATTTCTATTTAAACATTTGGACTGGTAAACGATATTTGTGGTGGCATGGTGGCTCAGTGGTTAGCACTGTCGCCTCACAGCAGGAAGGTCGCTGGTTCAGTGCGTGTGTCAATGTGAGAGTGTAGAGCTGTTTTTTTGCTGGAAGGGCACTCGCTGTGTAAAACATATGCTGAAATAGTCGGCGGTACATTCCGCTGCGGAGCCACCTGATGGATAAGAAATTAAGCCGAAGGAAAATTAATGAACTGTATTTGTTCATAGGCGCTACAGGCTAATATAAAATCAGACCCACAAAGTCCATTACAGTTTTTGACGATTGCTTAAGCACAATTATGAAATGAAGGCTCATTTTGTCAAAACACTACACACAATTTCCACATCCACACACAAACAGCAGAACACATCAGATCTTTTGCAAAATGAAACACGTCATTCAAAACTTTACAACAATATAACAAAACCCAATTTTAACACCGTATAGAACACACACGCTTAATTCGAGACAAATCTGTTTGCTTCAATTACACACTGCTGATCTCAATCTTAAACACTCGTATCATTACTAACTGACTAATACTGATATAATCAGGGTTTGAGATATAGCTATAAAATACATGAACATACTGTATTCACCAAACAGTGATAGACTGATAGCTAAATATTGCCCTCTTCTAACAAACCATACAACAAATGTAAAGCTTATTTATTCAGCTTTCTGGTGATGTATACACTTCAATTTCAAAAAAATTTATTCCCATCCCCTGTCTCCTGTTTACCAATCTTCCTCCCTTTCACGCTCCCTCTTCCATACTGCGGCATTGCATTACTACTGTAAACATATTTATTGATGACTAAAAGTTTATACCTATTGCTTTTTTATTGTGGTTACAGCTGATTGGTTTGTCTACAGTTTTGCAGCAGTGTGTGTGCACACCTGATGGCTGTGTTTAACCCATGGTTCATGTGTGTGTTCATTTGAAGACCTTTACTTGAATTTGCAGGGAAATTCCATCATGAAAAATTTCTCTGTCGGACGCATCCAAGTGTGTTTAGTGATTTGCAAATCACTGTGTGTAATGAAGCTGACAACGTGCTTACAGCTGTGAAGAACTAGCCTTGTATTTTGCTCATTGAGTGTAAGGTTTTGCTAATTGTGGGAAAAGTTTAATTTTAGTGTGTAAGCAATCATAAAAAACTGTAACAGATAAACTGCAAAATCCCTGAGAAGCACTAAAGTTATGACTTACTGAAGCAACGTAGCAAAAACACTTTTCCTCTGCAGAAAAAGCTCAAAATCAACAATCCACATATACAAAGCTATATAATACACAAAGAAACGGATAAAGATTGGAGAAGAAAGTATAACAGCTCATTATAATTAAACTGAAACTTTATAATGCCGAGGGTGGTGCATAGCACATGCACTGTATGTCACCTGTAAATCACCTGACGGAAGTAGTCTCTTGTAAGTGCACATATGACAGTTAGCAGAAGTTACATGAAACTGTTTATAATTTTTTATATATCAATATTTCAATTCACTACACCTTGTGAGGCACTTTTTATTATGGATCCAGGATATCTGTAAAAATAATTGGATTCGAATGATGAAAGAAGGGGTGACACGGTGGCTCAGTGGTTAGCACTGTCGCCTCACAGCACAAAGGTTGCTGGTTTGAGTCCCGGCTGGGTCAGTTGGCATTTCTGTGTGGAGTTTGCATGTTCTCCCTGTGTTCGTGTGGGTTTCCTTTGGATGCTCTGGTTTCCCTCACAGTCAAAAGACATGCAGTACAGGTGAACTGAATAAGCTAAATTGGCCGTAGTGTATGTGTGTGCATGTGAGAGTGTATGGGGTTTCCCAGTACTGGGGTGCAGCTGGAAGGGTATCACCTGTGTAAAACAAATGCTGGATAAGTTGGCGGATCATTGCCAGGCGACCCCTGATGAATAAAGGGACTAAGCCGAAGGAAAATGAATGAATGAATGAATGAAGGAAGGAAGAAGAAAGTCATATATACCTAGGATGACTTTAGAGTGAGTAAACCAGGGGTTAATTTTCCTTTTTGGTTGGAAGTAACCTTCATATTGTATATAAAAACATGTTCCACTAACCCAACTTATTGTTCAGTGACCACTACAAGTATGCCATTCATAGGTTTTTACCCTACAGAATTGTAA
Organism: Danio aesculapii; assembly: GCF_903798145.1. Classification (NCBI taxonomy): domain Eukaryota; kingdom Metazoa; phylum Chordata; class Actinopteri; order Cypriniformes; family Danionidae; genus Danio; species Danio aesculapii. The sequence continues at coordinate 20,530,108 of NC_079455.1, read as the reverse complement.
ACATGTATTCATTGTACCATTAATAAGAGTGTTCCTCTAAAATCTGTCAATCACTTTCCAGCTCGACCAATAGTGAGACTGTTGGGTGTGGCTACTGTAGACTTCTTGGAGTTCAAATAGTAGAGCATGGTGTTAGCAGCGCAAAGGTTGTGCATTTGACTACGAAACATAAAGAGCTTAAAATCATCCCCTTAATAGAGAAAGGTTGTTCTATAGTCCATTTCTTGTCACCATCGTGGCTTTATATCCCTGTAATCTCCCTGATCCAGCTGCGGTAATCTGTGACCCGTGTGTAGACACCGGGCCTGTTTCTGCGACCGCAACCATCTCCCCAACTCACCACTCCAGCAAGAAACATGCGCCCATTGCTCTCAGTGGATGTCATTGGACCACCGGAGTCACCCTGGCAGGAGGATGAAGAATATGTGTGTATTACTGACAAAGCATTATGACAGTGTATGGTATCTGAATGAGAAAATAGCAGAAGATGTTTTGGTTCACCTGACAGGCATCAACACCTCCGCTTAATACACCTGCACAGATCATGTGAGGAGTAATCCCATCATCCATCAGCTTGCTGCACACGGTGCTGTTAATAATGCGCACCTCAGCCTTCTGCAACACTGATGCAACTAAATCTAGAGCAGGGAAAGCACATTTTCTTAGCTTACTAACAATATTAGGCTCTTGTTACATCAGCATTTGTGCTCAAAGATAAGCAGTGCAAATATGAGTTTGTAAATATTTCTCTCATTATTTGGACATGTCTCGGTGTAATTCAGATTAAGACAGGTTAAGAGTTTGGGCATTCCTAAAGAGCCTCTTTTATGCATTAAAAAGAGTCATATTTTGGTTTTGGGGGTCTCCAATAACAGTCTGATATATAAAAATGATTAAAAAACCCTGTTCCACAACACACATTCACATCTGTCACTCGATGACACTCGAATCCCCTGTCAGAAAAGTCTAGTGGCTGGGAATGACCTTTTTACAGTGTCTGCTATAACATTAATGATGTTTTCGTGTGTTTACATAGAAGAATAAGGCCAAGGTGTTAATGCACAGTACAGTTGCGATCTTATTGCCACATTATATCGTTACGATAACATGATATTGTAATCTTCAATGATTTCCCGAAGATAAATAACAAAAAAATAACGCAACTGGAATAACTACAGCATCAAAGTCTTAATGGTATATTAAAAACTTCTAGAGTGGTGTGCTGATGCAGGTAAGAGCTAAACCCGCCAGGTAAGAGTGTAGAGAGCCCTGTATTGCATACTGTTGTATTGCATTTGTTTAGCGCCAGCAATGCCAGCGCTTTCATTTTGTACACCTGTTCATAGACCATGCTTGATTTATGCTTGATTTGTTTATATTGGCTCATCTCCAGTTGGCTGGTTTATGCTAGGCCAACTTACCAGAATGTGACAGTGCTTGTGGGCTCAAATGTTCATGTGGGTAATTAGTGTGAAACTTGATTTTGACATCTTGCAGTTTTAGATTCTACTGCAATTCTTCCTTCACTTATTAGCCTTGTGGTTGTTTCAACATGGCAGAATTTTATGTTACTCCCATAGCATTAGCTACTGACAATGTTGAATAAACTGAATTAGAAAAGGAACATCTCAGTTTATCCAACATTACTATATCAGTAATTAAAAATACATTAAAAAAATGTAATTAAAAATAATAATAACAATTTTATCACGGTGGCGCAGTGGGCAGCACGATCGCCTCACAGCAAGAAGGTCACTGGTTCAAGCCTCAGCTGGGTCAGTTGGCATTTCTGTGTGGAGTTTGCATGTTCGCTCTGATCACGTGGGTTTCCTCCGGGTGCTTCGGTTTCCCCACAGACCAAAGACACATGCTATGGGTGGATTGGGTAAGCTAAATTGTCCATAGTGTTTGTGTGTGAATGAGAGGTTAGGGTTGTTCCCCAGTGATGGGTTGCAGCTGGAATGGCATCCGCTGCGTAAAACATATGCGGGATAAATTGGCGGTTCATTCCGCTGTGGCGACCCCAGATTAATAAAGGGACTTAGCCGAAAAAGAAAATGAATGAATGATAATAAAAATTTTGAATTACTACTTTTACTTCATCAAATAAGTGAAACGTCTTCCAAACACATTAAAGAATCTTATCAACTTCAAGGTGAAATGGTAATGAAGGGTTATGTTACACAACTTACTGCTTTCCTCTCTTAGCTTGCCCCAGCCAGTGATCCATACAGATTTTCCAGCTGGGAAGTAATGTGTGGGATCAGGTAAGCAGATAGGCCAGATGTTCTGATTCAGCGTCACAGGACTGTCCAGCTCCATTAGAGCGATGTCATTGTCGTAGCTCGAGTGATCATACTGAGGATGAGGAATGATGCGCATCACACTTCTTTGTGTAGATTTACTAGTCTCGCCCTGGTTGTGTAGGCCTAGATAGACCTCCCACTGGTCAGCCTGTGAATATCTAGCAAAAGAACAAACAACCAGTCAGGATCAGCTGAGAACGGAAGGAGAAGGCCAAAGCAGATGAGAACTCACCTGAATTCATCAGTATCCTGCACGCAGTGAGCAGCAGTGACCAGCCAGCGGTTACTGATAACAGACGCACCACACACATGACCTTGCGTCTTCATGTGGAGGCTGACCTGCCAGGGCCATTCTCCCTCATCTGAGTCTTTTCCACCCACAATACGACTGGACTTGTGGGGCTTCTTCCCACATTCTACAAAACAACATAAACATCATGAAGCACATCAGAAATACTTTGTATTTAAACTTTGTATAAGTCTTAAATTTGTAATTTTGACAAACAATACCTGTTTCTTGACATTTATAAGAGCTTATGTATACTAAAGACTGGGCTAAAGGTGCTGAAAACTGAGGTTTGCAATTGCAAGAATAAATACAGTAAACGTGTTAAAATAGAAAACTCCCCAAAAATGTTTTTTTCATATAATAAACCGTGAATGAGAAGATGGAGGAAGAAAAGAAAAGTGTTTACTGACACTAACACTATAAAATTACAAAATATAAAACAATGATGAAATTACAATGCAAGTTTTTACATTGCTTTAACTTACTTTAGAAAGTTTATGAGGTTTCAAATTTTTAAAGTTAAAGTATTTAAAACTTGATGTAATAAGTCAGCTTAATTGATTTACAGCTGAAGTCAGAATTATTAGCCCCTCCTGTTTATTTTTCCCCCAATTTCTGTTTAACGGAGAGATGTTTTCAACACATTTCTAAACATAATAGTTTTAATAACTCAGCTCTAATAACTGATTTATTTTATCTTTGCCATGATGACAGTAAATAATATTTGACTAGATATTTTTCAAGACACTTCTATACAGCTTAACGTGACATTTAAAGGTTTAACTAGGTTAATTAGGTTAAGTAGGCAAGTTAGGGTAATTAGGCAAATTATTGTATAACGATGGTTTAGTTTGTAGACTATCAGAAAAAATATATAGCTTAAAGGAGCTAATAATATTGACCATAAAATGGGTTGAATGGACCACCAACTTATCCATCATATATTTTACACAGCGGATGCCCTTCCAGCTGCAATCCATAACTGGGAAACACCCATACACACGCATTCACACTTATACAATACGGCCAATTTAGTTTATTCAATTCACCTATACCGCATCTCTTAGGACCGTGGGGGAAACCAGAGCACCCGGCGGAAACAAAATGCCAACTGGCCTAACCGGGACTCGAACCAGCGACCTTCTTGCTGTGAAGTGACAATGCGAACCACTGAGCCACCGTGCTGCAACTTAACTACTATTATTGATATTACTATTATTATTTTTAGTATTATCATTATGACCATGAATGCTACATATTATAAATATTATTCTGTTTGCCATTGCTGTTTTATACACATTCCAGTTGCGTTTCTGTTTTATGATGTTTTATAAAATTGTAACAATATTTCAATAAATGACTGCATCGTTTTGCTTTGTCTTTTTATTAAATCAATGCAGCCGGGATGTGCATAAAATACTTCTTTTACATTTTTCTAACGTCTCGTTAGGGGGGGTTTAGGTGGTTCGAAAATGGCCTTATATGGCCCGTGGGCCAGCAGTTTGAGACGCCGGCTTTAAGAAGAATAACCGATAAAATAACCAATAAAACAAGGCTTTTATTATTCAAATGGACAAATTCTGACTGAGAATATGAGCTGGCTAGTTTGTTATTTCCCTATAAGCTACACTTTTTTAATTTAAAACTAGTTTTAACATATAACCAATTTTGTTGTTGTTGTTTGTTTGCATTTTATGATGGATGAAAATAAATTAGCATTTAAAAATAAGGGTAACAGCTAATTTTGATGGTCCATTTGAGTATTAGTAGACTCTCTGCTTAATATCTGTTGATTTGCTCCTTTAACAGACGTTTAACTGACTATAAGAAACTTTGCAAGTACATGTCAACTTACACTAACCCTAACCCCAACCCCAACCTAACAGTCTACTTATAATCTAATTTGAATTAGTTGGCGTGTAGATACAATGTAACTTAAATTCAACAAACAGACCATCAAAATAAAATGTGACCAAAATAATATATTTTTTTATATTTCTAAAATTTCTAAATTAAACTTACAGTTTAAATGCACATTTTTAAATAAACATAAATCTTTGTAAAAAAAAAAATAGTATGATAGCACTTTGACAAAAATGTAGGAAGTATTTTACTGCATCAAAAAGTATGGTAATGACAACCATCCAACAAGCTAATCCAGCACGAGTTAGTGCTTAAAATGTCACTAAAATGCAGTATTTGAACCTCAAATAACTGCAACTAGGTCCACTTTTTGAGAAAAAAAAACCCCACCCATTTCAATATGCTGGCTACGGGCCTGATTATGGAACAACATGTGCCACATGATTCCTCAAAGATTCTGGACTTACGGCACTCGGCTTCATCTGAACCATCCACACAGTCAGTCTCCCCATCACACATGGGGTTCAGCTTGCTAATGCACTGCTTATTCTTGCACTTATAGGTGGAATCAGAGCAGCGAACAGCTATGGCTGGATATAAAAGAAAAGCAAGTCAGTAACTGCTTATGTTGGCATCAGGGATATTTATTAACCTATTAGAGTCAATTCAGTGCTGGAAAGCTAAAAAGCTAAATGTACAGTGAAATTGGACTAAAGAAAAGATGAATTGATTTTATTTACCTATTAACCACTAGATGGCACAGAAACCTGCAACACTATTCTAAAAAGCCAGGTGTTGTGTAGGCAGAAATGCAAACTGATGGAATATTTAACAGATTTATTGATCTTTCTAATGATTTGCAGTTCTGTTCTGAGTAATTAAATCAACATCGTTGTTGAGTTTGAGTTCAAATTGTCCCTGGTGTGAACAAATAGACAATAGTTAACATGAAAATAAATAATTGCATAATATTCCCATTTGCCTACATGGTTTGATTCAGATGATTTATGATTTATCACATTAGGTGTCAACCAAATCATCATAACTAAAATTATGATATTAATAATAAATATATAATAAATCATACTTATTTCTCTTGCTGTAAAACCATATAAATAATTATGAGATCTCCTCTAATGATCTCCTCTAATTAGAGATCTAATTATGAGATCTCCTCTAATGCTTACAGATCTATTTCTACTATTAAAAAAATCAGCATTTTTAAAATGAATGTATCTTAATGACAGTATACTATTAAGCAAATATTTATTTTGTCCAGTAAAATAAACAGAAATTGTGAAAATGTTGCTGGAAAAAGATGGAAAGTAGGTTAGATATTATGCAAAACATAATAAGTTTATTTTCCTGAAAAGTAAATTAGAAAAAAAAAAGTTACTTTTCACTTTATGATGTGCTTTCAGTCTCATTGTGTCTTATAAGTAGGCTAAAATACTATTACTATATTACCTTTTAAATAAAGGGATAAACTAAGGTCAAACAGGGAACTGCTGAAAAGACCACGGTACTAACAAGTAAATACCTTTGATTCAATAGTTTTTCTTACATTTCTGACACTGAGCTTCATCAGAGCCATCGCCACAGTCGTTGTAGCCATTGCACTGCTTCTGCGCTGAGATGCAGCGGCCACTTCGACACCTGAACTCCCGAGCTTTGCAATTCTCTGCAGATAAGATTGAATGAACAACCTGAAGCTGTCTCCATTACACTTGATCTTTACTTCCTGATTTGAGAGCTCATTTTCTCCCTACCACAGTTTTCCTCATCTGTGTTATCTCCACAGTCGTTCACCCCATCACAGCCCCAGAAGCCAGGCTTACAGAAGCCGTTCTTGCATTGGATTTGAGTTTCATTGCACACTAGATGCAAAGAAGAAAAAGCAACATCAGTAACATTCTCAATGCTTCCCTTAACCGAAACAGCCATGTGTTCAAGTAATAATGTTATGAACTTACTGCAACCCCTCTCATCGCTCATATCTCCACAGTCATTGTACCCATCACAATGCTGGTCAGATGAAACACACAGATCATTGTCACACTCGAACTTCCCAGGGCAGGCTGTGGAAAGGTGACAGTTATTTTTTCGTCATGTGGACTGGTTTAGAACATCAACCCCTCCAAAAAACATGACTCTACTCACGATTAGTGGGTTCAAAGGCCTCAAACTCTGCAGAAAAGCCTTCTCTCACGTAAGAGCGGTCAGAGTTAAATCTGACTGTTAATTGGTTTGATTTGACTGTGTATACAGTTTTAGGTGGCTTCTCTCCACATATCCTAAAACAACGGAAAATGTTTTAATCTGTACACTGTAGAAAAATATCTGGTAATAAACAGTTTCCATTATGCATTGTGGAAGCTTGTTTTCTGCTTTGATGTTGAAAATTTATCTCTACCGTTTAACAGAGTGACTTTTATTGATACTTTAGTCATATGAAATAATAAAATGTATAATAAATAATATATAGAGAGATAAGTGTAAAATAACAGAAAGTGGCAGCTTATTACAAGGTTTTTGTACTGTAATATACTGTTATAAGGTTAAAAGTTGTTGGGAAAAAGATCACATAATGCAATTCATAAGTATAAATAAAGAAAAATAAAAACATTTAAAAACAAAAACTAGAAAAAAATAAAAACTGAATCACCAAATATCAAAAACTGCAAAGTAAAAGTATTCTGCAACTGCAACTGCAACTGCTAGTATATTTTTACAGTGTAGCTAGAGAATCTACATTATTATTCAAAAGGCTGGGGACAGTGAGAAAAAAAAAACTCTTACATTGCGTCCTAAAAGCTAAGAGAAAAAAATGCATGTATATCACAAAAATGCTACATCACATCTCTTTTAGACACATTTCATTGCAGTTGGAATGAAATTAATAATTATTCTTTTTAGTATTAGTCATTTTAGTATTAACTTCAGTTTTACTGAAAGCAATACAGGATAAAAAGATACCAAAAGGTTAAATCTGTAAACTTAAAACTTTAGTATGACCAAACAAAAAATTACCTAACAAATATTTGATTAGTTATTTGAGAACCTTTTTTAATGATTTGAAATTGGTCTTAATGTTTATGTTCGATGACAAATGTTGCAATTTTTTTCTGCTTGCCCACAAAATCCTCTGATTGGCTGTGATTCTTGATTGATTTTGTCATGTGTCATTGTTATGCTGTGTCAGGTGAAGATAGACAAATGATCTCTTTGCAGAACAAGTTTTATCAACAATGCAGTAAAATAAAAATACCACAAAGTTTTATTATATTTAAAATAACTGTTTTGTATGTGGGGCGGTGGGTAGCACTGTCCCCTCACAGCGAGAAGGTTGCTGGTTCGAGCTTCAGCTGGGTCAGTTGGCATTTCTGTGTGGAATTTGCATGTTCTCCCCTGTGTTCACGTGGATTACCTAAGGGTGCTCTGGTTTCCCCCACAAGTCCAAAGACATGTGCTATAGGTGAATTGGGTCTAAAGCTAAATTGTCCGTGGTGTATGTGTGTGAATGAGATGTTTGGGTGTTTCCCATCGATGGGTTGCAGCTGAAAGGGCATCCGCTGCATACACATATGCTGGATAAGTTGGCAGTTTATTCCGCTGTGGCATCCGCTGATTAACAAAGGGACTAAGCCGAAAAGAAACTGAATGAATGAATGTTTTCTATGCAAATATATAAACATTTAAAATATGATTTATTCCTGTGACAAGTTAAATTCACTGAACTGAATTTCCTGCATCATAACATCAGTGCTCAGATGCTGATTTATTTATTCAACCATTGCTGAAATCATCTGTGTAGCTCATTTTATGGAAGCATGACACATTTATTCAGAATTCATTCATAAACACAATGTTTAAAAGAACAGAATTATTAGTGTCGTATTTATTAATTTAATGTATTCTTGTTAAATAAATCTATTATTTTATTCAAACTTTTAAATAATAATGCGTAAACGATTTATTTATTTATATTTTAAAGGTCAGTAATACTTTCTCTGAGTAAATAATGCCTTTAAATGAAAGACACTTCTGTCTGACCTGTAGTTGAACTCCAGGTAGTCTGTGGGACAGTTGATGATGTTCTGTTCAGGATTGTGTATGGAGAACTTGTCAAACTTCACCTTGATATGCTTTCCTGGTGGAACCTGCGAGACAGAGCATTAAATAACTGAAACGTAATGGACTAATGTAAGAAACTGAGCAATGTAGAGAGATTCTTTTTCACCTCAATGTTCCAGACACACTCAATCTGAGGTGGGTAATGAGAGGGATAACCAGGTGATGTGAAGGCACCACGAAGACCTGTTAGTCTTCCTCCACAGTCTAAAGAATATGAAAAAAAAAACATTATTCACACAAATACTGAGCAGAGATGAAAATTGACTCACTATTTACCCACCCTCAAGTGGTTCCTAACCTTAATGAGTTGAACACAAAAGAAGACATAGCTGAAAACCTGTAACCATTGACATCCATAGTAGAAAAAACATATACTATGGAAGTCAATGTACAGGTTTCCATCTTTCATAAAAAAAATATCCTTTTTTTGTGTTCAACAGACAAAGAAACTCATTGGGTTTGGAACAAAGGACATGTGAGTAAAAATGAGGTCAGAATTTTAATTTTTGATTGAACTATCCCTGTAATTTAACACATTTCTCACATAAACACTTTCTAAATAACTAGATTTGCATTCTTCACGAACCTCATTCATAAAGATTTGCAATACAAATACGGTTTAAATCAATGGTGAAATATTAGTCTGATTCATTTTAAGACAATTTAATCTCAAATCTACCATCATTTATTTAGATTTTTCTTTTATTTTCTGCAAAACCTAGTGATTCTGATAATGTTCATATGTTTGGGGTTTCATTTTTGTATTTTTATTCAGAAAGTTTGCAATTAATTGATACCTTAAAATATACATCAAGTAATTTATAATGTTTCAAAATGCAATTCATTTGAGCCTTCTGTTTATTAAAGAATCCTTAAAACTGTTTTCACAAATACAGTGGGTGACACTTTAAAAGGAGCACTACCTCCGTGATTCGTACCGCCGCCGCTCTAAAGGAGTAAGAACGTAATTTTAGGTATAACCGCAGTTTGATTTATACTGCAGTATAATTTAAAAGAAAGCTGCAAAGTGGGCTATATTGTTTTGTCACTCGCAGTTCATTGCACACGCTGCGCAAGTGTCACACCCAGTCTTTCTTGTGTGTTTTGTTTTCATCATGTGACACTTTTACAAAATTAATTCCGTTGGTTAAGCGCAAAGATTTGTTTCAAAACTATTTCTAAATTCAGTTCTAATTTCCAGCAAACGAATAAATGAACAATAATAATAGAAAGTGTGACCAAAAAACTGCGTTATATCCAAATACATAAGCTATGCCCCATATGGTTTAAAACCTGACAGGTGGGCAAATCTAAGCTTGTTTTTAACAAAACAAACATAAATGTGCATATAATAAATAATACTACTAATAATAATGACATTATACAAAAGCAAATTGTTATGAATAAACTGAAAAAGCCCCCTTTGATAAAGAAGACATTTAGGCAATGGTTTTTATATTTATGTAGGCTAGAAAATAATAATTTTTGTAATATTTTAATCCTTTAATTCTTTTTTATTTGTAAATATATTTGCTTATTGCTGTACATCCTGTGTGTATTAAGCAATGTGTAAGCGAGGCGCACAGTTAACGTGCTCTGCGCTGGATAATAGACCCGATTTGATCTGGTCTATTGAACAGTCTATTTAAGTTCCTCAAAATAGCAATGCGCCAGCAATGCGCCTCCTTTTTTAGATCAGAACGCCTATGGGCATACAAATGAGTGCAAATGCATTTGCTATTTAAACAGCGTGGTGCAAAACGTCAAAACGACTCTTGCACCAAGCTGAAACTAGCAAACAACAATTGCGTTGCGCCTTGCACCACATTGCGCCGAGTGTATTATGGGCCCTAAATGGCAACTGATGATAACTCAGTATACTTTACCTTGAATTTTGGCTGGAATCTGTGAGTAAATCGCCCTGAAACCTGGGTAGTTTTTTTCTGCATTTGTCACCATTGTAACCAGCATGACATTGCCAGAGGAGATGAATATTAGCTTCTCAGTGGGTAAGCGGTATCCACATTTTCTGCATAAACACATTTATCAGATTCCACATATCTCAAAGAAAATAAAAACAGACATGACACTGCTCACACATGTGATGCTGCACTGCATCATTGAGAAGATGACAGAGAACTTATGAACACTCACTCAGTTATGACTAGCTTCTCTGATGGTGCTAATGAGTCATACACTTTGATGAAGTCATTACGACAATCCTTCTCCAGGTCCAGGACGTCAAACTCCAGTCTGACTCTGTGCTCTGGGTCAGCCCGTATCTGCCACTCAGTGTAAAGGTTGGGAGAATAGGAATTATCGGGGAAACCAGGAGACTGGATCATGTCTGTCTGGTTTGCGTGAGCATGATTCGACCTCCTACTGGACCCTGAAAAGACAAGAAGTATTCAATATGAGTCTGAGAAACAAATGCAAATAATTAGCTATAAGTTGATAATGCTGGTTATGCTCACATTGGAGGTTTCTGTCAGCTAATCGAGCATCCACAGCTGTAATACAGAAAATATGAATTAACGCTTTTTTAATACTTTTAAAAAATTTCTTTTTTTAAGAAAAAAAAAGAAAAAAATACAAACACAAATAATAATTTAACAAAATTACAATAACACATCGGAACCTAAATGAACAGTTGACTGGTCACATATTTCTATACAGGTCGTATTAACAAATTCTGACATTCTGAAAATGTACTGCTACATACATTTATGGAGACCGCCAAATATGTCCCAGGAGTTATGTTTTTTGTTATCGAGAATCCACCAGGCCGATGTGTACGCTTTGAGATCTCAAATTTCTCTCGCAAGTGTCATTCGTGCCTGCTGTTCTTGCGTAAACCCACCAGAGGCCGCTGTCGGCTGACTGCTTGACTGACCAAATGACTGACCGATCGACTGACCCACCCTCCTCCTTCTCTAAACCCAACCAATTGTATTGATTCACCTGCCCACACACTTCCCTAAACCCAACCAACAATTTTCAAAAGCAATCCAGAAAAAGAAAAGCCCTTGCCTGATTTTTACCACATTCTTACCCTGCTATTTATTTGTTTATTTTTTGGCTTGTTGTTTTTGTCTTCCCTGCTTTCTTGAACCTCGTCGTCGTGGTCAACTCCTCTCTGCGTCTAAAGTCCGCCGATGTACATGGCGAGCTAACAGGACAAATTGGTAACAGCGGGAAAGCTGTCCACACGGAGGTAAGTGGTTAGCTGGTAAGTGCGAAAAGCAACAGCATCATACCACCCTGTAGCATTCAATTTAAAAAATAAAATGCAGCCATATGTACTTCTGGCTACATAATTCGCAATCTTCAGAAACACACATAGGGCTACGTGTTCAGAATGAGCCTATTTTGACAAATACATATAAAGATCAGTAAAGTAATTACAATCCATTTCTTCCAACATTGCAGGTATTTGTCCATTTGTACAGTAGTTTTAAAGAAAAAGATTAGATACAATACATTAGATACAATACCCAACCATTCAGATTTTTTTCAGGGTTTGAGAGTTGTAGCCACTTTCAAGTTATAGTTTTCCAGTCTTACTGGTTGCTAGAAATATTTTTAATAAATACCTGGTCTTTTACCAATTTAATTCACTGCAATATTTCCCAGTTAAATTGTTGTAAAAGAAAAGTCTAATCCATCTCCACAATATTTCGTATTACTTGCATTACATCCTATCAATATGACTGAATGGCTACTCCAAAATATGTGAAAATGGTTTGCTAAGTCATCCCCACATTTCCTCTTGCACCGCCCCCTATCCTTCTGCCATGTTTGCATGCATGTTAACTTGGAGGTTATAAAGTATCTGGTAAGATTCCTCCAGCAAAAATCTCGCCACATACCAGAGCTGGAAGATGCGGCCTGTACAGAGCAGATACTCAACCAATCTTCCTCTGAGATAACTATTTTGGATTTTCCTTCCCATTTTAGTCTGATGTCATTTGTTGAGTATTTCTTGTTGGATTGGATGGAAGAAAACAATTTTGAATCAAGTCTCCTATTGCCTTTGTTCTTATGGATGTCGATAACTAAATCAATTAAGTTTATATGAATCAACACTGACTAAAACGATTCTCCAATTTCTGTTTTCATTGTTTGTTTCTTGTTGTCTCTAAGAAGTTCCTGGCTGGATTACAAGAGGTGACAGGCCTAAACAAGTAACATGAAACTGTTTGGTAGTAGATTTACCTCCTGACGTAATGCCGTCAATGACGATGCTGTCAGTTGGGCGACTGAACCCTCTTCGGCTTTTCCTGGTATTTTCTGTGTCATCCATAGTTGCAATAGCCTCATCCACAGCTGATACTTGGGATTCCCGCACATTAAACTCAGACAAGTAATATGCAATAATACCATTATTATTACCTTCACTACAAAAGAAAGAAGAAAAACAGAAACTCACATGTGAATCAGTAAACAAAAATGAAATTCATTGAATGAAATGAGTCATTATATTTTGTGATGTTGTAAAACATTGAAAGTTTTGCTTCCTGAATGTTTTGTTTCACTCATGTAATCAAATCTTAAGACAATCCTATGAAATTATAAGCTTTATACTACAGTATATACTTTCAGTTCCTACTAACATACATGACGATGGGCTGCTGAAATATTATACTAAAATTATTAATAGCAGGTTGGGCATACTTTTACTTTACATTAAGAGACTACAGATACAGTACCACACCTCAAGTTATTGTTCAGATGTTGTACTTCAGGACACTGCCAGGCTTTTATGTAAGACTAATTTGACACATCACATCCCAAGCCTCTATTAACTAATTCTATAATGTCATTTTAGAGCAATTAATGGAGGCTTTTGCCATTCTTAGCATACTAATTCAGTCATTATTGCAATTATTAAAGAGAATGGAGAGAAGAGAGAAGGAGAGAGAGTTAATTACAGAAGTCTGTGTCTCTCACAAATTTCTACAAGTAGCAAAACCATAAGTTTCACTGAAGAACAGGACTGTTGACATTTTGCTAGTGGGAAATGTTATGTAGCTTTTAAGTGAGAAAATGATTCATATTTGCAGAGTAGCACAAACAACATGTCTCTGTCAGAGTGTATTTTTCTGTGAAAATGTGTCTGCACAGTTTGTGTGTGCATTTGTAAAGGAGAGAGAATGGAATAGAAAGAAAATATTATGTGATTACTGTACATAATTATTATTAACTTTTAATTATGATTATTATTTTATTTAAATAAATTAAAGCCAAAAACAAAAAATGTTTATTTTTAATTCTCCTATTGTTCAATATATTTAATAATAATAATAATAATAATAATAATAATAATAATAATAATAATAATAATAATAATTCCTTACATTTTTATAGCGCTTTTCTGGGCACTCAAAGGGCTTTACACATTTTTTTGTGGGAGGAATCTCCTCAACCACCCCCATTGAGCAGCATCCACCTGGATGACGCAAAGGCAGCCATATTGCGCCAGACCGCACACCACACACCAGCTGATTAGTGGAGAGGAGACAGTGATGAAGCCAATTCGATATAGGGATGGTAAGGAGGCCATGATGGACAAAGGCCAGTGGGCAAATTTGGCCAGGATGATTGGATTAAGCCCCTTCTCTTTTTTGAAGGACATCCTGGGATTTTTAACGGCCACAGAGAGTCAGGACCTCGGGTTAGACGGCGCTCACTGAGCAGTATAGAGTCCCGATCAATTTACTGGGGCATTAGGACCCACAAAGACAGCAGGTTGAGTGCCCCCCTGCTGGTCTCACTAACACCACTTCCAGCAGCAATCTAGCTTTTCCATGTGGTCTTCCATCCAGTTACTGATTGGGCACAGCCCTGCTTAGCTTCAGTGGGCGACCATGTGAGAGTTGCAGAGAACTAGATGCCAGCTTATAGTAGCTTACAGTATTTGCTTTGTCAACATCATGTCATGTTTTTTTTGGTTGTCTGTAAGGACCTTATATATATATATATATATATATATATATATATATATATATATATATATATATATATATATATATATATATATATATATATATATATATAATTTTTTTTGCAGAGAAGATATGAAACTGTAATTTGGTCAACACTCTGGAACTATACTTTAGCTTTGTTGAAAATAATTACACACCTATTGTACTGTACGTCAACCAATCGAAATCAAGCATTTTACAGCCCAGTACTATAAATTCCAATATTACACATTTCATTCACAGATCCTCATTCAACAATCATACTGAAGGTACAAGTTAAAAAAATACTATCAAGCTGAAAATCTAATTTCTGAAGCCTTCCACTTACCACGGGTCAATTAATTTGAGGTCATACTAGGTTAATCACATCTATGATGATAACTGTGGTGAAATTAACTGAATTGTTGACCTTTTTGATTGTCCTTTCACATAATCATTTTCTGGCATTAGATGAGGTGAAATTATATGAAATTACCTGAAACCCTGTACATTGGATGCCACATGGTACTTGGACAGCAAGCGCACTTGGCCATATATACTTTTGAGCTGAAACAAAAGTAGAAAGTCACAAGTTTTAAGATAAACACACAAAGAAAATAGCAGATAAGAAATCATCTGATAATGACCAGTTTTGTAATTTGTTTCCAATCAAGTCACAGGTCATGTTGACAGATTTAGCACTATATACAGAGATTGCTTTATAGAAACAGTGAAAGAATGTGTAAGGGTTATTTTTAATTATAAATGTATTATTATTATTATTATTATTATTAAAATTGCAATAGTATAAAATACTCAAATCAAAGAGAGCAGAAGTTCTGAACTACAAACATTTTGAGTCGATTTTGTTCTAATTAACATCACACCAGCTTGTTCTTTGTTGTCGTGTGTCTATGTGCTCAATGTTTACTTACTGAAAAAGCCATTAATGAGGTAGACAATCAAAGCATCCTAAATAAAATCTGTCCACCTCACCTGCTTTGAGACTTTTAAAGCCAGCTCCTTATATTCCGTACTGTTGCTGTTTTCATAAGCATCAGAGAATGTCTGACTGGAGATGGTCAGATGACCACTGAACATCTTCCTCACCCTTCCATTATATCTGACTGTAACAAAGCACATGCTGGAGTTACTGTTTTATCCCAATCTTTCACATGTTGTGAATCACTGATGATAAATATCACTCACAATGGAAATGCCACACCAGCAGTCCTGTTATTAATGCAATGATTAACAGTGCGGTGGGGAAACCTATTGCAAAGATTCCACGGAATGTAACCCTCCTCTTCTGCACCTTCTTTGTATCTGATGCAGGAACATACTGAATGGTCTGGTCCGTTACATTATCCTGCAGCAAAAAACACAGATTTGCTTTTTGAGATTTTGCCACTGTTACATTAGAGAATGAGTTACTGTCTGCAAATATCTTGTGAACGCAATGAACTGTACATGACTAACATGCAAATTTTGAAACACCCACATGAAAACAGGCTATTCCTCTTAAGCTGTCCAAACTCATTGGTATGAGTACATAAAATATTGCGGTTGCAACTGTTTTCTAATCCTCAACCAACACCTTGCTCATCAGCGTCAACAACACTCCCTCGTCAAGTATGTACCTACAAGAGTACATAGAGTCACGTGACTCAAGTTGCTGCTTATTTTTAGTAAAGTGAAAGCAGATTGTGTGGCTGACAATCTTAACATTACATCTTACTATATATAACCTGATGATGCTTTTTAAAACATCTCCACCAAATGTTTTAAAAACATACCGCAAAACATTCTTTAAAAATAGGTTTAAACACAATGTCCACATAAACATTAAGTTGAGCAATATAAAACAGCAAAACAAATCTAATCAAATCAAATACAGGACAATTTATATGAAATATGTTAAATATATATGACAAATCAGTTTTACAGATTTATTAGGTATACATTTGAGTATGACAATATTGGTTAATTTTAATAATTTTTTTCAAATATTAAAGATAAAATATGGTAAAGTTTAAAAATCAGGCTTTTCCCACCACACACACACACACATATATATATATATATATATATATATATATATATATATATATATATATATATATATATATATATATATATATATATAGACTTTTTTGAAGTTAAAACTTTGGTATTAATTTGTCAAAAAAACATGTCTGAAAACAGCATCGATTTAGTTATTTTGACCAAAATGACATTTTAATCTTAAATAGTATGTCATTAGTAGTTTAAAAGCTAAAACAAAACATAGCTATATTGATTATGTATATATTTCAACAACATTACCGAAAAAGAAGTCATGCAACTGCTTAAATTATCAAACAAAAAAGCTCTAACGATACAGTATACAGGACGTCCCAAGACGCACTGACAAGCTAGCTATATTTAACTGAAAATACAGCACAAAACGGCGGACTAAAATTACAAAACAAAGAGTAGTGTAAAACATACCGGTAAGTTATTCACAGCTTTGAGTGGCTCCGTGTCACTCGTCATTTTTGTGAAATTGGCCGCTGGTCCCCCGTGTTGCCGAACGTGTGTCATGCTGGCGGCCTTTTGTTCTCACATGTACAGTGAAACCAGCGGACACGCGCGCAGGTGTCTGTTAGAGAAACTACAAAAACTAGCCCTCCATTCCGTTTTACATTATCTTTTAGCACTGAAAGTGTATAAACCTCTTAACGTTAGCAATAATGTGGGTTTTGTAACGAGAACAAACATATTAAATGAAAAACGTAAGGTTTCACTTCCCACCCAGTTTCGAGCTGCAGGTGAATCTCAAGCATCCCGAGCAGCACTTCCTGAAGAACACAGGTATGTGTGACGTGGGACAGGATATACAGTGCTCAGCATATTTAAGTACACCCCTCACAAATCTTTGTATTATATTCATAATTTTAATAGGAAGTTATACAATATTATATTTGTACATATACATTAGATTAGTCAGTACAGAACCAAAATCTGGAGTTTATTTAACAAAATAATAATGGTAAAAAACTAGTACACCCAAATTTATATGTTATAGAAAAATATTAAATAGAAATTTAAAAAAGAGAAAAAATAAAGAGAAGAAAAAAAAAGTAAAAATTTTGTAGGTTGTCATTCTTTTTTGCAATATTTTGCTTGAATTTAATTATTTTATCTTTCAATTTCTAAATGTGTTTGATGACTATGTGTTTATCGATGAATGTGTTTAACTTAAGAAAAAATATATAAATATGCCAGCATTAATTGCAGGGTTTCACATTTAACCTGAAGGTTTTGTTTAGACTTGAATGTTGTTTTCAATAAATCACAAATAATTAAACATTAATAAACAATTGATTAATGAGGTAACAAGGTAAAAATATCTGATTACTATATATATATAGTCTTATTTGTTTTATTTTGGCAAGAATAAAAGCAGTTTTAATTTTTTTATGAACCATATTAAATTCAAAATTATTAGCACTTTTAAGCTCATTTCTTTTTCTGATTGTCTACAGAACAAACCATTGTTATTTAATAACTTGCCTAATTATCCTATCCTGACTAGTTAACCTTATTAACCTAGTTAAGCCTTTAAATGTCACTTTAAGCTGTATAGAAGTGTCTTGAAAAATATCTAGTAAAATATTATTAGAAATGAGTTATTCTGACTTCAACTGTATACACACATTACATATATACATACATACATACATATATATACATACATATATATACATACATATATATATATATATATATATATATATATATATATATATATATATATATATATATATATATATATATATATATATATATAAAACCCAACAGTCCACATCAAATGAAAGTGTAGCTAACTCAAAATTTACTGGAAGTTAATTCTACTCATTTGAAAAGAGTTTTGAACTCAGTGTTGAAGGTCATGTGTTAATTAAATACCTCATAACTTAAATGGAGTAAGTTCACAGTACTCATTTAGATTAGTTTTTTAAACTCAAATGGTTTGTAGCAATCGGTTTCCTCAAACGGTTTGAGTTTCCTTAACTTATTGGGTTTTACAGTACTCAGTTGGTTTGAGTTCTCTTCATTTATTGGGTTTTACTGTGCTCAAATTGCTTCGTTTACTCAAATGGATTAAGCTCACAGTACTCATTAGGATTGTTTTTTTTAACTTAAATGGTTTGTTGCAATCGGTTTCCTCAAATGGTAGTGCTGTGGCCTCACAGCCAGAAGGTCGCTGGTTTCAGCCTCGGCTGGGTCAGTTGGTATTTCTGTGTGGAGTTTGTCTCCCCGTGTTCGTATGGGTTTCCTCCAGGTGCTCCGGTTTCCCCCACAAGTCCAAAGACATGCTGTATAGGTGAATTGGGTAAGCTAAAATTGTCCTGGGTGTTTACATGTGTACAGTATTGAACATTCTAGAGGTTAAAAGTTAATTCTCGTGATGTTGTGATAATGATGGACAGATCAGCTGTAAGCAAACCTTTGAGTAAAGAGACACAAGAGAGCAGCAAGATCACCCCTGAGATCAACAGTAAAACATTCTCATTAAAACACATTAATTATTCAAACTCTTCCGCTATTTCAGGCCTGGTATGGCTCATGACACTCATCAAGTGAAAAACATGGCTTCTCTTCAGAGACTCTCCTTTGCTTTTCAGAAGAGGTATTGGAAATTCCCTTGATACTCGGTGTTTGGTGTAGCTGGTGTGCCGGAAAATAAATATAAAATAACGGCTGTTAAATTACAGAAATTTACCGTAAAATAACGGACATTAAATTACAGACATTTCCTTAAATTAAAATTTCTGGTAAATTTCTGTAATTCAAGGATTCAGCCTCTGTTATTTTACAGTAAATTTCTGTAATTTAACGGCCGTTATTTTGTGGGGGGTTTTCCTGGCACCCCAGCTGCCATAATATTTTTTACAGTGTAGCTACAGAAAGGGCCTTCAGCTAGATGGCTGCTAATTGAACCTTTCGTCAAAAAGTGAAAATGTATACAAAATGTGCATTATAAAAACGTATTACCCAATAGCCCCATTTATGGTACCATATAATCCCATTAAAAGGTGAAATGTTTCATTCCACCACCGCCAAACTAAGTCTGAAATGAGAAAAATTTAAATTTTGCAATCAACAAACTTATAGTTCCCAGCATAAGTGAGTATATCACTTATATACTTTAAATTTATTATTTAATTTATTGAATTTTCCTATTAATTGCATTTAATGTTTTCTCATTCATTATATTATTTTATTAAAATAGTTCCAACTTTGCCTCACAGCATAATGGTCGCTGGTTCGAGTCCCAGCTGGGTCAGTTGGCATTCTGTGTGGAGTTTGCATGTTCTCCCTGTGTTCAAATGGGTTTCCTTCAGGTGTTCCTTCAGAAATCAAGACTCATCAGACCAGGTAATGTTTTTATCTTCTATTGTCCAATTTAGCTTAGCCAGTGTGAATTGTAGCTTCAGTTTCCTCACAGAAGTGGCACCTGATGTGGTCTTCTGCTGCTATAGCCCATCGGCCTCAAGGTTCGATGTGTTGTGCATTCAGAGATGCTCTTCAGCATAGCTAGTTTGTAATGAGTGGTTATTTGAGTTACTGTTGCCTTTCTATCAGCTTGAACCTGTCTGGCTATTCTTCTCTGACCACTGACATCAACAAGACATTTGCGACCACAGAACTGCCACTCGCAGGATATTTTCTCTTTATCTGACCATTCTCTGTAAACCTAGAGATGGTTGTGCGTGAATATCCCAGTAGATCAGCAGTTTCTGAAATACTCATACCAGCCCATCCGGCACCAGCAACCATGCCACGTTCAAAGTCACTTAAATCACTTTTCTTCCCCATTCTGATGCTCGGTTTGAACTGCAGCAGATCGTCTTGACCATGTCTACATGCCTAAATGCATTGAGTTGCTGACATGTGATTAGAAATTCGTGTTAAGGAGCAGTTGGACAAGTGTGCCTAATGAAGTGGCCGGTGAGTGTAAATTATACATTTATAAACAGAGATAAGTGTTAAAATATACACATCAAGCAATTTTATGTTTAAACGACATCTAATAGACATCTAAACACTAAGATTATTTATCAAATAAACAGATTAGGCAGACTTCACGTCAAATTATTCATTCCTGTCTATAATATATACTGTCTATTAGATGTCTTTAAAACAAATAGAAATGCTTGCTGGTTATTCATGTGTTTTATGTTTGGTCAAATGCAACCTTGGCGTCACATCTTTCAAAAACCTTTTTTTAAATCATAGTTTTTCTGGCTTTTGAACGTATGAACTAATCTGAATGCAAAATGAATGGAAAGTATAGGTTTACACATCAATAACAATGCATGTTTTCGATGTGAGAGTCAGAAAACCTGCTCCATCTCTTTTTTTCAGGAAAGGTGTTTGGCCTAAAAATGGACAGTTGTCCACAAAGTTGTTTACATGTTTAATCGATACTTTGCGTGCCTTTTTTTTGGAGTGCTCACGGGGAAGCACAGAGGCTTCAATCCTCAAGGAAGCCAATGTTTACAAAAACAACACACTTGACACACAGATGAATCATAAATTATTCATCAGTGTCATAATGAGGAGATCAGGGAGCAGTTTCTGCTGTAAAGGCAAAACAATAATATTTGAATCAAATCATAATTAAAACCCCAGTGATTGATCTCAATTACGCCATTAATCAGCACAAAAACAAAGTAGCATCTATTTATAAATACAAATATTATATATGCTATTTAATCTTTTACTTGGCTTTTCATGAAATATATAAGTAACAGTGTTTTTGTGTGGGCTTTAAATGAATTTCCTCTCATTTTGCATTATTTATATTGCTTCTTATTCATTATTCTATTTTTATGTGCTATACTGAATATATAACATTTAGAGGCCACACTAAAAAATGTAATAAATCGGAACAGATTTTGGTTATCAGATTAAATCACATCTTAAGGAAAAGTTTCTGATATCAGATTAGATCATAAAATCCATTCTTTGTTATGATCTGCATCAAATCTTTTATAACTTTATGTGCTATGTTTTATTTAAAACAAAACAGAACATGTATTATCTTTAGAAAGGTGGATTCAGTACAGAGTTCATGTACAAAACTTGGACGAATATTACAATGACTGCGTCATATAGAGTAGATGAAGCTGTTGGCCTATGCTCTTGCAATCATCTCTCTGGACAACTTCATCTGCAAGAAGGTTTACGTCTTAGGCTAGCCCTAAGTGAGCCCATTAAGGACAAGCACAGACTTATTATACCATCGTTATACTATTATAATGGTGTCCAAAAACATTTTAACTGTACTGCACACACACACACACACACACACACACACACACACACGCACACGCACACGCACACTCACACACACACACACACACACACACACACACACGCACACACACACACACACACACACACACACGCACACACACACACACACACACACACACACACACACACACACACAATACCATTAGTAAAAAAATGTAAAAGTTGAGGCTCCACAACTAGCTTTGTCAGAATTTCTTTTCTTACATTGCACTGAAACTGCTCTTCTTTGTGTTGTAAATTACTTTCTTATGTCTGTGGACACTGGATTAACAAACATTTTGGATTGTTCTCAATTTAAGATCTGAACTTGACACAATCTGCAGGAAATACTGGCTTATTTGGCCCATTTTCCACATCAGCTGTAGGAAATGTTATATCACTATACAAAGGTGTTGTCACGTAAGGGTCTGGGACAAAAGAGGTGAGTATCCACATGCAGCTAATTAAGAATAGTAGGCAGGCAGGCAATGGTCAAGCAGGTAGCAAACAGGAGCATTAACGTCATCCAAGATTGCAATCAAAACAGGCAAAAGATCAGTACAGGTGGCAAAGAATCAATATATATGGTAAGACTAGAGATGGCTGACGTGAAACTGATGTTTCAACACAGTGTAGAGATCCCGAAGCGCAAGTGTTTCGAAACACAGCACCGAAGCATGATCCGAAACACCCAGGCCACGTGACTAAGGTGTTTCAAAACACCAAGTAGCGTGACTACAGCGATTCAAAGAATCGGTCATTAAAGAAGTGTTTTAAGACCTGGGGAATCTGCGTTTGACTGACAGGATCAGAAAAAAAACATGTAGCCTAATGAACTGTTCTTATGCACAGAGTAACTGTGCTGCAAATGCCAGAGTTTGAATCCTGACTTGTATAAATCCTCTGCAATTATGACTTGATGTATTTTAATAATGTTCCTCTTTTATGACCAAAACAAGACATATTTCTTTACAAAGTGTTCATTTGAATGTCAGACCAATGCTAAAACAAAACACATTACAATAACAGAGAATATAAAATCTAACATCTATAGCTGAATCACCCTGGGTTCAAACCCATTATCTCAGCATGCTAGTCTGAAACTCTCACCGCTCCACTAAATCACTTGAAACCTCAATTTGCTTAACTGTTTCTTTGCTAAAGCTGTTCCAGTTTCCAAAAATGACAACTTGTTGTCGCTGTTGAGATGGGTTTTGAAACGTTTTGAAGCTTCGACATGTTTGCTTTGAATGTTTCAGTGTTTCATGAAGCCTCGCTTTGCCCACCACTAGGTAAGACAAGGCAAGAGTCAAAACACAGTCAGACAAGGCAAGGAAAATGCTTACCTGATGCTCTGAAACAGAAACAGGACTCATCAATGATGTGTTTGTGCGCTGTGTTTAAAGTTTATCTGATTAGTCCTAAATTGCTTCAGCTGTGTGTGTCTGCAATAAAGGGGGATCTGGACCAGGTGTGTGAGTAAAGTGCAGGATGGCATTTGTAGTTCATTAAAGTGGCAGATTTGTAGCTTTTCAGTGATCTGCACAGACTGGATCGCTGGTGATCATGACAGGTATTTATTTGTCACTGCATCTGTTACAGGGGAGACCCAATCTCTAGATCTGGGGGACCACTTTTAGCTTAGCTTAGCTAAGCACAAATCTTTAAATCAGATTAGACCATTAGCATCATCTCAT
Source organism: Danio aesculapii (assembly GCF_903798145.1). Classification (NCBI taxonomy): domain Eukaryota; kingdom Metazoa; phylum Chordata; class Actinopteri; order Cypriniformes; family Danionidae; genus Danio; species Danio aesculapii. The sequence goes on along the minus strand of NC_079455.1, from coordinate 20,506,509 downwards.
TCAAAAATGTAACAAAGGAGTTTCTATAATTTTCTGATTTAAAGCTTGACCCCTCAGTAGTTACATTGTTGTGTACTGAGACAGAAAATGAATACTTATTATTTTTTAATCGATAAGTTTAGAAACTATACTCTTATTCCAACATAATAGTCAAGTACCTTTGCTGCAGTACCTTGGCTGAAGCATTCACAACAACGCTACATGGAAAACAGTCCCCAGCTAGATTACTTGATAACAGTGCTGAGTAATATCATTGGGCCTACGCTGGAATGAGAGTATAGTTGCTAGCCGTATCATCTAGATCAGGGGTTCCCAAACTTTTCAGCCTGTGACCCCCAAATTAACAATGCCAGTGACTTGCGACCCCCACATTTCTTGGAGGTGGTCATAAATATCCAAATGTTGCGCACACAACAATAGGCCTATATAAACATGAGCATATTGACAACACAAAAAGTGCAATCATATAATTTTTTGAGAAATTTATTAATTTGTTTAATTTAATATGAACCTCACTTGAAGAGACTGGTGGACACAACGTTTTCAGCACATATCTATTCTTGGTTTATTTTTATAGAGACTGCCACTCAGAGATCATTCTCAATATTTAGTTGTGGCCTGTATTTAAATGTATTTGATTGCCATAAAGGTGTCAGAAAGTTTAACCTGGTGCTATAAAATCAATCTGACATTATTGCAGTGTTGTTAATCTAACGTAAACACACCAATCACATGAAAAAAAAAAAAAAACTGAAGTGCTGATACCTTTTCATTTGCTTGTTGTTTTTTACGTAAGTATTAACTACTGTTTTTATTGTCTGTGGGTTATGGATAAAATATGGAAATTCAAATAAATTCATAACATTTATTTGACTTTTAAAAGTCACCCAGGAACCCCCTGTCATTGTCCCATGACCCCTCAGGGGGTCCTGGCCCCCAACTTTGGGAACCACTGATCTAGAAAATAGCGACTTACCATTTTCATTGGTCTTAGTACACAATGTAACTCAATGCTTGGGGGTGTGTGTCTACAAGTGGAGTGGAATGCAGCCATATTGTACATCTTCATAGTATTCAATCTTCTTTAACTCTAGCTGAAGCTGAAATATATGCATAAATTACATCACATCTGGATTATTGCAACTCAGGTTTTTTTGGTCTGCCTAAAACACTTTGTTTTTGGTCTGCCAAAAAACATTGTAAAGTTGTTGTATGTTCCAAACTCAGCTGTTCTCACTTACACCATACATTCTGCTCACATTACTTCTCTACCTCATAATTTTCGCTGCAAAGTATCATGTATACATTCGTTCATTCATTTTCCTTCAGCTTAATCCCTTTATTCATCAGGGGTTGCCACAGCGGAATGAACCACCAACTTATCCAGCATTTGTTTTACAAAGCGGATGCCCTTCCAGCTGCAACTCAGTACTGGGAAACACCCATACACTCTCATTCACACACATACACTACGGTCAATTTAGTTTATTCAATTGACCTATAGCGCATGTCTTTAGACTGTGGGGGAAACCGAAGCACCTGGAGGAAACCCAAGCGAAAATGGGGAGAACATACAGAGAAATACCAACTGACCCAGCCGGGACTCGAACCAGCGACCTTCTTGCTGTGAGGCGACAGTGCTAACCACTGAGCCACCATGTCGCCCCGTCATGTATACACTTTAAAATATTATTCCTATCATTCAGGCCTCCTTATTTTTTGACCCAATGTATGGGTCATAGAATGGAATTTAATACCCCTTACACTTAAAAATAGATAATATTTTCCTGCAAATGCAAATTTAGTAATCTGTAAAAGTTTGTATCTAAATCAAGGTGAACCAATTCAAACCTAATGAATTAGTAAAGTTGTATACAGTTTTGGTCTCAGAATGACACATCCTGATGCCCACCCACAAGTGCTTTTTGCCTCTTTCTGATCCATCCCTCCTATACGCTCATAACTATATAAATGAGGACCTGGAATAGACCCAGTCAAGTCAGAAAAGGAATACATTGGTGTCTGAGGTTTGTTATGTCTTGCATACTTTAACTCAGTTGTTAATTAACAAAAATACATTGCATGCAGATTTCAATAGCTTTGTTTCTCTGTTTTTGTCTTTCAGCTTATGGCGGGGTCCAATGGCACAAATGGTGATTTGCCTTTCACTCACCAGCAAGTCTTTAAGCTTGATATGGATGCTGGAACCAGCACTAAAACTGCAGTGGCTGTGTTAACATCTCTGTTTTTCTTTTCTGTAAATTGTATGATGCTCTCTGTTCTAAAAAGCAAGCGCATGTTCTATGAGACGCCACGCTATATACTGTTTGGTCACATGCTTATGAATGACTCTGTGCTTTTGCTGGTCACAACTGTAATGTACACTCTTGCACTCTGTTTTCTTCCAATACATAAATCCATATGTACTCTGTTAGTCTTGATTTCATACTGTACATTCTTTAATGCTCCTCTGACCCTAGCACTGATGTCTCTGGAGCGGTATGTGGCAATCTGCTTCCCTCTGAGACACTGCACCATCGCCACACCTAAAAGAACTGGAATCGCCATTGGAATCATCTGGTTTCTTAGTTCTGTAAATGTTGTGATTGATATTATTATTGCTTTAATTAATAACCCAAATTATTTAGCAGAAATTGCATTTTGCACACTAGAGAAATTGTTTATAGGCAAATGGCAGATAGATAAATCCCAAGGGTTTGATGTGCTTTATTTTGTGTCTGTTGCAGTGATCATTATATTCACATATATCAGCATTATGATCACAGCCAGGTCTGTTTCCGCTGATAAAGAATCTGCTAAAAAAGCCCTCAGAACAGTGATGTTGCACTTGATTCAGCTGGGACTGTGTCTCACCTCTTTTCTATATGCCACGATAGAGAGAACGCTATACATGGTGATAGGAAGTGGTTCTCCTCTCTTCATAAATCTGAGATATTTAAATTATATTATTGTTCTTATTCTACCACGTTGTTTGAGTCCTCTGATCTACGGCATGAGAGATGAAGCCGTGTGGCCCTTGTTCAAATATTTTGTATGCTATCGTTCAAGCAAAGTAAAGCCCTCTGTTAATGTACACTAACTGTAAAGTATGGAACGAAACAGTAATTTGATAAGCATATGGTAGTACTGATAAGATTTGAAAGTAAATATAAGTATTATTTATATTTCTGCAATTTTATTGTATGATGTTTTGTAATGTTATTGCAAACATAACTAATTCACCAAGTTCAAAGATTATAAACTATTGTACCCATATGTGTCCATTTGGTTCATAAACAGTTGCTGCAGAATGTTGCAGAATCACTATGAACTAATGCTTGACTCTAATGCATTAAAGCCCTGCTCTGTATAAAATATGACATGAGATGATAAACATGTTTTGAATACTCTGGAGTTCATATATACTATGATTTTGACTTGACAGAACACATGACTAAAACATGAGAGTACACAGTCTGGGCAGATCTGAAGCCAAACTGAAGCCAGATCTGGGCAAACCCCTACAAAGTGCATCATGACAAGTACAGTACAATAATGAATGATAGAGCTCTGTCACCAGAACATAAATAAACTAGACAAGATTTTTCAAGAGTCATCTGAACCGAAAATGCAGTGGATTGAGCAGCACTTGCAGGGTAAAGAGCTCAGTCAGAGCTGACAAATGGTTAAGTTCAAGACTTATTAATGGCTAGATTCAGATCCTGGAGTCAACACTGAACTGTGTTCAGGGGCTTGAGCCTCTATTGGACTGAAAGAGAAAGTGAGTGTGAGGATAGAGAGTAAGAACAATAGAGAAGATAGTGAGAAGATATAAGAGCATGTGGTCAAGATGGACCTTAAAATACTGCTAAGATTTTTCCATTTTTTTTTTCTTCAGAACAACCTCTTTCCCAACAATTTGATCTCTTACAAATGAGGGAACAAAACAATTATGATAATGCAAAAAATGAAAAATAAAATAAGAAAAATAATACAAAATAAATAAATAAAAAGTACTGACATTTTTAGGGGATACATTTGTTTAAGTTACATTATAGTTAGCTCAGATTACATTGGTAATTAATAGGTTAATTAACCTCTAAATGTACATATCTAAATATGATGTACTACTTTTCTACCTCTTCAACAAAATATTAGTTTTCCTTTGTAGACATGCAGTCATTTTTTTCCATTTCATACTGTAGACCTGCTTAAGTCTCTGAATCCACTGAGCCACCTTTGGAATACCTTCTTCCATCCAATGTACTGTTATCATTTTTTGCAACCAGTAATAATATCCTTAGAATAAAACCTATATTGTTTCTTTATTAAACATTTCTTTGAACAGTGCCCCTAATAAGCACACAGATATAGGGTAGGGTAATTCTATATCTAATATCTTATCTATTTCTTTTTTTAAACATTTTTCCAAAATTCTTAAATCTTAGGGCAGTCCCAAGAAATGTGGGTATGATCTCCTATTTTACCACATTTTCTCCAACACAAAGCAACAGATTGCCCTTTTACATATGTAGAAATTACAAAAGGAGTAATAAAGTACCTCATTTTTACTTCCCAATCAAATTCTTTCTATAATTGACTATTAATTACTTTATGACATCCTTCGCATAACTCAATCCAAACCCCATCCTCAATTATTGCATTTAGTTCTAGCTCCCATTTTTCTTTAACATCAGCTGTATTTTTGTACAGTGTTAGTTATTCATCTTTTTTATAAATGGGAGATGTGTCTTGTAGCTTGAATGAAACTTTGTGCTCTTACAAGAATTTGACTGCAAAAGGTACACATCCTAGGACCCCCAAAGGCATGCCCTACTAGTCTTCTGGTTCTTGAGTCATTCGTTCATCACGTGACAGAATGACTCAAACCCGAGGACTCAAAATCTCTTTCCAGCTCTAAATGCAGATGATTGGCCCGTGACGAACGAATGACTCGAATGACTGATTGGCTAGGCTTTAGTCTTTACTCAGACCCGATAGAGGACTCGAAAAATTAACTGATCTTCTCCCGCACTACACAACGTGCGCATGAGCGAATGAATGAATCACTTAGTTCATTCGAGTCATTTGTTCTTTTGTCCCATAACGTGAAAGAAAGCATAAGAGATGAGTAATTTAATAAATCAAATTGTCTTTGTGAACCGTTTTGTAACATATGATGCTGCAGGCATTAGAAACTTAAACGGTGTTTAATGGTTGTGTATTGTGTTATTATTATTATTATATATATATATATATATATATATATATATATATATATATATATATATATATATATATATATATATATATATATATATATATATATATATTTTTTTTTTTTTTTTTTTTTTTTTTTTTTACCAGAAAAGCTTTATAACAAAACAGATTACTTTAAAATCACAATAATAAAATCAAAAGAAAAGCAAAATAGTGCACATAAAGTTAGGCTTTTTAATAAATAAAAACAAGTAAGCTTTAAATTAAATAACACATTTGTGCCATAAAAGCTTTATATCAAATTGGTCAACTCTTCCCAATAGATTTTTTTATGAAACAGCAATTTAAGTGAAAGATAATACAAATAAAAAAATACAAAAGCCACAGAGCCTAATGAGCTTAACAAATTGACTTTAGATTATTAAAACAACAGTGCACAACAAGCTTGGCTTTTTTTAAATAATTAGAATTGAATAAGCTTTAAAACAACACTCTGTGGCTTTACTTGTTGGACTTGGCTAAAGGTTTGTTAGCATTCAAAAACACAAGCTCTGAACCTTTGATAGGCCGAGTCTGTTTCTTCTTTCTGATGATTTGAAGTGCTTCTTTTGTCATTACTTGTTGGTCTCAGGATAAAAGCTTCTGCTAAATGAGTAAATGCAAATGCAACCTTTCTTTATACAAATATTAGACCAATAGATAAAGTCTGCATAGAAAAACAATATTAAACAAAAAATGGGGTAAAAATGAACAAATTACAAATCACTTGTAATTGTAGAATTTGATTAATTTATTATTTATTAATTAGCCTAGTTTAGTGTTTGTTTTCTGATGGCTAGGCAGTGAATAGACAAACAATATATTTTTTAAAGCATGTTTCCATTTATTTGTAGAATAAAAAATAAATAAAACCTCATGACCAGCAGAAAAAAAAGTAACACAACTCAGTGCTAATAGGACAGACCTTTTTATTTCTAAGAAAATGCTTTTTAGGTGCATGCACATTGTTTGATGATTTTATGAAAAGTCTAAAATATGATCCATGATGCAACAAAAATTCTGTTTTACATATATATTACTGACTGAGGTTCTCGTTGCAGTGTACAGTGGAACTACAGTTTAAGATCAGAAATGCACATAATAATAATAATAGAATAATAATAGCAATAATAATAGAATAATTAATGATTATGACGCACCTGTCTTTAAAGAGGATTTGGAACCATTTACTAATTTCTACATCCAATTCTGCTGTAGTGTTAAGTCAAGTAAGAAAGACGAATGACTCTAACCCAACAGAGGACTCTAGAGATGAACGGATCAATTCTCTTTCCGGCTCTAAATGCATAAGATTGGCCCGTGATGAACGAATGACTCAAACCCGATAGAGGACTTGAGAGATGAACAAATCAATTCTCTTTCCGGCTCTAAATGCATATGATTGGCCCGTGATGAACGAATGACTCAAACCCAATAGAGGACTCGAGAGATGAATGGATCAATTCTCTTTCCGGCTCCAAATGCATATGATTGGCCCGTGATGAACGAATGACTTAAACCCGATAGAGGACTCGAGAGATGAACGGATCAATTCTCTTTCCGGCTCTAAACGCAAATGATTGGCTTCTGCCTTTCCGCGATGAACGACTCAAAAGACTTGAAATGAACGATACCACCTGCACAAATGTGCGCAGTCTGCGCACGTGCAGATGAACGAATCACTCCCTGAGAGGACTCGTAGTTCCCGAGTCATATTGAAGATTCGTTCAAAATGAACGAATCGTTCAAGAATGACCCATCACTATTGACCACCTGAACGGAGATTTGGGGGAGGTTAAGGCAGTCAGAGGTGCAGAGTGCTGGCAGAAATTGCGAATAAAACACTGGTAAAAATTGGCAAAGGCCAGAAACCTCTGCAGGGCCTTGTAGGAATCTGGGATTGGCCAATTTACCACAGCCTGAATCTTCTCTGGATACATATGCACCCCCCCAACTGACACAATGTGCCCTAGAAAAGGAACAGACTGTGCATAAAAAATGTATTTCTCAGCCTTGACATAAACTCCATTCTCTAGCAGCCTCTGAAGCACTTGCCTGACGTGTTGCACATGTTCCTGGAGAGAACGGGAAAATATTCAAATGTCATCCATCGCATGGAAGCGTTGGTAAGCCCGAAGGGAAGAACGCTATATTCAAAGTGCCCCCTGGGGGTATTAAAAGCAGTTTTCCATTCATCTCCTGCTCTTATGCCGACCAAATGATAAGCGTTGCGGAGATCTAATTTTGTGAAGGACGCCCCCTGCAGACGCTTAAAAGCTGAAGACATTAATGAAGGATAAGTATGCTTTACCCTAATGTTATTCAGCCCCTGATAATCAATGCATGGGCGAATTGAACGATCCTTCTTCTTCATGAAAAAGAACACCGCCCTCGCCGGTAAAAAAGAGAGACGGATGATCTTGTCTGCCATTTCCTCTGTAGAATTGTACTATACGTCAAAATTCAGACTGCACAGCACCTCCCATTTTTTCTTTTCTACCCTTGTTCCAGCCCTCACAGCTATATAAAGAGATAATCTTACAGAAATTCAAACCATAAAGGCTAACAAATGCCAAGTCAATATCTGCCAACAAAGCTGCTAAGCAGAAACATTTCTTTTGCAAGGATCATCAGTATAATTGCTTTATTTATCACTGTCTTGTTTGTCTGTTTCTTATTTTTCAGCTTATGGACTCCAATGGCACAAGTGGTGATGTGTCTTTCCTTTATCAGCAAGTATTTCAGCTGGATTGGGATCCTCTCACCATTTGTGAAACTATATTGGCTGTGTTAACATCTCTGTTTTCTTTTTTGTAAACTGCGTGATGTTCTTGGCTCTAAAAAGCAAGCACATATTCTTTGAGACGCCACGCTATATACTATTTGGCCACATGCTTATGAATGACTCTGTGCTTTTGCTGCTAACAACTGTCATGTTCATGTTAGCTCTGTGTTTTTATCCAATACCTAAATCCATATGCACTCTGTTAGTCTTCATCTCAACTCTTGCTTTCAATAACGCTCCTCTGACTTTAGCACTGATGTCTCTGGAGCGATATGTGGCAATCTGCTTCCCTCTGAGACACTGCACCATCGCCACACCTAAAAGAACTGGAATCGCCATTGGAATCATCTGGTTTCTAAGTACTATCAATGTTATCATAGATATTATTATTGCTTTAATTAATAACCCAAATTATTTAGCAGATATTGCATTTTGCACACTAGAGCAATTGTATATAGCTAAATGGCAGATGGATAAAGCTCAATGGTTTTCTGTGTTTTATTTTGTGTCTGTTGCAGTGATCATTATATTCACATATATCATGATTATGATCACAGCCAGGTCTGTTTCCTCTGATAAAGAATCTGCTAAAAAAGCCCTCAGGACAGTGATGTTGCACTTGATTCAGCTGGGACTGTGTCTCACCTCTTTTCTATATGCCACGATAGAGAGAACACTATACATAATGATAGGAAGTGGTTCTCCTCTCTTCATAAATCTGAGATATTTAAATTATTTTGTTGTTCTGATTCTACCACGTTGTTTGAGTCCTCTGATCTACGGCATGAGAGATGAAGCTGTGTGGCCCTTGTTCAAATATTTCTTTTGCTATCGTTCAGGCAGGGTAAAACCATCTGTTAATGTACATTAACTATATTGTATGAGACGATATGAAATAATTTGATAAATTTGATAAATAGTAATAACAATAAGATTTGAATTTAAATTGATAAAAAATAAGTATTATGTCATAGCTGTTATTTTTTGTTATATTTGATGTTATATAATAATACACTACCTGACAAAAGTCTTGTGTTCCATCCCAGTTGTAAGAGCAACAAATAATAACCTGACTTCTAGTTGATCATTTGGAAAAATGGCAGAAGGTTGATTTTCTGATGAATCATCTCTTGAACTGCATCCCAATCATAGCAAATACTGCAGAAGACCTACTGGAACCAGCATGGAGCCAAGAATCTCAAAGAAATCAGTCAAGTTTGGTGAAGGAAAAAAATCATGGTTTGGGGTTACATTCAGAATTGGGGTGCGCGAGAGATCTGCAGAGTGGATGGCAACATAAACAGCCTGAGGAATCAAGACATTTATGCTGCCCATTACATTACAAAACACAGGAGATGCTAATTTTTCAGCGGGATAGCACTGAAAGGATGAAGGAAGAGACATGAACATGAATCCAAAGAATTTTGATGAACTCTGTGAGTCCTGTAAGAACACTTTCTTTGCCATTACAGATGACTTTATTACAGGGGCTCCAGGACCATGTTTGCCCACCCTTGCTTTATTAGTAAGTTATTTGAGCCATTGCAGAGATGTATGGATGCAGTCCTACAGTCATACACACAATATTATTTTTTTTCCCACAGCACCATGACTTTATATTCTTTCCTGTACATTATTTCTGTCAAATGACAAAACTTTACTCTAGGCAAAGTCAGACCTTACTGTCCTAATTAAATAATTAAAAATCAAAGCATGTTCATATTTTATTTCTGTCACCAGTCTTGCTGTGTATATTGGTTCATAATCATCCTGATACATTGCACCACCTTCAGGATACAATGTTTTAACCATTGGATACACATGGTCTTTTAGTCTTTTAGAATAGTTTGGTAATCCTTGGCAGTGACACACCCAAGAAGTGCCATCGCAGCTTGTTCCAACTTTTGTATTTTCCATAAACATACAACCAATAGCGCAGCCACTGCACACAAACTCATAGAAAAAATGTTGCTCAACGAGGAATGCTTCTCATATATTGTGTGCCTCCCCTACAAGTCTTTAAAATCCTTCCTCAAGCAATCATACAGGAGCAGATGCATCTATACCAGATCTGCTACTCGACTCTCTAGTGCAGAGATGCCCAAAGTAGGGCTCGCGGGCCAAAGTTGACCCATTGTAACCTTTGATTTGGCCCACCATCCCATTTGAGAGGAGAGTGGGAATGATGGAGAGGGTTGGGGCGAATTCCTGTAACACAGAGATCATCATTTCTAATTTGACGTAGCCTTTGTTGTTTGTTTTATCGCTGAACTACAAAGTAAGCAAACTAAAATTAAATGCTTTAATTAGTGATGTTTTCTAAACAAATTTCGGGAGGAGCATGCACAGATGTTTCAGCAAATTCAAATACATCATTGACAATCATTCTATTATCTAATTAGAATTAGACCCTATAAATACCAAAAGTCATTCTACCTGCATTATCTCACAACTTTAGCATCCCTCCACCACCCCGATACCTCACCTCTTAAACATTATCTACATGGGGGGAGTGTTCTGGGCCCGGGTTAGAGACTTTGCTCAAACCCCAACTTCTCTTTCTTCTCCGTTAAGGGGAATAACACAAGTTGGTGTGTTTTCCCTGAGCTCAGAGCCCTCTCCCTGGACAGCACGCCAAATACGCTTTATTCTTAAAACATCTGTAAATGTCAACCTGTGAAAATGTTGTAAATACTGTCACTCGACGGATCGAGGACGAGAGCAAATCAAGGCAAACCCTAGTGTAATTGTGTTTTAAATGAGATAAGTTCATAATAAAATGTAAAAAAACAATACTGTATTGGTTAATATAAAGCAATCTTTTCTAGTCATCTTTAAATATTAATAAATAAATCAAGAAATTACCCATAGCAACTATATTTATCTTCGGCCCACAAGCCTCAATCAAGTTTGATTTTTGGTCATTCATAAGAAAATGTTTAGGCACTCCTACTCTAGTGTATACATGTGGCTAGTGTGTTCTCCTGTCTGAAGCTCTCAAAAGTTCACTTTGGTGAGGCATTTCAAATGACTAAATCAAACTCAAAAGTAACATTGTTTTGACCCAGTTTTGTTTGAAATGACATCATTTCGGTTTGTTCTATAAGTGTTGTCCACTTAGTGCTGGCCCTGCATAGGCAGCTCTCACCTAGCCCTCAAGAATCCCTCACTAGACCAACACTGGCCCTACATGGGCAGCCCACACTTAAGGACCAGCACAGGTGACCTGTTCTGGCTCACATTAGGCCTTCAAGGGATTAAGGCTGTCTTCAAGTGTGGGCTACTTACACAGAGCATGTGGTGAGCCTGCAAATGGGTCATATAACTAGATTTGGTGTGGACTGTCTGCAGGCCGCAAAAAGCCAGTATTCCGCAAAAACAAAGCCAGCATGGGCCCTGCAGGAGCATGTTTGCTGGAGCGATTCATCCTAGTCAGATGGAAAAACAAGCTTTTTTTTTTTACCTTTGGGCTAGGTCTTAATTATTTTAGGTAATATTTAGTCTGTAGAATTTCACTACACGTCAATATTCAGACTGCACAGCACCTCCCATTTTTTCTTTTCTACCCTTGTTCCAGCCCTCACAGCTATATAAAGAGATAATCTTACAGAAATTCAAACTATAAAGGCTAACAAATGCCAAGTCAATATCTGCCAACAAAGCTGCTAAGCAGAAACATTTCTTTTGCAAGGATCATCAGTATAATTGCTTTATTTATTACTGTATTGTTTGTCTGTTTCTTATTTTTCAGCTTATGGACTCCAATGGCACAAGTGGTGATGTGCCTTTCCTTCATCAGCAAGTATTTCAGCTGGATTGGGATCCTCTCACCATTTGTGAAACTATATTGGCTGTGTTAACATCTCTGTTTTTCTTTTTTGTAAACTGCGTTATGTTCTATGCTCTAAAAAGCAAGCACATATTCTTTGAGACGCCACGCTATATACTTTTTGGCCACATGCTTATGAATGACTCTGTGCTTTTGCTGCTAACAACTGTCATGTTCATGTTAGCTCTGTGTTTTTATCCAATACATAAATCCATATGCACTCTATTAGTCTTCATCTCAACTCTTGCTTTCAATAACGCTCCTCTGACTTTAGCACTGATGTCTCTGGAGCGATATGTGGCAATCTGCTTCCCTCTGAGACACTGCACCATCGCCACACCTAAAAGAACTGGAATCGCCATTGGAATCATCTGGTTTCTAAGTACTATCAATGTTATCATAGATATTATTATTGCTTTAATTAATAACCCAAATTATTTAGCAGATATTGCTTTTTGCACACTAGAGCAATTGTATATAGCCAAATGGCAGGTGGATAAAGCTCAATGGTTTTCTGTGTTTTATTTTGTGTCTGTTGCAGTGATCATTATATCGACATATATCAGCATTATGATCACAGCCAGATCTGTTTCCTCTGATAAAGATTCTGCTAAAAAAGCCCTCAGAACAGTGATGTTGCACTTGATTCAGCTGGGACTGTGTCTCACCTCTTTTTTATTTGCCACAATAGAGATAATACTATACATAATGATAGGAAGCACATCACCACTCTTCATTAATCTGAGATATTTAAATTATTTTGTTGTTCTGATTCTACCACGTTGTTTGAGTCCTCTGATCTACGGCATGAGAGATGAAGCCGTGTGGCCCTTGTTCAAATATTACTTCTGCTATCGTTCAGGCAAAGTAAAACCCTCAGTTAATGTGCATTAAATATTTGGTATGAGAGGATTTGAAATAACAATTTCAAATGTCAAATAAAACTAAATATATGTAAATAAGTATTATATGATATTTTATATTATATATGATGTTATATAATTACTTAATTCATTGTCAATCTTCAAAAATAATGAAATGATTAACTTAATATTATTTAATAATTAAATTGTTAACTAAGTTTAATATTTACACTTGAAATGTGGTAATAAACAGGTTAAGTTCTCTGTAGATCATATGTTTTCATAACTGCTTTTCAGGCTTAATTTGTGATGTGTCTTGAACATTTTAAAGCCCCCAGGAAAGTTTTTGAAAACATACAGTATTCTTTACCAAAACAATATTGGTTTACATTTTGAAAGGGCCGGTGATATACACATGCAAAAAATGATATTAGCTAAATGTTTTTTTTTATTATTTAGACTGTTCAATTTTCATGCTTTGATTTCATTTTTTTTTGTCATTTTTGTCATAGATGCTTTTAATGAAAAAATTCATTTTGCCCTGCTGCTAAAATTCAATTTGGCTTCCTTATACATTAGATAAGTGACAGACAGTTAAAGATTGCCGTGTTTTATTTTGTGTCTGTTGCATTTGTTGCATTGATCATTATATTTCCATATTTCAGCATTAAGATCACAGCCAGGTCTGTGTCCTCTGTTAATATATTGCTAAAAGCAATGATATTGCACTTGATTTAGCTGAGACCTTGTCGCACCTCTTATCTATTTGCCACAATAAAGTGAAGACTTTTCATAGTGATTGGAAGCACATCTCCAATCTTCATAAATATATTTAAATTATATTGTTGTTTTCATTCTACCACATTGTTTGTGTCCTCTGATCTACGGCATGAGAGATGAAGCCGTTTTTCCATAATCCTGGACCAGGCCGCATTCTGAGCAGCTGGTTATGGAGGAGTGGAGAGCATGAGACTGATTCCTGTAAGACCCCAGTGACAAACAAGTCTTCACATTAATCTTGAAGGGCCAGCCTGTACACCAAGCGGTGTTGAGCTCTGCACAAGAAATTTGGACATAGGAGAAATGGTCGTGCCCAACTGAGCCTGAATGAAAATGAATGAATGAATGTTTTATAAAATGCTGTAGAAAAATAAGATAATAATAGTATAAGCAAAAGAAATGTTTTGCTAATAAATAAAGGTTAAAAATAAGCATTTTCTCTAGACAATCATTCATTCAGTGAAATAGGTTGAGAACCCCTGCCCTAAATAATGCAGACTAACAATCCCTCAGATGATTTGAATTTCAAAAGCATTTGTGTTTTATATTGATGCTAATGCAAAGAGATGTGTCTTTAAACAACTTTTAAACTGACACAGTGTGTCTGCTTCCCGACTGTGCAAGGAAGGCTGTTCTAGAGTTTTGATGCCAGATATGAGAAAGATCTACCGCCTTCAGTTGATTTTGATATTCTGGAAATAATCAATTGTCCAGAATTAATTGAGCCCAGTGGAAGTGAGGGGCTATAATAAACTAGGAGCTCCCTCAAATACTGGGGAGCTAAGCTGTTCAGGGCTTTGTAGATAGTCAATAAAATGTACAAATTTATACAATATTTAATAGGGAGCCAATGCAATGATGAATGAACTGGAGTAATATGATCATATTTCTTTGTTCTAGAAAGCACTAGCAGCTGCATTTTGAACTAGCTGAAATTTGTTAATTAGGCAAACCGTCTAGTAATGCATTACAATAGTCTAACTGAGAGGTCATGGAAGCATGAATAAGCTTTTCTGCATCAGACATTGATAGCATATGTCAAAGTTTGGCAACATTTTTAAGATGAAAAATGCAGTTTTACAGATGATTGAAATCTGGCCTTTAAATGACAGGTTGCTATTAAAAATCACTCCCAAATTTTTGACTGCCAATGAGGACTGAACTAAGAATCCATCAAGGGTTAGACGATGTTCTAGGTTTTTGCGTGTGAGGTTTTTGGGTTCAATAAGCAAGTCCTCAGTTTTATCTGAATTTAGTAATAAGAAGTTATTAATCATCCAATTTTTCATATCAGCTATACAATCTGTTAATTTCATAAATTCATATGTATGATATGAGAGGATTTGAAATAATTTGAAAATTTTATTTTACATTTGATATAATATTATATATGATGTTAATGTCAAATTATGCATATACACATTCGTTCATTTTCTTTTCGACTCAGTCCCTCTATTAATCCAGGGTCGCCACAGCGGAATGAACTGCCAACTTATCCAGCACATGTTTTACGCAGCGGATGCCCTCATACACACTACAGACAATTTAGCCTACCCAATTCACCTGTACCGCATGATTTGGATTGTGGGGGAAACCGGAGCACCCGAAGGAAACCCACGTCAACGTAGAGAGACCATGCAAACTCCAGCATATGCACATAATTAAATATATTTTTATTTATGATTTATTGTGGCATGTTTACTTTTCATGCTTTGATTATTTGAATTCTAAAATGTAGAAGCTATTATTGACAATTTACATATTGCCTTGTGGCTTATATTACACACTGGGCCCTATCATACACCCAGTGCAATAAGGCGCTAGACGTATGTGCCCCGACGTGTTGCTATTTTCAGACCAATGCAACCCTAATTTTTCCAGTGTTCTGCAAAGTTGTTTAAATAGCAAATCCATTTGGTGTTCCGGTCCAGAAAAGAGGTGTGTTAAGGCTCATTGTTGGCGCGTTGCTATTTTGAGGAACTAAAATAGACTGTGCAATAGACCAGCTGAAAGCAGTTATATACTCTCTGCCTTGTGTTGGACGCAGTTTTCTTTTGTTCTGCGTCCTGTTACTAGTTTATTTTCATGATGACTAATTTATTTGCTCTGTTCCCTGTCTACCATGCCTTCTTCATCTCGGAGGCTTTTTCAGTTTATTCATGACAACTTGCTTTTGTATGTTTTTATTATTACTATTTATTATATGCATCTTTATATTTGTTTTATTAAAAACAAGCTTGTCCACCTGTCAGCTTTGTGTTTTGAGCCATATAGGATGTGCGTTTGGATAAAAATCCACTTTTTTGACCACACTTCGTTACTAATGTTCATTTATTAGTTTGCTGGAAATTAGAACTGAATGTAGAAATAGTTTTGAAACAAATCTGTGCATTTAACAAACAAAATTAATTATGTAAGCTAATGGATGTCTTCAGTGGAGTGCATACAACACCATTTCCTTATCCACGAAAGAGAGAAAGTGAAAGTAAAGGTTGATTGAAGGAGGCTGATTCTTTATCCTTGCACTGCAGATTAATTATTTTCTCGCTAGTGAAGAGTTCAGTTTTTACACGTACAAAGTTTGCCATGTAAATAGCAAATGTGCCATGGCACGATGCAACTGACTCTTGAAGGGAATAGGAGATGACACACCCATGATGCATTAAGTGAATAAGGTCAACCCTGTTAGACCATGTGCCACGGTGCAGTGTATTTTTCCATCCTTAAAATAGCAAAAGTGGATTCGGACACACCTTTAATGCTTTTGCGCCTAGATCGTTAAAATAGAGCCCACTTTGAATCTGTTGATTTATTAAAATGATCTAGTTTCCAACAGTATAATATGCATCACTTAGTACACAGTTACATGACAGCCTGTTGCACGAAGAAAGATGACAAACAATCAACATTGTCAGTGGTGAGGGATGCAAACAAATGTGACATTACTTGAGCCAGGCTGCAGTGCTGTCAGAGGTGAAAAAGTCATGCACGCCAACGCAACCAAGTTCAACTCAACGAACCAATTTGTCCTCAAGGAAATAAGTTGTACAACACTCAGCTTTACAACTGAAATATGGACCTCTAACCAGATGGAAGCTTACATGACCATCACTGCACATTTAATTTCTGAAGACTGAATTTATTTGTGTTGGAAGTAAAAGTGTTGGAGGTGTGCCACACAGCTGACAACATATCAGAGTGTCTTGATCATATAAAAACACTTGTCATATCAAGTGTTTTGATGAAGCAATACGAAACACCAGGAGGAAAGATGGTAGTAGTTGTCCGCAACAATGTCGCTAATAAGATCTAATTTCTGATAACTCATGCTGTCAAAGGTGTTCATTGTGCAGGACACACGTTGCAGTTGTGCATTAATGTGGCTCTGAAAACTGATCCGTCCTGTCCATTGCTGCCAGTAGACACCTTGTGGGACATTTTATGAAAAGTGTCAATAGCTTGGACAGATAAGTAGAAGAACTCATTCAAGATGTCTAGACATGAGAACTGCACAACATATGACTTCAGGATTGATCTCGCAATGTGTTCATCTTCAATAGTCACATCGCCGGATATGCAATGTTGAGTTTGAATTATAATTGATCAGCAAAAGAATGCAGATTTGTTTTGTATGTGTTTTAAAGGGATTTCAAGAGAGTTTAAAGTATTCAGACACAAAAATAACAACATCTGTAATGTTAATAAAGGATAATTTTATTTAATTATTAATACAATGAAGACTATACTGCATTATTTTACATTACATTTGATTATTCAAATTTTGTATCTGAATACTGTTTGACTCTACATAAAGCTGTTTATTTTACTTTTTTCTTTGCTCTCTTCAATTAATTTTGCTTGCAATTTGTTTATTATTTCTACATGACTGACTCTCCTACAAAACATCATCCCAATCAGTCTAAATGAATGATTTCTTTCCAAATAACGCCATATTCAAACCATCTAGTGAAATTGTATTTATATCGCAATATGTAGATGCAGAAAAACAAAGTATCGCGATGTCAGAATTTTTCAATATCGTGCAGGTCTATATGTACCTGATGCTGGAGTGCTTTCTGGAACAGAGATTGCCTGTTAAAGCTGAGCTTTCAGATGCTACCGAACAGTCAGAGCAAGATTTAGATCTCACAACTGCACAATAGCAGACAGCCCAGGACACTGTCTGTACTGAAACTTATGATTACTCTCACTGAACTGCTGTTGCAGGAAGACAATCCATGTCGTTCAGCCACACCGCCCATGTTAACAAATATGAACAAACTGTGCGATGACAGCCCAAGCAGTAAAACATTGAAAAATAAACTAAGAGAAGAAATAGGAATTGATACGGGAATATTACGAGCAGCTTACTGTATTATAACCATGCTGCCGTTTTAGACCCATGTTTTAAGAGCTTGTCATTGAGAAATAGCAACAATTTTGGATCTGGCTGAAAGTTTATCAGCAGATGCTGTACCAAAGAAGTATTTTGCTATTAGTAAGCCTACAAAGAAAAGTGAGACCACATGAAAAGGGAAAAAAATGGGAAAGCAGGTGGAGATATCGATATTAATGGCCACTGACATGAAGGAGGAGAGTAGACAAACTTGCATTCCCAACAATGCAGACAAACTCTTATTCATTCATTCATTTTCTTTTCGGCCTAGTCGAATTATTACTCTGGGGTCACCTGAGCGGAATGAACAGCCTTACCCAGCATTTGTTTTATGCAGTGGATGCCTTTCTAGCTGCAACCCATCCCTACGGACAATTTTAGCTTACCCAATTCCCCTATAGAGCATGTCTTTGGATTATGGGGGAAACCAGAGCACCCGGAGGAAACCCATGCGAACACAGGGAGAACTTGCAAACTCCACACAGAGAAATGCCAACTGACCCAGCCGAGGCTCGAACCAGCGACCTTCTTGCTGTGAGGCGATCGTGTAACTCTCATGATATGAAAAAAAATTTGATCAGAGGGAAAACATTTTCAACATTTCTCTTCAGCCTTTACAGTTTGATTTATATTTGCTGTGTTAATTTAAATAGCTAAATTTAGCTATTTATAGGCCTTTATTTAATTACAGAAATGTTTAATTGCTAATCATAGGCTGTTTTTGTTTTCACAAAAGAAGGTTTTCATGGGACTTTGTATGTTGGCCCACTATCAGAATTGCACTTTATATTTATTTCTTTTAGTTTCTTTACCAAACTGTGCTTTTTTATTGTTAGCAAGTTCGTAACTTGTGATTTGTGTGTTATCATTTATAATTAATTAATATTCTGGAATATTCCATGCTGTTTTTTTTTTCAAACACATTAAAATCATATCAATTGTTTTATCCATGCGCAAGCTCTTATAGTGACTATTTGAACCCATATTATTATGATTTAGTATTTCCGTACAAAACAATGTTACAAATGACATTCTTTCTCGGTTCTTAAACTCAAACCGTTTTTCCTCATATTTGCTTAGGTTATAGGTCTCAAACTGTATTTCTGGAGGGCCGCAGCTCTGCATAATTTTGCTCCAACCCTAATCAAACACAGCTGATCTAACTAGTCAAGGTGTTCAAGACCACTAGAAACTATTAAGCAGGTGTGAGATGGAGGTGGTATTGAGTTTTAGGCCATTGGATAATTTGATAATTAAGATAACATAATAAAATGAAAGAATACTGGTTGACTAGGAAAATTCAGAATCTGGGCAGCCCTAAAAATAAATATATTAGAAAAAGAGGAATAATGTGCAACATGTGACGCTTGGGGACTGGGCCTACAGTGCACTCTCTCCTCCTCTTTAGACTATCAGGCTTGAGAACCCATGAGACGCCATTTTTTATCTCTCTCACAGCTATATAAAGAGAGAATCTGGAGCAGAATTCACAGCAGAAAGACTTACTGCACAAATGTCACATTAATATCTAACTAACTAAACTGTGAAGCAGATACATTTCTTTAGGCAGGATCATCAGTATAACTGCTTAATTTATTACTGTCTTGCTTGTCTGTTTCTTGTTTTTCAGCTTATGGACTCCAATGGCACAAGTGGTGATGTGTCCTTCCTTCACCAGCAAGTATTTCAGCTGGATTGGGATCCTCTCACCATTAGTAAAACTATGTTGGCTGTGTTAACATCTCTGTTTTTCTTTTTTGTAAACTGCGTGATGTTCTATGCTCTAAAAAGCAAGCACATATTCTTTGAGACGCCACGCTATATACTATTTGGTCACATGCTTATGAATGACTCTGTGCTTTTGCTGCTAACAACTGTCACGTTCATGTTGGCTCTGTGTTTTTATCCAATACAAAAATCCATATGCACTCTGTTAGTCTTCATTACTCACTGTGCTTTCCGTAACGCTCCTCTGACTCTAGCACTGATGTCTCTGGAGCGATATGTGGCAATCTGCTTCCCTCTGAGACACTGCACCATCGCCACACCTAAAAGAACTGGAATCGCCATTGGAATCATCTGGTTTCTTAGTTCTATCAATGTTATCATAGATATTATTATTGCTTTAATTAATAACCCAAAATATTTAGCAGATATTGCATTTTGCACACTTGAGAAATTGTATATAGCTAAATGGCAGGTGGATAAAGCTCAGTGGTTTGATGTGCTTTATTTTGTGTCTGTTGCAGTGATCATTATATTCACATATATCATGATTATGATCACAGCCAGGTCTGTTTCATCTGATAAAGAATCTGCTAAAAAAGCCCTCAAAACAGTGATGTTGCACTTGATTCAGCTGGGACTGTGTCTCACCTCTTTTTTATTTGCCACAATAGAGATAATAATATACAAGATGATAGGAAGCACATCACCACTCTTCATTAATCTGAGATATTTAAATTTCTTTGTTGTTCTTATTATTCCACGATGTATGAGTCCTCTGATCTACGGCATGAGAGATGAAGCCGTGTGGCCCTTGTTCAAATATTACTTCTGCTATCGTTCAGGCAAAGTAAAGCCCTCTGTTAATGTGCATTAATCACATGCTCTGAGAAGATTAGAAATAATAATGTTAAATAAAATGACAGATACTTTATGTAACTTTATACTTTATGTAAGTATTATTTGACATTTAATATTAAGTTTGACTTTATAGAATATTATAATGTAAATGATTAATTGAGTCTTCAAATACATTCATTATTAACTTATGTGAATATTTTAATTTTGAATGTGGTTTTAAACATGTTTTGAGTTATCTGGAGTTCATAAATATCACAATTGTTTTTCAGGCTCAATTTATTTTTTGTCTTAAACATGTAAAGCACACAGGAAAGTGTTTGAAAGCATACAGTATTCTCTGCCAAAATATTTGTTTCAAAGCCAGTGATACATATGCAAATAATTGCGTATATTATTTTATTAATATTTTAATTTGGTCTGCTTACTTTTCATGTCTGTATTTCTCATTTTTGTCTTGTATAATATAGAGGCTGTTATTGAAAAAATAAAATAAAATTGTCTTGCTGCTAAAATAACATATTGTCTCTCTATAAGTACATTAGCCAGATGCCAGATTGTTGTTTTATTTTGTGTCTGTTAAATTGATCATTATATTCACATATATCAGCATTATGATCACAGCCAGATCTGTTTCTGCTTTAAAAAAGGCCTCAGAACTATGAGCTGGCCTATATTACACACTGTCCTTATGTGCGGCCTATTCACTCTGCCTTGTGTTTGACACCCTTTTCATTTTGTTCTGCATCCTGCCACTAGTACGTTTTCATGATGACTAATTTAGTTTGCTCTGTTTATTGTCTACTATTGTTTATACTTCGTGGACAGTTACCTTCACCACTGTTGATTTATTAAAATGATCTTGTTTTCTACTATTTAGTATAGTATGCATCACTTAGTACACAGTTACATGACAGCCTGTTGCACGAAGAAAGATTGTACACAAAAATGAATAATACATGTACAGGCCTTTGCCCTAAATTAATTCAGCAAAAGGTTATTTTTCCAGATACAATTTATGTTGTTTCTTAAACTTGAAGACCCAGAAAAAATGTCTTTGAGATTACAGTTTATTTTTGCTTGGGTATAATTATGTTTTTTATTCTGTAATTTAAAATCTGTTAATGGAAACCTTTGCATTGCCTTAGTGCTGAAACCATTGTGCCTCTATAAATGAATATCTATTAAATACTTCTATGTATAAACTGTTAACACAGTTTAAATAAAAGGATAAATAACCCAATAAGTTAAAAGGATGGATAACCCAAATATTAAAATACCCTGTTCATTTACTCACCCTCAGGTAACCCAACATATAATGTAGGTGACTTATTTTCTTGAGTAGAGCATTAAAGAATATTTTTTTTAATTGAATATGTGAGCTTTGGTGATTCATGGTAGTAAATGGCTCTCATTTTTTAAAGTTTAGCTAAAATAAATACATACAACAAGCTCAAATCAATAGCCATGGCTCCTGGTGACATGCACATGTCTTGTGAATCAAAACGATCAATTTGTGTAGGATATAGAAAATAATTGACTACTATTACATATTATTATTCACATATTAGTAAGGCTGTCCCTTAATAGTCGACTAATTGGTGGTCGACCAGAACAAGCTTTGTCGACTGAGGGTGTACTCACACTATGCTATCCGAACCTTGCCCAGGCCTGTTTCCCGGATCGTTTGAGAAGTGTGAGTGCTCTGAATCGGGTTCAAGCATGGTTCAGTTGGCCGGCCCTGGCCTGGTTGGAAGAGGTATACCAGAGCGCAGTTCACTTTGGCCAAAACTGAAGACGAGAAGTGACTTTTACAGGACTGTTTCATATGTATTTATTATCATTCTTATTGTTTAATGAACACAAACTGTCGTAGTTTATTAAAAACGCAAACCCCTCACTGCATGACAGCTGCACCTTTAGCAAACCTCATAATTCCGGCAGTGCGAGGACTTTATAATTGTTTATGAGCATCAAAAGTGGCTGATCTGTTCGGCGAAATATTTAACTGCGTGTCACTGCATATCTAATAACTAAAACGATATAACTAAAGTACTGAAGTCCACTGTAAAGTACTAAAGTCCACTGTGCTGAGCAAAAGCGCTTCTCTTCTGTTAAACTGAACAGCGCATCATTGATGACGTAAGCGTGCCTAGACGCAAATGCAATGTCAGTGCGGGCCGTCAGAGGAGACGGGAGGAGTGACAAGCGTGCTTCGACCCGGTTCAATGTAACTGTAGTGTGAGTACATTTTGTAATTAGAAAATTACAAAAAATCCACAGGAAGTGGCAAGGTCTGTGAGAGCTTGTTAAGCAGACCTGGCAAATCATTTAAACATCAGACATTAACACATGAAAAAAATTCTACATCATTCGTCAATACTGATCATGACTTAACATTTAAGACATATGAGTAGAATGGTTAGCCACTTATGTTTACATAGGCACTCATGTCAATAGTAGCTTAATTTGCGCCAGTATGCTGGCCGTGTATCCAAGTATTTGTACACAGCGAGTAAAATTTTAATGTTAAAACTTAAAAACATTTCTTTAAGCTCATCCAATATACTGCAAAGATGATGCATCATAAGATTCAACATCACGGCCGACCCTGACTCAGCAAAAAAACACTAAAACACTGAAAAGTAAGCTAACAGAAGAAATTGACAAAAGATGGGAATTGATGGGAAAATGGTTTTGGATCTGGCAGAGTTTATCTGCATATGCTGTTTCAGAAAGTGACTCTGCCATTATAGGCCTACAAAGGAACGTGAGCCCGCACCAAAAATGAAAAAAAGGAAAAGCAGACACTGAAAACTGACGGAAAGTAGCATAAAGAAGGAAAGAAGGATGAAATGTACTTGGAAGACATATCAAAACATAATTCGGGCTACTGACATGATGGCAAAAAAATAAAAAATTAGGTGCAGTCTCCCAAAGTCTCTAGATAAGCTATGCACCTGCACTCCATCCCTTCCACATTTACTTCTTCGAAGCATATTTTCTCTGAGGGCAGGTTCATTGTGAATAAGACATCGAACCCACTTGTTCAAAACAGTGTAGACACATTTGCGTTTATTCACATAGTATAAAAAAAATGAGAATTGAGGGATATCCTTTTCAACATTATTTCTCTTAAGCCTTTATATACAGGGGTTGGACAATGAAACTAAAACACTGGCCTCATAAAGCGCTTAAATTCTACTGGTGTTCAGGGACAGGCTCTACAATGGTTTAAGTAATACTTAATTGACCATTACCAGTTTGTAAATATAAAAGGACAGCTTTCACCGGTCAGACCAGGAAAGTATGGGGTGCTTCAAGGATAAGTTTTAGGTCCTTTGCTGTTTACAATATACATTCTACCCCTGGGAGACATTATAAGACACAGGATCAGCTTTCACTGCTATGCAGATGATACTCAATTATATTTTTCAACAAAACCTGATGAGACATCTGAACTAAGCTAACTGAATGTATTAAAGATGCTAAAGACTGGATGACCAACAATTTTCTTCTCTTAAACAAAACAGAATTATTACTTATTGGGCCTAAATCCTGTACACTGCAGATCTCACAACTTGATCTGCAATTAGAAAGACACACAGTTCTGGGTATTACATTAAAAGATCTGGGTATTATATTAGACAGCAACTTAACATTTGAAAATCATTTCACGAGTTCACACCACAATATTTGACTGAATAGAATATGCGTATTTGGCGTGCTGTCCGGGAGAGGGCTCTGAGCTCTGGAAGACACGCTAACTCGTATCAGGATAAAGAGAGATAGGGTCAGAGCGCAGTGTCTAGCCCGGCTCTAGAACGCTTCCCCCCAGATTTAAATAGGTATCTGGTTTAATAGTGTGGATTGGGGTGGTGGATGGACGCTGAAGTCAAGAAAAAACGGAGGTATGACTATTGACTATTTAGGGTTTTTCTTGAGCTGATTGGAGAATAGAATGATTGTGTGCGTGATGAATTAGCCTCGTCAAAGACTGATCGTACTCCTCCAGAAATTTGTTTAGAAAACATCACATCTCACATCAAAAAATCCGCATTCTTTCATATGAGAAATATTGCAAAGTTACGAAGCATGCTATCCATCTCAGATGCAGAAAAGCTAGTTCATGCTTTTTATGACTTTTTCAACGGGGTTTTAGAAATTAATGAGAAAATAAAGAGTTAACCAGATACAGTACAAATGGATACAAGTAATAAACACAATCAAATACATATTTGCAAGCTAGAGAAAACAAGGAGGCAACCATTTTAATCGCACTTACTTACACTTACTGAAATAGAGGTAGAAACTGATTCATGAACTGTGTATTGTAAAGTTCCTGTCAAGCTCTGACAAAGTCCCATATAGTCTTTTCTGATCCTTCCTTTAAAAAACGGCAGATGAATCCCCTGTTGTAAGCGTCTAGATTGCTGAAGCACTTGTCGGAAAAATGACGGGAACACAGCACAAGGCTGGGGCTATAATGCGGAGGTACTTTTGCAAAAATAAACTTCGACCACTGACTCTTCACAGCCTCATCTTTGGGTAGGGAAAGTAACATTAAATTTCCCTCACACTTCAGAGCACAGAGTCTTTGCAACTTGATTCAACCAGGATCTGCTACAGTGTTTGTGCTTTTTTTTGTTCTACAATGTTTGTGGGCAGGGCCGGGGGTTTCAATTTTCCCGGGTCTGCATGTGCAACAATGGCGGGGCTTGTTTCCATATCAACGTCACTGTTAAACTGTTAACACCTCAAACATTCTATTGTAACAGATGAGGCATGACAATAGGCCTGGAGATCAAAATGAAGCTTTATTAAAAGCATAGATAACCCAAACATAACCTAAACCCGCTAAAGACTCGTTACCGTGACGATTCGTTTTTTGTATATATATTATATATCAACAAATACTGTAAGCCTAACACCCTTACTAACATAAACATGAGAAAAACAAGTGCAAAAAGAAAATGGTCCGCCCTCTCTACCATCCTAATTGCAAAAAGCAAAAGCACTTAAAGATTCGATAACAATTAAAGCTGCAAGCATCAATAAACAATAATATTTGAGCTGATCTATACCCTCACCGGACACTTTATTAGGTACACCTTACTAGTATCCGTGTGGTTTTTCTGCTGCTGTAGTCCATCCGCCTAAAAGTTCAACATGCGATCAGAGATGCTCTTTTGGATACCTCGGTTGTAACGAGTGATTATTTGAGTTACAGTTGCCTTTCTATAAGCTCGAACCAGTCTGACCATTGGTCACTGGATATTTTCTCTTTTTCGGAGCATTCTCTTGTAAACTCTAGAGATGGTTGTGTGTGAAAATCCCAGTAGAAATCAGCAGTTTCTGAAATATTCAAACCAGCCTGTCTGGCATCAACAACCATGCCACATTCAAAGTCACTTAAATCACCTATCATCGCCATTCTGATGCTCGGTTTGAACTGCAGCAGATCGTCTTGACCATGTCTACATGCCTAAATGCATTGAGTTGATGCTATGTGATTGGCTAATTAGAAATTTGCATTAATGAGCTGTTGGACAGGTGTACCTAATAAACCAGTAAGTGTATGTATATAAACAAAAACTGAGAAAATCAGTTTTATGCCAAAATTCCTTCTGTCAGCAGGTGGCACTATGACTGAGTGTGACTCGATATTGACATGTTGATGTCTTTAGGAGAGGAATCTCATCGAAGCTCTGAATTTTTAGGCAAATCAGACATTGTGTGGCTGAGTTATAAGTACTTCCTCTTCCATGGCAAAACACTGAACTTTGTCAGTCACCACAGACACGCCCTTTGGCTAAAACTTTGGATCCTTCACAATTTCACATCACAAAGGCCTTGGATTATACTGAGAAAACTTGTAATCAATCTGATAACATTTCTAGGAGGAGTTTGTTACACTGTATTTCCTGTTACCAGCAGGTGGCGCTATAATTGTAACTGGATATTGGCATGTAAACGTGTTCAGGTCAGAACTGTTAATAAACGTGGATTTAAAACACACAGAAAGAGAGAGAGAGAAACAGAGAGAGAGAGAAAGAGAGAGAGAGAGAGAGAGAGAGAGAGAGAGAGAGAGAGAGAGAGAGAGAGAGAGAGAGAGAGAGAGAGAGAGAGAATATAACAGCGACAGTGGATAATCTCAGTCAGTTTAACCATGCAGTTGAAATTGATCACCCCGTCACCAGTCTGAACAGGGTAAAAATCTGTATATCTTGACATACATGGTGCTTTCCAAACAGGATATATTGCCCTCCAAAAGGCACATCAGAGTAAGAAAAATCATAGCCGCCGAATTAAAGTCTTGTTCCAAATTATTTTTAAATTGAATATACAGCAACATTCACATCTTAAAATAGAGAATGACAACAGATATATGTATAAACAATATGCCAAAAGACAGAACATTTTGCCAGGTGTATATAAAACTTTGGTTTATTACACCTGAGTTCAACTTCACTAGGGCTGGGACCTGATTACCGCCACACCTGTTCACAATCAAGAAGTCACTTAAATAGACCTGCCTGACAAAGTGAAGTAGACGAATGATCCTCAAAATATAAACCTCAAAAGCCTTAGTTAAGGTGAGTGTTCGTGATTCTACCATAAAAAGGAGACTGGACAAAAATGGTTTGCATGGCAGAGTTCCAAGATGAAAACCTCTGCTGAGAAAAAAGAACATCATCCCAGTTTTGCCAGCAATCATCTCAATGATCTTTTGAAAAATACTCTGTGGACTGACAAAACCAACGTTGAAACTTTTGGAAGGTGTGTGTCTCATTCTGTGTGATGAAGGTAACACAACATTTCAGAAAAAGAACACCAGAACCAAAAGTAAAATGTGGTGGTGTTGGTGTCATGGTCTGAGTTTTTTTTTTTTTCTTGCTTCGGGAGCTGGAAGACTTGCTGTGATAAATGGAACCATTAATTCTTTATGTACCAAAAATCCTGAAGGAGAATGTCCAGTCCTCTGTTACTGACCAGAAGCTGAAGCAAACTTGGTTCTGCAGGACAATGATCCAAAGCATACCACAAATCTATTTATAAATGGCTGAAGAAAAACAAAATGGAATGTCCTAGTTAAAGTCCTGACCTGAATCCAATTGAGAATCTGTACCCTCCAATGTGACTAAATTACAACAATTCTGCAAAGATGAGTGGGCAAAAGTCCTAAAAAAAAGTCCTAAAATTATTGAAAACACTTGATTGCAGTTGTTGCTGCTATTGACCCAACCAATTTTTAGGTTTGGAGGGAAACACTTTTCCACACAGGGCTTTGTAGTTTTTTATTTTGTTTTCCCTTAATAATAATAATGAAAACCTTCATTACAAAACTGCATGATGAGTTCACTTGTCTAATTGTTGACTAATATTTAAATTAGTTTGATGGTCTGAAACATTCAAGTGTGACAAAGAAATCACTAAGGGGCAAACACTTTTTCACACCACTGTATATATAACTATATACATATACAGTTGAAATCAGAATTATTAGACCCCCCCCCCCCCCCCCCCCCCCCCTGAATTATTAGCCCTCGTTTATTTTTTCCCTAGCTTAATGGAGAGAAGATTTTTTTTTCAGTGCATTTCTAAACATAATAGTTTTAATAACTTCTCTCATAACTGATTTATTTCATCTTTGCCATGATACAACAGTAAATAATATTTTACTAGATATTTTTCAAGACACTTCTATACAGTTTAAAGTGACATTTAAAGGCTTAGCTAGGTTAATTAGGTTAACTAGGCAGGTTAGGTTAATTAGGCAAGTTATTGTATAATTATGTTTTGTTCTGTAGACTACAGAAAAAATATCGCTTAAAGGGGCTAATAATTTTGACCTTAAAATGATTTATGAAAAATTAAAAGCTGCTTTTATTCTAGCCGAAATAAAACAAATAAGACTTTCTCCAGAGGAAAAAATAATATCAGACGTACTGTGAAAATGTCCTTGCTCTGTTAAACATAATTTGGGGAATATTTAAACAAGAAAAATAAATTCAAAGGGAGGGGAGGGGGTCTAATAATTCTGACTTCAACTGTAACTATGCTTGAGACAGTCCCACC
Organism: Danio aesculapii; assembly: GCF_903798145.1. Lineage (NCBI taxonomy): Eukaryota > Metazoa > Chordata > Actinopteri > Cypriniformes > Danionidae > Danio > Danio aesculapii. Next base: position 20,477,935 of record NC_079455.1, on the reverse strand, counting down.
ATAAGACAGTTTTGAGATTTAGCACAACAGTTTTTTTATTATAAGTGGTCCATGGAATACAAAACAATGTTTAACCATTTACTGATTTTTAATTGATGTCAATACTAATTATTATTACAACCCATATTCATCTAAATGTTCCTCTCAGCAGTGAGATTCCATTTACTTCTAATCAAAGAGCAAAAAAAAAGCATTTTAATGATATAGGAGTAAATGAGAAGAAGCTCCCACCCACCGAGTGATGCACATGATGCAACTACGTGGTTTTGTCAGCCACTGTAATTGTTATAAAAGCTCAGGAGCACAAAGATTTGTGGATTATTGCAGCTGGAGCATACGAAAAGCTGATGTCTTGACTTATTCACTTTTGAATGTCAAAGCTTTGTGAAAAGAGGTCTGTTCTGTCTTTTGCAAACTTTTAATAATCTTTATTTCATCTAATGAAAAAACAGCGTAAGATTAAACTGGGTGTGTTTTTTTTGTAACATATTGCTCAAATCTGTCCTGTTTCTTGTCTTTCAGCTTATGGCAGGATCCAATGGCACAGCAGAGGACTCATCCTTCACTTATCAGCAAATCTTTAAATTAGACATGGATGTTGTCACCAGCACGAAAACTGCAGTGGCTGTGTTAACATCTCTGTTTTTCTTTTTTGTAAACTGCGTGATGTTCTTTGCTCTAAAAAGCAAGCACATATTCTTTGAGACACCGCGATATATACTTTTTGGTCACATGTTAATGAACGACTCTGTGCTTTTGCTGGTCACAACTGTTATGTATGTGGTGGCTCTGTGTTTCCTTCCAATACCTAAATCCATATGCACTCTGTTAGTCTTCATATCTCACTGCACTTTCCGTAACGCTCCTCTGACTCTAGCACTGATGTCTCTGGAGCGGTACGTGGCAGTCTGCTTCCCTCTGAGACACTGCACCATCGCCACACCTAAAAGGACTGGAATTGCCATTGGAATCATCTGGTTTCTAAGTACTATCAATATTATAACAGATATTATTTTGGTTTTAATTTTAAACCCCAATTTTGCTGACTTTATATTTTGCACCTTAGAAAAATTGTTTGTATTCAAATGGCAGATAGATAAAAATCAATGGTTTGATGTGCTCTATTTTGCGTCGGTTGCATTGATCATTATATTCACATATATCAGCATTATGATCACAGCCAGGTCTGTTTCCTCTGATAAAGAATCTGCTAAAAAAGCCCTCAGAACAGTGATGTTGCACTTGGTTCAGCTGGGACTGTGTCTTACCTCTTTTCTATATGTCACAATAGAAAGAGCACTATACATGATGACTGGAAGTGACTCTTCTCTTTTTATTAATCTGAGATACTTAAATTATATTATTGTTCTGATTCTACCACGTTGTTTGAGTCCTCTGATCTACGGCATGAGAGATGAAGCCGTGTGGCCCTTGTTCAAATATTTCTTCTGCTATCATTCAGGCAAAGTAAAGCCCATAGTTAATGTGCATTAACTGTAGATTTATTTAATAATATTGTGGCTAGTAAGTCGGGAGAGGTCGAAACAGTTTAAACTATAACAATTAAAATGTTTAACTTGTTTACAGAATTTTTATCAATTTATTACCTAACAAAATATTCAAAACTGTTACAACTTATAATATATTCTCTAATCAAACCTGTGCAATGTCTATTAATGCTCTTTTCAAGGTATATTTTTTATTTATGACCTGTTTCTTTTATTATTAGATGTATATATTAGTAAGAAATGAAACTTCTCCTCCCATTTAAGGAAAAATGAAAAAATTTGTAGTAGCATAATGAAGGAATTACATTGCTGTTGTACTGTATATGTTTACGCACAGATAATATACCAGAGTGAAAAGCCTTGGATGCATTTTCATTACTGATCTCAGGTCTTTGGGTGTCATGTTGCATTTTTAGAATGATCTTCTATCTCTGTGTAATGGTCCCACTCAAATTAATTGCTTGATTTACACTTTAGACACTAGTACTATTTCTCTGTTCCTTTTCTATCAGCTTATGGCTGGGCTAACAGACATCTCAGAATGTGTCTTTAATTTATTTACGGTGGACATGGATGCTGAATCAACACTAAAATTGCAGTGATTATGTTTGCTCTGAAAAGCAAGCACATATTTTATGAGACACTGCAGTGTATTCTTTTTTGGTTACATACTTTTGAATGTACTTATGTTGCTAACAACTACATGTATGCATTCTATCTGTACATTTTACCTTCAAGTAACCAGAACCGGTGCACTCTTTTAGTCTCATCTCAACTCTTGCGTTCAATAACGCTCCTCTGAATTTAGCACTGATGTCTCTGGAGCGGTACGTGGCAATCTGCTTCCCTCTGAGACACTACACCATCGCCACACCTTAAAGAACTGGAATCACCATTGGAATCATCTGGTTCCTTAGTAAAATATGTATTGAAAGTCATTACTTTTGTGTTAACTGCCAATATCAGTGTATTTGTATGATTTTTATTTTGTACTCAAGAGACGTAAAAAATACAGATCAAAATGCAAAGATAATATTGGTGAAAATAGACAATTAACAAAATATGTCAGTGGTTATACATAATGTCTTAGTTTAATTTTGTCCAATTTCAATTTTAGGGCCAGTAATCAAATTTAACAGGGTAGATAATAATTTGAGGAACAAGCCAAAAACCTTTATGTTTTCTTTTTAAAAGATGATAGAAAGTCACAGACAAACAGGAACTTGCTGTAACATGCTGTAAAATGTTTTACTAGACTATTATTTGAAACAAACATGAACTTTAAACGTCCTTAAGATTGAAAATATCACATTTACCATTTCGTAGCCAGAGGGTGATTCGAAAGACTAACCCCCCGCCAACCCAACACTGGGAAACATACATACAAACTCTTAAACACACATTCACTATTTTAGCATATTCAGCTCACCTATACAGCATGTCTTTGGACTGTGGGGGAAGGCAGAGCACCTGGAGGAAACCCACGCCAACATGCAAACTCAACATGCCAACGGACCCAGCTGAGGCTCGAACCAGTGAGATTCTTGCTGTGAGGCGATCATGCTACCCACAGCACACCGTAACGCCTGTCAATGCAAACAATTATTTTTCATAAGTCCAATATGACGCAAGAAGTCATCTTTCACTGATGACCTACTGTATTGTTAAATAGAGAAAACATTTTACAAGTGACTTTTATTCTAAATCTTGTACCTTAGTCTTAAAAGAAAAAAATGTAAAGCACCAAAAGTGGCCCATATAAAACTTAATTTTATTATTAATTAGTCTATTTATCCATTAATTTTCAAATGTACTTTTTTTTACAAGGTTAGGAAAAATCGTGAAGCTCTGCATTAATGTCATCATTATTTAATTTTTATTATTCAAATGGACTAATTCTGACTGAGGAAAGTTGAACGCGCTGGCCAGTTTGTTATTAACTTAATAAATGCTAGTTTTTAATTGAAAACTTTAACAGGTTCTTATATTTTTTCTAATGATATATGATGTAATACATTTGCATCTGACAAGCCAATCCAGTAATAAATAGCGTTTAAAATGTCACTAAAAGCAGTATTTAAACTTCATTTTAAAAACTCTTGCAAAAAGGTCCAAATTTTTGAGAGAACATATAACCATGGCTACGTGCCTAATTTATGTCAAAGTCAAATTTTAGCTAACGTTAATGCTAATGAAAATGTTAAGGTCTTCTTTACTTTCCTGTAGGCTACCAAATCTCAAGCATGATTTTGATGAGTTTAGAAAACCTAAAAAAATTGAGTGAAAAACACATCTCTAACATTGTTCAGTCACTGTTAAATTGCAAATTCTAACAGAATGACTTCATTTAAAACAAGAATAGTTAGTGTGTCACTACCTTGAAACCAGCAAAGGTGTGTTTTGATAATCATCCATGTTTCTTTGAGCCGAGGCGTTGAACGGTCGAACCACAGAATCAGCGTGGGTTGCAGCGCCCTCTGCTGGTAAATATAAAACTATACATGATCTTGAGTCCTTGAGTAAAACCACCAGCAGCAACTCGATAGATGAAGTATTTGCTCATTTCTAATAGTTTAAAACCTATTTCGGAAACACAGAGGTCGGTCGGGTAACTCTTATATGGTTATTAAAAATGACCATTGACTCACCACATGGTTCCATATAGCCTATACCTTTATGAGTTTCCTTTTTCTGTTGAACACAATATGTAACCATTGACTTCCATAGTAGATTAAACAAATATTATTAAGTAAATGTTACAGGTTCCCAACATTTTTCTAAATAACTTCGCTTGTGTGGAAAAAAAGAGAAACTTAAACAGGTTTGTTACTAGTAAAGGTTGGGTAAATGATGACAAAATTATCAGCTTTGGGTGAACTATGCCTTTAACAATTTGTAATGCTGTAAATTAGCTTCAGCAATCATAAGTCTGGTTTCAATAGCATATCAATAGCCATATTAAAGGGACATCCTCATTGACTCTCCCTCATGTCATGTGGTTTTAAACCTCTGAGTTTCTTTCTTCTGTTGAAAAACACACACGTAAAAGATATATTGAAGAACGCTTGTTGCTGGGACCCATTAACTTCTATATGTAACAGAGGCCAGCAAGTGAAGGGTTGCTGCTAGATCGGATATGGTTGCGGCTGGAAGTTAACAAGAATTATTTATATTTTTTATTAAATTTCCCATTTATTGTAATTTATTAACGTCTACCCCCACCCCAACCCCAACCGTTCACATAAAAACAGTAGTTGAACCGAGAATTATTTATATCTATTAAATTACCCAATAAATTGTATTTTTTAATGCCTACCCCCACCCCAACGTCACAGTACTGTAAAAATATAAATTATTGTTATACAGTGTCATTATAAAAAAAATGCTGCTATATTGATGTGCGCACTTCTGGTCAGCCGCGTATCCGATATAGACTTTACCATAGTAAAGTGTTATGCAGATAAACCTCACTCATTTGACCTCTAAAAGGGTGCTTCACCGACAAACACTAGGGGCCATGGTCTGTAGCCTCCTTGGTGGAGCAACCGACTCCCATGAAAAAAAATTGCCAGTTCAATCAAACTTGGAGCGGGTTGAGTGGTGTAGGACTGGCAGGGTTGCATTGGTGCCGTGACCTGGATGGGAGTGAGGTTTAGGGGGGGTGAGTATAGCGGAGGCCAGCTAAGTGCTGTGCAGGTAAACCTCACTCCTCTGACTTCTAAAAAGGTGCTCTAGCAAAAGACACTAGAGGCTATGGTCTTTAACCTTCTTGTTAGAGCAACCGACTCCCGTACAAAGACTCGCTGGTTTGATCCCAGCTCGGAGCAGGTTGGGTGGTGTAGGATCGGCGGGGATACACATAGTAAGGAAAAAAAACATCAGTGGTTGCCATCTTACAACATTTTTCAAAATATTTTCTTTTGTGTTCCACAATAGAAAGAAACACTAATAGGTTTTGTACAAGTGAAGGGTGAGAAAATATTAGAATTTTCATTTTGGGGTAACTTATAAACACGTTAAAAGTCATATTTGGTGAAAATAGGGGACAGTATGAAAAATATATCATGGTAGCACAAATAAAAAAAATATATTGTAAATCCTGTTTTTTTGCTACATTACCCATATTGTTTGTAGTAAAGCTGGCTATACAAAGAGCAATCAATGTGCATAAAACATGGTTACTGTGTAAAACTAAAACTATGGTTATTTTCCATAAACAGAGAAAAAGATTGATATTAAGACCATGTTAAAACAGAACAGAATGAATGAATGCAGACTGCTGAAACCTCACTTTATTATTTCCCTTGAAATCAGCAACGACCAACACTTTAAACACAACATAATGCAATCATCCTAATTACAACGACAAACAAGCAAAGGCATCAGAGGAAATGCAAAAGAAACCAATTCAGGGGAAAATAAAAATTTAAATATACATAATTTGAAATCATGAGTATTATTGTATTAATTATTTCCTGCCAAAATAGCCATATGACTTGTGATGACTACAGCAAACATACATAAAGTCATAGAAAACTGAATATAATTTAAGAATGAAGTGCTAAGAATGAGTTTGGCAGAAGGCGTCATCATGGTTTTGATTGTATTGTAGTCTCTGGTGGAGAGCAGAGAGGGATGACAGCGCTGGATGAAGACTACGAGTGGAGGCTACACATTGTCTGGTCAAGCAAACAAACACAGAAAAAAGACAAAAAATAACACAACATTAGAAAAAAAAACTAACATATTTTTTTAGCAGGAAATGAATGCATGATTTCAGGGGTCATATCAGCTTCAATTCCATGGCAAAAGAGGTCAAATGTCAATAACAATAATATTCATTCATTCATTTTACTTTGACTTGGTCCCTTTATAATCGGGAGTCGCCACAGCGGAATGAACCGCCAACTTATCCAGCATATATTTTACACAGCAGATGCCCTTCCAGCTGCAGCCTAGTACTGGGTAACACTCATACGCTCTCACATTCACACACACTGCAGCCAATTTAGTTTATTCAATTCACCTATAGCGCATGTGTTTGGATTGTGGGGGAAACCAGTATAGAGTCAATCTAGGGTCACATATACTTGCTAAATAAAAATTTTTGCAAAGAAAAAAAAAATATATATATATATATAAATAAATAAATAAATCAATCAATGCAAATCTACAAAAATTGCTAAGTGAAAACTGAATTTTTGAGAAATAAAAATGAAATTTGCAAACAAAAAAACAACGGCAATTTAAAAAAAATAAATAAATAAATAAATCAAGCAGTGCAAAAAAAATGTATAAATAAAATAAAATAAAAATATCTGCAATAAAAAAACTATATATATTTGCTAAATATTTTTTATAGCGTTGCCTTTACAAAACCCATCCAATCAATTGCAATGGCCCAGATTTGACAAGGGGGCGGACTTTCAAAGTTTTATGGTGGTTGGCAAGCAAATGATGACATTGCTTAAATGGAGGCAGGTCCAGGCCTACCGTAAACGCCCAAGTTTTGACTTCGCCCCCTTGTCAAATCAGGACCACAATGTGAAATGTGCAGAAATGTAAAGTGCAATATGAAAACAGAATCGCAAACTCAAGGTTGCCTAAAAAGCTAATCAAAATGAGCATTGCAATTGACTGGATGGGTTTTGTTAAGGCAATGCTATAAAAATGTTTAGCAAATATATTGTTTATATATATATATATATATATATATATATATATATATATATATATATATATATATATATATATATATATATATATATATATATATATATATATATAGAGCAAATATATTGTTTTTTGCAGTTCTTTTTTTGTTTGCGAATTCAATTTTTATTTCTCAAAACTTAATTTTCCCTTTGCAGTTCTTTATTTTTGTTAACAAAAAATATTTTTATTTCTCTAATTTTTGGAGATTTGCATTTATTTATTTTTTTGCTCAATAATTTATTTTTTTGTTTGCAAAACTTTCTTTTATATTTTAAGTATATATAGCCCTAGATTGACTCCATAAAACTATAACACCACGGAGCAACCGGAGAAAACCCACATGAACATGGGCAGAACATGCAAACTCCACACAAAAATTCCAACTGAAAAAATTTGTGTTTAGTTTCCTTTTGATAGAAACTGTACAATTTTTAATGGATCCACGTGTAAAAATATCCATATAAAAAGCATTTTAATCGAGCTACAATGCTTATTTTTACTGCTATTGAATTAAAATTAGGTTGATATAATTGAACCTGCTTTATACTAGAAGACAAACTAATCATGAGAGGAAAAACAACTTCAAAATTTAAATAAAAAAATTTTCATTGCTGTTTAAGGGTCAGTTCACCTAAAATGAAAAATTACTCACTTATTTACTCTCTCCCTCAAGTAAATCTTGAGTTTCTTTCTTCTGTTCGACACTAAAGAAGATATTTTGAAGAAAAAATCTTAAAACCCGCAACCAACCTGATTTCCGTAGTATATAAAAAAAAACAAATGCTAAAGAACTCAATGGTTACAGGTTTTCAGCTTTCTTCAAAATATCTTCTTTTCAGCTCAACAGAAAAAGAAAGTCAATCTGGTTTGGGACAACTAAAGGGTGAGTAAATGATGAGTTTTGGGTGAACAATTCATTTACTTACTCCCAGGGCTGTTTACATTGAAGTTGATATTTAGCCGCACCATGTTGGTGTTTCGTAACATCTCATTTTTTATGAGTTGGGTCATTAGGCCAACGCTCAACCTCAACCTGGAGGACCAGGACATACACTACAGACAATTTAGCTTACCCAATTCACCTACAGCACATGTCTTTGGACTGTTGGGGAAAACCGGAGCACCCGTGGAAATCCATGTAAACACGGAAAAAACATGCAAGCTCAGAAATGCTCAAACCAGCGACCTTCTTGCTGTGGGGCAACATTGCTACCCACTGTGCCACCATGCCGCCCAAACTATCCCTTTAAGGTTCTTAAATTACATCAATATCCACTGGATTTTTTTTTATTCTGACTTTTGTAATCAGGGTCAGGGAATTTAATATCGAGATGTGCATTTATCAGCCTCTATATCAGTTTTCAGCTTCCAAACATCAAGAGTTATCTGAATGTGCCAAAATTTCCATTTCTTACCAGGGGAAACCTTCCTTTAATTCAGTGAACCTGTGACGAACCATGAAGGTGGCTAAAGCATCAGCTACCTGAAAAAAAAAATATATATATATATATAGGGGATCAGAAACAAATGCATCAGACTGGATAATGTCCAAGCTTTGTTGAAAGTAGATGATAGAGATACTTTTTCTGGGGCATCTTCATGAACGGCATGGCCACATTGTGGCAGAACCTGCATCTGGAACTTTCCTATACAGAATTAAAAGAAAAAATAAATAAATTCATGATGGACGTTTTATAAAGTCTGTGTTGAATAGCAGGAATACCAACGCCTAACCTTGCATTTGTCCAATGGTAAGATCTTTGTCAAGCCTGTCAATACCTATGGGGCAAATATTACATATCAAGAGCTGTTTTTCACAGTAAGACTTGAACAAAATGTCCAAACATTCATACCAGCCAGCAGAAGTAGTTTTGGCACAGAGCAGCTGAGAAAGAGGAAAGACAGTCCTTTAAACCAGCCCTCCCAGTACTTCTCTGTCTTTGAGAGTTCAATACGCCAAGTGTACAGAGATTCCTTCTTAACCTGCCAAATGGATCAAAATCAAGAAACATCTGTACATAAAAAAGCTGTTCTCCTTAAAATGTGTGTGGAAAATGTAAGGAATTTTGGATTAATAAAAAAAGATACAAGCTTGCAAATGTATTTACTTCCACCTTTGAACAATTTAATATGTATTTGCTGATTATGTCTTCCAAACTTTGCGAACATCTCTTTTAAACAAAATAAATGTACAGACTTCCAGCTTTTAAACAGTACTGTACTGTCAGCATCACCTCTTGGTCATCTTCTTTCTTCCTTTTATGGTTGGATTCTCCTCCTTCTTCATCCTCCTCTTCTTCTTCAATGATGCCTTCACTGATGCTCTTGGAAACCCCTGGACTACTTAGTGGCTCCTCGCATCTAAACATCCAAACACATGCGATCAATGTAATATATACACACAACAGTCAATTATTTCTGCAATTCCTGGTGTCAGTGCTGTAGGGTAAACCAAACCTGGGAAAGACTTACTTTTTCACCTGTCCAACCATAGACACTCGTGCAGATTCAATATTCCTGATCTGGCCACTTTTCACACTGTTAAAAAAAAAAAAAAAATTAATTAATTAAATATATATATATATATATATATATATATATATATATATATATATATATATATATATATATATATATATATATATATATATATATCACACACATACACATCTTAAAAATAAAGATGCATACTGGTCTCAATTGAATTAATTATTTGAATTTTACAGCTTGGCGGTTCATTCCACTGTGGTGACCCCTGTTAAATAAAGGGACTAAGCCAAAGGAAAATGAATGAATGAATTTTACGGTTGGGAACAATGACAGTCATTTCAGTGATTAATTGTTCCAGCCTAAAGTGGCATTTTTAACTAATTGATTTATTACTTATAGTATTAAGTTAACGTACATTATAATATATCTAATGTTCTGTAAGTGTTCAAAAATTATTTCATAAAAAAAGCATGCTGTTTAGCTTGGTAACATTGAATGGATACATTTACTGATTTTATGATTTACTGATTCAGGGTATATACTGATTCAGGAATCAGAATATGTCAAAATCAATAGTTCTTAAGACCTTTTTAAGGACTCCTTCCATACATTTAAAGACCTCATTGCTATTTTAGGTTTCAACAGTAATATTAGAGACATTTTAACTTGCAGTATATTTACTAAATACTGATTGTAATTAACTAAAACATTATTCATTAAATAGATGAATATATATGCTAATCCAGCAGGTGGCGCCTATAGAACAGTTGTCTTGGTTACTGCAGTAAACAAAGCAGCGTGAAGTCAAATCTAGCATATTAGGATTGGATATTATACTAGGATATTATTGATTCTATAAACTACACAGCATGCCAATATTTGCTGATTAAATCCAGACTATTAAATCCAAACTATTGCATACAACTATACACTGCACACTCAAAAACAATACAAAATTTATTGTCAAGTAAAATAGCATTTAAGGAGGCACTCACACTAGGCTATCCGAACTGTGCCCGTTCGCAATTCAGTTGGCCGGTTGGAAGTGGTGTGCCAGAGTTGCCATGGTTCAATTGGGCTTTGGCGGTATGTTTGAGTGCAAAGCGTGCCTGAGCACGAAATTGAAGACGCAATTTCACTTTTAAGGGACCGTTTCATATGGATTTATTAATCATTTTTACTTTGCAATGAACACGATCTGTCATAGTTTATTAAAGATGCAAACCCATCGGCTGCCACCTTCAGTAAACCACCTAATACCTGCAGCACGATGACTTTCATTTATGACATTTATGAGCGTCAAAAGTGGTAGATCTGTTTAGCAAAATATTTGACTGTGTGTCATCGCATGCCAAATGTATTAAAATAATACAAAACAATATAACTAAAGCAATCTCCACTGTGCTTCCCTTCAATATTGAATAGTAGCATCATCGATGACCCAAACGTGCTCAGGACTCGAAAGGTAAAATTGCAGTGAGAGTGCAGTCTGAGGGGAGGGGGAGGTGGACAATCACGCTTGGGCATGGTTCAAGACAACCATGCCTAGTGTGAGTACACCCTAAGACTTTTTAATACATTTTAAGGGCCTTAAGTTATTCTAAATTGATTTATCAACGTTATACTTTTTAAGACCCCACGGCAAGGGTGTAGATTTGCACTTGACATTGGTGGGGACAGGTGAATCAAACAACTCCCAGCCCCCACCCCCAAAGAATGAATATCATTTTATATAGATGTATAAAGCTGCTATTAAATATGTAACTGCTATTACAATATATTATTAATTAATCCTCGCTTTATACAATTTATTAAGCTAAATTAAATAATCTAGCCCGTAGCCAAGGGGGGTTCGGGTGGTTTTAAAGACCAAAAGTTGAATTATTATTAATATTATGTTTGAAATTTTCTTATTATTTAAATGGCCAAATTCTGACTGAGGAAAGTTGAATGTACTGGCCAGTTTGTTATTTGCCTATAGGCTCCAGTTTTTAATTTAAAATAAGTTTTAAAAGATTTCTAAAAAAAAAATTAAAAAGTAATAATAGATGACAATAAATTTGTATTTTAAAATTAAGTATCTTTTCAGATATTTTTTTTAATAAATGTTTATTATTTTTATAAAACTGTAATATAAAACGCACAGTTTAAATGCACATTTGTAAATAAACCCTTAAATATTATGGTAAGCAATATGACAAAATGATTGGAAATATTTTTTGGTACATCAAAAAGTGTGGTTATAACCATCCGACAAGATAATCCAGGAAAAATTAAAATGTTACTAAAATGCAATATTTATACCTCATAGTTAAATAGAAAATCAGGCGAATAACTGCAAAACAAATAACCACACCTTTCAATAAGCTGGCCTGATAGTATAATGTTAAAAAAATGTTTATTACCTGATAAAGAGAAAGTTTAATAAAGACTTCGGTTTATTTTAGCCATAGTGCAAATGACAGTCATTGATCAGTATTAATAAAAGATGAAGGCTGTAGTTTTTCTGACAAATAGTTTCAACAGAAATTGGACATGCTACTCTGAGAGATCAGGAGAACTGGCAGGGATCATACACTTTTACATGTAGCTGTTTATTCTGCAGTTAGTTCTCAGAGCATATTATGCATAGACTATATCAGTCTGCTATATCGTTAGACTTTGCGTTAAACCGGGGGGGAGCCACAAGCATTAACAGCATTATCATGATGGACTCATTCACTAGCGAATTTTTCATTAAAAAAAAGCTCCTTATGTCCACATTTTTTTGCTGCCACTGTCCTCACTTGTGTGTGTCACACACCTCACACCTTATTCTTGCACAAGACATTCTCCTTCGCTGTTTTGGCACTGCTACATCTGAACGCAGCTACAGCCTCTCACACGACAGCAGGGAAAGGCACAGCTAATCACAATGTTCATTTGTGTTTGGGGGGTGGTGCGACTTGAGGACAGATGAGATTTAACCCTTTCTGCATGTCGAGGTTAATGTTGACAGCGTGATTTTTTTTTAAAGTGAATTAAATTATTGAGGGGGACATTTGAATAGTTGGTGTATACTGATGGGGACACAGGGCACCCTGTGATTGTGAAAATATTTTTATTAATTATTATTATTATTATTATTTAAATGGAATAATGTTAGAGATAAAGAAATAAAGACATCTGTGCGATAAACAAACACATTTTTTAAAGATGCCCCTAGTTATTATTGTCAACAAAACACTCAATGCTGTGTACTGTACCTCCATTCAATTGCATTCTCCACTGATTTAAATGTTTTTGGCCGACTTCTCAGAAAGTTCTGCATGCTGTTCAAGGCATCCATTGCTGTGCCTGAGAAATGAGCAATAAACATCAATACATGCATACACATAATCAACAGTCACATCCAAACTCAATGGAAATCAGTGACAAGCATACACTGTTGATAGCAGAAAAACATACCTTCCACAACATCGATAACACAAAGACCAAGCAGAGATGGCACATGATTGGACGCAGCTGTGTGAACTGCTATAGCTCCACCCATGCTGTGACCAATAATCATGATTGGAGGTGGATTTTCACCATACAGTGCCTCCACCACTTTTCCAATATCCCTGAAGAAAAGGTAACATTTATGTTAAATACTGAAAAAAAAAATCTCTATTATGCAGATTTTGAAAAGGAGCATGTACTCACTTGGCCATTGTTTCAGCAGAGAGGTCGTCCGGGTTCTTTACTTTACTATCACCTGAATTCAATGAGAAGATGTGACATTTGAAATCTGGTATATTTAGCTATATTATATTAATGATGTAGGCATGGGATGATAACTGTTTTCAAGGTATACCGCAGTTTGGAAAAGTAAAGGTTTACTTCTGATATACCGTTCCTAAGGTATGTGTAAGATTTTTTTTATTAATTAATTAATTTATTTATTTAGGACAACAGTATCTCCAACAGAAAAGATATCTAAAGATGCCGTTTTAAATTGTACAGAAGTCTGTGTTTTTGAAACTAATAAAGACAGCAGAAGTCAATGATTCATTTGAATTATTTAGCCTGACATGTTTACTGCTAATAATATATAACATTTGCTCTGATCATTAATATTCGTCATGCTTTAATCTAGTCATTAATGTGTAACATCTGATTAGTAATATCAGAAGACTCATCTGTAATGTGTCACTTTTAATTATTAAAAATGGACACATGTTGATCTGATTTGTAATGACATATAATCCGATCAGTGGTATCAGACACGTTTTAGTCTTTATATTAATAACATCTGTTTCTGTTCTAATCAATAATATTGGTCATTAATCCATAACATCTGATCAGTAATATCAAAAACACTCTGATCTGTAATGTATAAGTTTTAAATAATAAAACTAAATACACATTGATCTGATTTATAAGCTTTAATTAGACCAGCGATATCAGACACGTTGTAGTCTTATTTTGAATAACATCTGTACTAATCAATAATATTGGTTATTAATGTATAACATCTGATCAGTAATATCAGAAACACTCTGTGTCTGATATGTAACAAGTAACTTTAAATTATTAAAAATAGACACACATTGATCTGATTTGTAATGACATAATCCGAGCAGCAATTTCAGACAGGTTTCAGGCTTGTCTTTATTTGAATAACATCTGTACTAATCAATAATATTGGTTCTTAATGTATAACATCTGATCAGTAATATCAGAAACACTCTGTGTCTGATATGTAACGTGTAACTTTATATTATTAAAAAAAGACACACATTGATCTGATTTGTAATGACATAATCCGATCAGCAATTTCAGACAGGTTTCAGGCTTGTCTTTATTTGAATAACATCTGTACTAATCAATAATATTGGTTATTAATGTATAACATCTGAACAATAATATCTGTCAAATAATATATATAAAGTGTTCTTCAAAATAAAATATATTGTGTTCAAAACGGAAAAAATAGTTTTTTTACCCAGACTTTTATAACTAATATATTTTAGAGCAGTAATCACAATACCATGAAACCGTGATATTTTTATCCAAGGTTATCATACCGTCAGAATCTTATACCGGCCCATGCCTAGAATGATGTTGACATATGATACACACATGATATTTTCAGCTAATTAAGTGATGATTTCTAAAATAAAGGGTTTAAAAATCAACTACCATGTCCTCTGAGGTCCATCGCTACAACTCTGCAAGTGATCCTGCTGCAAATAACAGACTGAAAATACAAACATTGCACAATATCAGACAACATAAACTAGCATCAATTTTATGAATGAAATGTAATATTATTATCCAGCTCTGAAAATTATGACGAGACTATGTTTAGATTATTGCCACTTTTCTGGATTTGTTATTAATATGTATGCATTTCAATTAAAATGTGTATTTGTGTTTTATTTTATAAAGCATGAATATTAGGTCTACCAACTTTAAAATAGGAATATTATCACTTAGTGTTTACTTGCATGAAATGTCAATAGGTCAATATAATATGTTCAATGTTTACAGACCTTAAAAATTGGACATAGAAAAATGTACTACAAATACATTTTTCTATTATAAAAAAGCTTTAAATAATAATATTAATATTTTAATTTTAATTAATATTTTTAAGCATAGATTAACATTAATTTTCACATTTGTTTTAACTCAAAACACATTGTATATACATACATGCACATGTAAAAACACATATAAATACACACTATAGCATACTTTATTTGATTAAAAAAGCAAAAATAGTATTTTATTGTTATTATATTTTTATTAATAATATAACAGATTTTTATCTACAGCAAAATAAAAATAAAATATCCCCTGCAAAAAAGTAGAATGTTTAGCATCATTATTTTGATCTTCAATGTCACTTGATCCTTCAGATGTCATTTAAATATCCTGATTATCAATACTGAATCGCTGCTTTGTGGAAACTGTCAGGTTTGATCAGGTTCTTTTCTTTACCCTCTCATTCGATAAACTTAATGCTTTATAGCTAAATAAAGCTTTTAAAAAGTAAATAATAAAATGTTAAATAAAAAAATAACTGATTTTAAAATATTTGAACAACAATATACAGTTAAAGTCATTGCAATGATTAGCCCTCCTGTGTATTTTGCTTTCTTTATCAAATATTTCACAAACGCTGTTTATCAGAGCATCAAAAATTTCACAGTATGTCTGATAATATTTTTTCTTCTGGAGAAAGTCTTATTTGTTTTATTTCGGCTAGAGTAAAAGCAGCTTTGAATTTTTTAAAACCATTTTAAGGTCAAAACTATTGTCTACAGAATAAACCACTGTTATACAATGATTTGCCTAATTACCTTAACCTGTCTATTTAACCTAATTAACCTACTGTAGTTAAGCCTTTAAATGGCACTTTAAGCTGAAGACTAGTGTCTTGAAAAATACCTAGTAAAATATGTACTGTCATCATGGCAAAATTAAAAGACATCAATTATTAGAAATGAGTTATTAAAACTATTATGTTTATAGATGTGTTGAAAATAAATTTTTCAATTAAATAGAAATTTGGCAAAAAAATATACAGGGGGCTAATAATTCAGGAGGGCTAATATTTCTGACTACAACTGTATATTATGGTTGTATTAATGTGCGGCTTTGAGAGACGTATTAAACTCACAGTAAAGACGGCCCAGGACAGTGCAGAGTGACCTCCTCCATGCAGAAGCAACAGGACTGGACCATGAGAGCCGCTGCTGTAAATTCTGAATGTGTACACAGGAGTTAAGGGATGCTTCACAAAACAAAATGGAAACATCTGAATAATAAATAGCATAATTTGCTAATAGTCAATAAAACAAAGGATATGTCTTTGCTGTTGTCATTTTCCACCTCCACGTCCTCCATGGTTTCAAAGTAATGACTCCAGGGAAGGGGAGAAAAATCTCGTTTTCTTCCTGGTCTGCATTGAAAAAAAATGTAGTCATTACCATCTGAGTGCTCCTGTGGATATTATATGTACTGTATATCCTTGTATCGATGCAGTTTAAATGACTGACCAACTGGATATAAAGCACAAGCAAAATTGTAGAACAAATTGGAGAAGCAATTTCAAACAAAATCTGGCCTAAATGAAGATGACATCAAGTTGATTTTAGAGGAAACAGCTTGCCATTGCAAATTTTTCTAAAGTACTGGCTTCTGCTGGTGAACAATCTTCTAACTCCCATTAGTCTGCGGCGGTAATAAAACAGGTAGATGTTGGTTTGATATTAACAACAGGGAGTCTTTAACCTAAACTTTTTCACATACCGTTTTTGTTAAACTTATTAATCCAATATTTTGCATCATGATTAACTTTTTAATCGTCTCAAGTCAAGTTTTAGAGGTGTAACAATACATTGATATTGAGATTGATCAACCAAATGCCTATTATTATGTGTCAAATGTTAAAATATCAACATCATTTTTTAATGGTTTTATTTTTGTGCTACACCTCTCATCTTTCATTTGCAGCAAACTAATGTTATATATATATATTATTTTTATTTTTAATTTTTTTTTGACTTAGTCATTAATAGGCATGGGACGATAACAGTTTTCAAGGTATACCATGGTTCAGAAAAGTAAAGGTTTTAAAACCACCAAAATTTTCTGTAATACCATAGCTATGGAATGTGTAATATTTTTATTTATGTTTTTTTTTTTAGGACAACAGTGTCCCCAGCAGAAAAGATGCCACTTTAAATTCAAATGATTCATTTGAATTATTTAGCCTGACACGTTTACAAAATATATTAAATGTTTCTCAAAATAAAATATATTGAAGTTTTCAGTTTTTACCCATACATTTAAAAAGAATATATTTTAGAGCAGTAATCACAATATCGTGAAACTGTGATATTTTTATCCAACGTTATCATACCATCACAATGCTATACTGGCCCATGCCTAGTGGCAATAATATAACAGGTAGATGTTGGTTTGATATTAACAACAGAGAGTCTTTACTCTCTACTTTTCCCCTTACTGTTTGTGTTAAACTGATTAATCTAATATTTGCATCATGATGCAAGATTAAAATGTTTTTTTTAACTATCTTGGTCAAGTATTAGAGGTATAACAATACATTGACATTGATCAGTACATCAACCAAATTACTATTATTATGTGTCACTGTTAAAATTTCAACAACATAAACATTTTCAGAGACACCTTTATTTGGTGATATAGGCATGGGCCAGTATGACCATATGATAACCTTGGATAAAAACATCACAATTTCCCGGTATTGTGATTACTGCTCTAAAATATATTCTTTTTAAATTTCTGGGTAAAAAAAACACAACTTTTTTTACTTTGAACACAATGGCTGCTTCCCAAATCACATACTTACATACTGTATAGTACGCTAAAAACAGTATGCGAGCCAAGTTGTATGTCCGAATTCATAGAATTTGAGAAAAAAAAAACTGTATAGTCAAGTATGAATATAGTCAAGTAATATATTCAAATTCAAATGCAATACCTACTGACTAGTAGGCGATTTTGGACACAGCCAATATATTTTATTTTGAGAAACATTTAAAATGTTTTGGAACAGTAAACATTCATACAATCATCCATTCATTCATTTTCTTTTCAGCTCAGTCCCTTTAATAATCTGGGGTCGCCACAGCAGAATGAACCACCAACTTATCCAGCACATGTTTTTTTTATGCAGCGGATGCCCTTCCAGCTGCAGCCCATCTCTGGGAAACATCCATACACACTCATACACTCCAGACAATTTAGCCTACCCAATTCACCTGTACCACATGTCTTTGGACTGTGGGGGAAACCAGAGCACCCGGAGGAAACCCACGCGAACGCGGGGAGAACATGCAAACTCCACAGAGTCCACACAGAAACGCCAACTGACCCAGCCGAGGCTCGAACCAGCGCCTTCTTGCTGTGAGGCGACAGCACTACCTACTGCGCCACTGTGTCGCCAACAGTAAACATGTCAGGCAAAATAATTCTAAACAATCATTGACTTCTGCTGTCTTCATTAGTTTCAAAAACACAAAATGGCATATTTGGATATCTTTTCTGCTGGAGATACTGTTGTCCTAAAAAACCTAACATATACCGTAGGAACGGTATAACAGAAAATTTTGGTGGTTTTAAAACCTTGACTTTTCCAAACCGCGGTATACCTTGAAAATGGATATCGTCCCATGCCTAGTCACATATGTTAGTTTGCATTTGGAAGTGAAATCTAAATTTCTGTGTACGATACAAATATACACAAGTAAGGTGTGAGGTTTTATTATTGTGCTCTCATCTTTCATTTGTAGCAAACTAATGGTTGGAGGGGCGTGGCTAAACATATTTTGTCCTAGACGTCATACTAACGTCATCAGAGACGAACTACCATTCCAGACCAGAAGGAAATATTTAGATTTTTTCTGTGGAATAATTTAGCACAAATTAATTTCTTGCTTTAAGACTAACAATGCGCACTAATAAAACAAGCATTGTACATTTTGATTTCACACTTAGTATAATGATATACCACTAAATACCACTAAATCGTATCTTAATCACATAACAGAACTTTGTGAGACATCGGCACAAACCGAATCAATTTCAGATCATATCTGCTTGTTAAGTTGTGACGTATCAGTGACATGAAATACTGTTTCCAGGTCCAAGCCGCTACTCATTTGAATTGTGAAAATTGTTTTTATGACTATTTTTTTTGTCATATCACACATTAA
Organism: Danio aesculapii; assembly: GCF_903798145.1. Taxonomy (NCBI): domain Eukaryota; kingdom Metazoa; phylum Chordata; class Actinopteri; order Cypriniformes; family Danionidae; genus Danio; species Danio aesculapii. Next base: position 20,458,491 of record NC_079455.1, on the reverse strand, counting down.
AGTAAATTTTATATAAAATCATGCAGTACACAACAGCCTCGGGAATTTCTGCATGTATATATATATATATATATATATATATATATATATATATATATATATATATATATATATATATATATATATATATATATATATATATATATAGATATAGATATAGATATAGATTTTCACTGACAGACCAAACTTAGCCTTGTTTTAGCCAAGACGACTTTGTTTAGACGTCTATTAGACATCTATTAAAAATAAAAAAAATGCTTGCTGGGAGGCCATGGGACAGGGTTTGTGAATGGCTATAAAGCGACGATACCGACGCTAGTAGGTCAGGTGACAATCACAACACAGTGAACGTACTTCCAAATAACATTAATAGTGGAACGCACTAGTGCCCAATCGAGCATTAGAAAAGATCCGGTTCAGGAGAATGACTCGATCATCGCAATCAAGTGAGTCGTGATCGTGCTAGTTGGATGAGAAACAGGACGCAGAAGGAGACACACAGATTCAGAGGGGCAAAATTAAACCGCACACTGCTTTTAGTACAACCAAGAGAGGATTGAGAGATATCGAAGCAGTTACACATGAAAATAATCAACAGATCTTTAGAACTGTTACGACTCGTGACTCACGAATGTAGATCGTGACAGCAATCGGCCATCAGCGATATTGGGTCGCTCTAACACCCTGATTAATATGTAAGAATTACATTATGGTTAAACATGATATTAAAGTGTAAACTCACCCCATTCTTAATTTAGATCCCGACTGCAAACCTGCCATTGGGGGCTTGGAGGCTAGCAAATTCAAATGCAACTGTTTCTCCATGATGTGAGGAAAACAAAATCCTTTGAGCACCTAAATCGTCTAGCTTTCTTTGCACCATACGAGTCGCCTTCTATACACACTGCAATTGCACACTTAATACAAATGAACGATAAATCGGACTAGCTCAGCAGACAGGTACAGAAATCTATGTTCGCACGAGAAGTCTCCGCCCACCAACACTTTTGCCCGGAGTGCATTATGGTAAATGTAGTCATGTAACTGGTTTTCAATGCTGGCACTGACGTCAGAGCGCATGGAAAGAACTACAACTAACAGCAAACACCAGTTTGGGCTTCTCGGCACGTAAACCAGCCTAAAAACTATGACGTAATGTAATACAAAGGATGATGGATTGATTATCGCCAGTCTCCTGAGTGTCTGAATGTGTTAACATGTATTGTAATGTTGTTGTAATCTTTTTATTGCATACAAAAAAACATCGTAAGTTTCAGCTTATTTAATAATATCAAACGATACGTACATCCTTTTCTAAAACATTTGACCACATCTGCACAATGGTTATTTCGACTAAATTAAATATATAATTAATGAATAGATAATTGATTAATAATAAATGAATACTTTTCACCCCAATTCCATATTCTTTATCAGATTAATACACACACACACACGCACACACGCACGCACAGAATTATTAGCCCTTTTTTGATTTTCTTTCTTTTTTAAATATTTCCCAAATGATGTTTAACAGAGCAAAGAAATTTTCACAGTATGTCTGATAATATTTTTTCTTCTGGATAAAGTCTTATTTGTTTTATTTTGGCTAGAATGAAAGCAGTTTTTAGGTTTTTAAATACCATTTTAAGGTCAACATTTTTTAGCCCCTTTAAGCGATATTTTTTTCAATTGTCTACAGAACAAACCATCATTATACAATAACTTGCCTAATTGTCCTAACCTGCCTAGTTAACCTAATTAACCTAGTTAAGCTTTTAAATGTCACTTTAAGCTGTATAGAAGTGACTTAAAATATCTAGTCAAATATTATTTACTGTCATCATGGCAAAGATAAAAGAAATCAGTTATTAGAAATGAGTTATTAAAACTATTCTGTTTAGAAATGTGTTGTAAAAATCTTCTATCCGTTAAACAGAAATAAACAGGGGGGGGGGGGCTTATAACTCAGAGGGGCTAATAATTCTGACTTCAACTGTATATATATGTGTTATAGTGAAGTATGGTGTAATGTAAAATATGCAGTGAGCAAAAAGGTAAATATAACATTTACTATTGTAAACCTCAGGCTTGTGTTGAGAATAATTTCTAAAAGGTGCATGAGGTACTGTTTATAAAATAATGCTGTTACTTTTTGTTTCAGCAAGTTGCCAAGAAAGTGTTTTGTATTAAACTAATTTAACTTAAACTTATATAAATACAAATAAAAATAAATAAAAATAAAACAATAAAAAATTATATCACTAATATATTTTATAAATAATAAAAAATGTATTCAAACTTCAGTAGCTACTCAGTACTACCCGATAATAATATAACTTTGAAATGAAATACAATGTTAACATTTTACAGTTATTATCAATTTTATTTATATAACGCTATAATATATAAAAATTATCATTCCAAAGCAGCTTTACACATTATTACAATACAATCAAAAGAGAGTTAAGAGAGAGAGACAGATGGCATGTATAGATAAATGTGTTATCTTTATATTACTGGATTAAATATTTATATATTTAATGGGTATAACTGTTTATTTTAACTTTTGCTTAAACACACCAAATAATAATAATAATATATATATATATATATATATATATATATATATATATATATATATATATATATATATATATATATATATATATATATATATATATATTATATTAACTGAGAAATGGATTAAATATTCATTTTCAAAAGGGGTGTACTCATTTATCATTTATAATCTTTAATTATTTTTGTTTTTGAAGACAAATAATGAATATACACTCACTCATTATGTACACCTGTCCAGCTTGTTAACGCAAATTTCTAATCAGCCAATCACATGGCAGCAACTCAATGCTTTTGATGGCTACTTCCAGCTGGAGAACACGCCATGTCATAAAGCAAGAATCATCTCAGACTGGTTTCTTGAACATGACAATGAGTTTACTGACTGTACTCAAATGGCCTCCACAGTCACCAGAACTCAATCCAATAGAGCACCTTTGGGATGTGGTGGAATGGGAGATTCGAGTCATGGATGTGCAGTCGACCAATGAATCTGTAGCAACTGCGTGATGTTATCATCTTAATATGGACCAAAATCTCTGTGGAGTATTTCCAGTACCTTACTGACATTGAATCCATGCTATTAGGAATTAAGGCTGCTCTGAAGGCAAAAGGGGGTCCAATAGTTAGATGTACCTAATAAAGTGGCCAATTAAGGGAACAAGCGTCAATACATTCCCAAATAACAATATTTAACAGTTTCCCCTTTTGACCAATAGGTGATGCTGTTGCTAAACTGATTTTGTGAGGTGATGACGCACCAAGTTAAGTGTCAGATTTAAAGAGATACAACCTGAGATGGAGTTTAGCATCGGGTATCAAATTTGTTGAAAACAAAAACTCACCCATCAATAGTAAGTTCATAACTTTATGCTGAATGACAATCTGAGTAAATTAGGAGAATCAAAAATGAGGGATTTGGAGAACAAATAAGTCAGACAAAAAGTTCAGCCAATAATGGCATTACTAGTATCAATGTTCAAGGCAAACAAGACCAGTTTCATGATAATAGGCAAAACTAAACAAACATAATTAGCATATTTAAAAATATATATATAATTTAACAACCAGTTGCTGCTATGAAAGTTTTGAGTATCTTCAGGGCATGGTGTTTACATTTTGTATCGTTATGTCAATGTGTTTGAAAAATATAGCATTTTACAGCAATTTTCAAAATGAGTAAAAATTACATATCAACCAACTCTGTATTCTTCCCCTTAAACCAGTCTTGTGATTTTAGAAGTCAAAAGCAAAAAGAGAAATGTTCATACTTCCTGACCACTAGGTGGCACTGTGAAAAAGAAAACTGTAACTTTAACACAAAGTGTGTCATAACCATAATCACAGCACACACCCATTTTCTAAATACACAAAAGTGTATATTTCACTTCAGCAAGCTTTTTGTTAAATTAATTTGAATGTTACTCAATCCGGATTCTAAGAGTTCAAAGAAAAGTAATTACAAATAAGTACTTCAAAATGGCTGAACATTTTGAAAATAAACCAATCATTTAGCCTTTACAGTTTAATAATTAATAGGATCAACATAAATACATATTTGGACAGGTTGGGATAGTTAGACAATACACTGACTGGCCACTTTATTAGGTACACCTTACTAGTAAAGCGTCTGCTAAATGACTAAATGTAAATGTAGTACCATGTTGGACTACCTTTCGCCTTCAGAACTGCCTTTATCCTTCATGGCATAGATTCAACAAGGTACTGGAAATATTCCTTGCAGTTGCTGCAGATTTGTCTCGTTCCACCACATCCCAAAGCTGCTCTATTGGATTGATTTCTGGTGACTGTAGAGGCCATTTGAGTACATTGAACTCATTGTCATGTTCAACAAACTAGTCTGAGGTGAGTCGCACTTTGACAAGGTGCACTATTCTGCAGGAAGTGGACATCAGAAGATGATACTCTGTGGTCATAAAGGGATGGACATGGTCAGCAACAATACTCAGGTAGGTTGTGGCCTTGACACGATGCTCAATTGGTAATAATGGGCCCTAAGTGTGCAGAGAAAATATCCCCCACACCATTACACCACTAACAACCACCCGAACCACTGATAGGATCCATGCTTTTATGTTGTTGATGCCAAATTCTGACCATACCATCTGAATGTCACAGCAGAAATTGACTCATCAGACCAGGCAACATTTTTCATATCTTCTATTGTCCAATTTTGGTGAGCCTGTGTGAATTGTAGCCTCAGTTTCCTGTTCTTAGCTAACAGGAGTGACACCTGGTGTGGTCTTCTGCTGCTGTAGTCCATCCATGTCTACATGCCAAAATGTATTAAGTTGCTGTCATGTGATTGGCTGATTAGAAATGTGTCATGAGCAGTGGACAGGTGTACCTAATAAAGTGGCAATTGAATGTAAATGTTGTGGTTAATCTGTGGGGCAAAATTCACATCTTATTACCGTACAGTCCACTAGGCTGCCATAGACTTCAGGAGAGGGAAAAAAATAAAGACTACCTTTTGTGCTTGACCCCTAATAATAAAAACAATAATAATGGTGTACAGTATTTTTATAGAACGATATCAGACACAAGACCAAACATAGACTTATCATTTTCTCCTCGTATGCTTTAATAGATGATTCTCACTCTCATTAACAGGAGTTACTTTTCAGGGCAGGATCAATGGCATAAGGTGAAATAAAATCAAATAAATAATATCAACGAAGCACCACAATATGAATAAAAGGCATGAATCTAAGTGGCCTACATTCAGTAAAACCTTCTTTCTTTATATTTATATATATATAAAAAATGATGCAAAAACATCAAGCAGGGAAACCTACTCTGGACCTAATTATAAAATAAAAAAAGTTAACATTCACAGTTCAGCGAAAAATAAAACAAAAATGAAAATTGCCACAGCAAGGACTTTGTTTTCCCTTTTAAGACATATTTGGGGGCTTCAATTATAGACTATTCGGTGAACTCCCAGAATGCAACACTGCCTGTGAACTCCCTGTGAAGCACCATAAATCAAATCACGCTCAAGCCACATTTACAATATGTTGCAAAAAAAAAAAAGCAGAGCTACACTAAAACACAAAGAGCAATGTAAAATCTGAATCATAAGAGCAAATCTTCAAAGGCCAGGGTCAGAAAATGCGTCTGGATGCTTCGTCGTCCTCCAGGCTTCAGTATCATCACACACGGCACCACAGCGCTCTCTGGAGGAGCCCACTCAAAACAACATCGGACCAACAAAACCGAGAGCTCGGGAAACTTCAAACACAACAAAAACAAAGAGCCGAACGAAGGGAAGGCTGATTTGTGGACGTGGAGGGACAGCAGAAACGGAGAGATATGTGCACGTCTCCCCTCAGTGCATCAGGGGGTCTTCACATTGCGGCAGGAGGAAGAGACATTACTTCTTCCAGATGGTGTAAAACACCCATCTGAGGCAGCAGGTTAAGGAGATGATGTTAATTCAGGTGAGGTCAATCCAGATTTCAGTCGACAACAGAAAATTCATACATTTTAAGTTCATGTATGATCAAAACTGTTGACGTGGGGGAAAACTAACTGCTATTTATAATTTCATAATTCTCCATCAAGTGTTTATTGCATTATGGTTTCTTAATTTCTTTCTTTCTTTTAAGCTTAGTCCCTTTATTGATGTGGGGTCACCACAGCGAGATGAACCGCCGACTTATCAAGCACATGTTTTATGCAGCTGCAACCCAGCACTGGGAAACATCCATACACAATCACACACATACACTACGGCCAATTTAGCTTACCCAATTCACCTACTGTATAGCGTATGTCTTTGGACTGTGAGGGAAACCGGAGCACCCAGAGGAATATTATGGTTTCCTACATGATTCTAATAATTTTATAAGTATTACAATTTAACGAATAAGAAAAATAAATGTTCACAAATTAAAAAACAAAGTGATTTTATAATCATTTTAAACAATAATAAATGCACTTTATATAAAATTCAATACCATTTTAACTTAAAAATAATTATTAATGGGATGGTGGTTATGAGCATTTCTGTATTTCCTCAACAATGATAACTGTTAAAATATATTTGTTTATTTGGTTTGTTTATATTTAATTAAACTATTAACTAGGGCTGCACAATATACTGTTTCAGCATCGATATTGCAATGTGCGCATTCACAATAGTCACATCGCAAAGATATGCAATGTCCAGTCTATATTATAGATGACCAGGAGCCACAGAATTGTATTTATCACTGTATTTATATGTAATTTATATGATTTATGCAAAAAACATTTCTCACTTAAAATTTTTTGCTTGTTTCTAGTCTAAATATCTACATTTCAAAGCAAAAACTTATCCCATTTTACTTACCCCACTGGCAGATCATTTCCTCAAAACAAGCAAATAAAAAACCTTAATTTACACTCATTTCTTCTGACAGTGAAAACTAAACAAAAAACTAACATTTTACTTGGTCTAAGATGTTTTTTTATATTTAAACTAGAAAACAAAAAGTAAGAAAAGCTTTTTTTTTTGCATTGTGATTATTCAATTTCTGTACCTGAATACTGTTCGACTCCCCTGAAAACCGTCAAATAGAGCTATTCATCTTCTGAAACTGTAGTCGCAATATTTATCGCAGAAAAATAAAATATCGCAATATCAGATTTTTTCCAATATCGTGCAGCCCTACTATTAACCATTTAACATTTTAAATAATTAGTAACATGATAACAGCTGTGTTTTAGGGTTGGGTTGATAGACGATGCTATCTGACAATGACATCATGATGCTGAGCCGGCATCGCGATCCTCCGCCTCGCGCCCGCTCGCGAAAATGCACACTTAGATCCCGTTTACACTAATATGTCTTTTTAATGGAATTTTAGAACTAAAACTATCCACACTGGCGTAAATATATCTGTGTGTGTATATATATATATATATATATATATATATATATATATATATATATGGCTATTTCATGGCAAGATTGATACACATAAAAACATTAGATAAGAACAACTTCATATTTCAATAAGAGATGATGCACAAACAAATATATAAATAAATAAATTAATTAATTAATTAATTTCACCAAAAATTATTTTAAAAGTTAAATAAATTTTTTTAGTTCAAATTCTAGCTGATAATACCTTTATAAAAACATCTAAGTGTTCTTATTATAATAATCTTGTCCAATGTTACTTAAACTTTCACATTCTAATAAAATGTTTTATGGTGACAGCAGCTTGGTCAAACAAACAAATTAAAAAAAATAATTTAGAATAAGCTAAAAAAACAGATATTTATGCTTTCGCTGACATATTTCTTCTAAAAAATTATTTCACAATAAGAGAGAATCATTTCAAAAAGGATACAGCTCCATATAGGAGGGAACACACACCACCTCTTTGGAAAAGTCGACTTTGCACGAAAGTCTCCCCAAAAGCTTTTCATATTCGCTGAGCGCATCAGTCAGGTTCACACAGTTACCCTGCAGGCAGAAAACATCATGAACACAATAAACAAATACACAATTACAACATTCCCAAACAAATATAAAACGGCCCTCTCACCTGTGTGAAATACTTCCCACCCGGCCGCAAAACTCTGATCGAGAGGTCAAGGATGAGTCTCAGGAACTCCCAAGTTGAATCTACAGAAGCAAACAAGTCAACAATTTAACTGATTTAAAGGGACAGTGCACCCACAAAAAAAGAAAACTCTCAAATCATCTACTCACCATCCATTTCCAAACTAGTTTTAATTTATTTCTTCTGTTGAACACAAAAGAAGATATTCTGAAGAATGCTGGAAACCTGTAACCGATAACTTCCATAGTATTTGTTTTTTCATACTATGAAAGTTAACGGTTCCCTGTTTCCCAACATTGTTCAAAATATCTTTGTGTTCAACAGAAAAAACAAACAAACACTTGGAATCCCTTGAGGGGAAGCAAACGGTGAGTAAATGTGTATTTATGTGTGTGGCTTGTAAAGACATACACACTAACCCTCCTCAGGTGCTGTGGAAATAGGGACTGCTGTCAAGTCATTGATGACATAGTCAAACGTCCTCCCCTGCTCGGCAAACTTTTTCAGTACAGGAACGCAATCTTGTACCAAAATCTGAAAGAAGAGGAGGAAACATAAAGGTGATATTCATGATGAGAAACAAAGCGTCATATTGTTAGACATAAAAACTGGCAGTTGCCCAGAATTTGGGTAATTTCCCTCAACTGTCTGCATAGCACTCATTTCAAAAGCAGGAAAGGGGCCGCATTGTAACGTCAAGCTAAAAAAAATTAAGTAACTGATTACGAGACAAAACAGGATAAAGAAATGTGAATGTATAATACAGTGTTATGTACCATGCAGTTTAAAAGTTCCCAGCCAGTTAAAAATGATCATAAAGATAATTCTTTCATATAGCAAGATATTAATTATAGTAGACACATTACAAGTGGATTTTCAAAAAATAACCGCTGTAATTCTGACCTTTACATTCATCCTGAAAATCCACACAAAGATTAAGCAGCAAAACTGGTTTTCAACAGCGATTCTCAGAAATGTTTGAGCAGCAAATCAACATATTAAAATGATTTCTGATGGATCATGTGATATTGAAGACTGGAGTAATCCATTTTGGGGAAAATAAGTCACAGCAATATTGCATTGTTGAGAGAGAAAATAAAAAAGACGTATGTCTGGTCCATAACTGGTCACATTTTATCATTACCTCCAGTAATAATAGACCAGTCCTAAATAAAACCAAAAACAAACCCAAACATGTATTTTAGCTAGCCCTCACACCATGAGAAACATTTCAATGTGCAAGTCATATGGATATCCCTATTGGCACAGGACATCAACATGACATCAGATTGACGTTGTACCCCATCATCGTAGGATGTCGCATTTTGGGTGGAAATGAAAATCGGGTTGACGTGAGAACCCAATGTCAAACCAACGTCAGTATCCAATGTTTGGTCACTTTCCAACGCAACCTAAAATCAACATCTAATTATGTTACAGCTTGACGTTGTGTGGACGTTACCACTATGTCTATCTGACGTTGGATTTTGGTTGCCATACCTGACGAATAAATGTCAGTATCTGACGTCAATAAGACGTTGGTTTAAGATGTTGGCTCGACGTTGGATTCTGGTAATTTTCCAACACAACCTAAAATCGACCAAATATCCCCGTAATTGGAAATCGTAAGTGGACATCAAAATAACGTTGTCACCCAACATCAGGACCTAAATATAACCTAATAATAACATCTTATGACGTTGTGTGCCTGCTAGGATGGGACAACATGAGTGAAGTTTTACATTCAGACAAACAATTTTTTTTATGTAACATTCCTAAGATACTGCACGTTGAGCTAAATCGATCTTTAATCTGAGTAAACTAAAGCCTAGTTCCCACTACAGGATTTTAATGTAGTGTAGTGTCAATGTAGTGACGAGCTGCAGTCAATGAGAGAGCATATCAGCATGAGCTGAATGGCCGTTGTGCTCAAGAGTTCAACAGAAACGTTTGTGATAGGCCAGAATGGGCATCGATGCACTTGCTTCATTCTGCGTTAACACGGACATGAGAGTCGGCTATATTAACAGTGGAAATAGATTTCTGTAACTATTAGAATTACCATACTGGTCATTCTGACCATTCTCATTTAAACATCATATTCTCACGTCATATTTACATTCAAAGCATCTATTGAGATATTAAAATTCAGCTTTGAATGTCTGTCATCATATTTTATGACACCATTACCCTGAAAAATATTATCATTTTGGTAATACTTAAGATACTAGAACACGCACAGACACAGACGATGCCTGGGCACAGAATATGCTGTTTTGAAAGATATATCTGAAGTAAATGTATGTTTTGCTATCAGAAAGTTATGTTTATGTGAGGAGGAAGTTGCTAGGCATAAAAAGCATGCATATTTAAAGTCACAGCGAAAAGTAGCAGACATCCATGCAGTCATTTTTGACCAATATGATAATTAAAGGTAGAAATACTCAGCTCTTTACTGTTTTGTAATAATAATAATTAAAAAAAAAACAATGTTAAAAAGAAATACACAGATATTTAGAAAACGTCAGGGTGTTATAGATGTTAGTTTTATTTCAGAGTTATTAAATTCAAAAAATTAAAAACACTCTGTCTCGGTAGTAATACTGTTAAAGTCACATCTCTCCACTTGAACCTTACAGATGAGCGATTGATCCGCTGATGTCTCCGCTGACTGACAATGTTTTTAAATGCTCACTTGAAAGCTTAAAACGCTGTCAGTGACGTCAGCACACAAGCAGCCAATAGTGTTCAGCTTTTTTGACAGTTCCTCCCTCAAAATTTCATTGGCTGTAGTTTGGTAGCTTGACTGAGCTGTTGGGGAACGAGTTGTTATCAGATCATGTAGTGTGTGACCCCCTCTTGTGGATCGTTTACGTTGTGTCGCGTAGTGTGAACACAGCGATTAAAAGACACAAAAAATCAAGTCATGTATTGTGAACGGCACAGCGATCTGCCGATGTTTAAAGTCATGCAGTGTGAACTTGCATATATGTTTATGTGAATGTGTATAGGTGTGTTTACATGCAGCGAGTTTTTATGTATGTGTGTGTGTGTGTTAATGTGGGTGTTTATGCAAGAATCGAGTTTACATGTATGTGCATGTGTTAATGTGGGTGTTTATGCAAGGATCAAAATTATATGCATGTTAGTGTGTATTGTTTTAAACACCCAATATTATAGAGCAGTGGTTCTCAAACTGTGGTATGTACGCAGGCTTCCTTCTAGTGGTACATAAAGGAATACTGAATGAAAAAAAAAATTTAATACACTTTGACTCGAATGATTACACTCATGTGATCAGCACCAGCTTTTCCCTGAAGCGTACAATCACAATGGTGTGTTTAGAATGTTTGCTTTATTTCATCGTGTCATCAGATGCTAAAAATCAACCTGCTTTGGCGCAGAGCCAGAGAAAGCGGTGCACGGCAGTGGCGCTTGCGGAGCAGATACGCGCTAGAGACACGCTTCTCAAGACTAGTGCTGTTGTGATGGCATTTCGGTTACTGCATGCTGCATCATTGGTAAAATAATTATCACAAATGTGTGTGTAAAAAATGCGTGTTGTCAATATATAAAGTTAGTTGTTTTGTAAAGCAGCGTGGCTTTCGATTAATTTGTTATCTCAGATTTAGGCTAATATTTTTCTGGATGTGACTCAAATGTCGCGGGACACTAAACATAGACTCAAGCAACTTTGCCATGCTTGAAGCTTGCAGCTTGAATATAGCCTAATTAGTCTCTGTGTGCGGTTAACACAAACTCCACGGTCCACGTAAGATGAGATCTCAAAACATGGATATTCCGCATGTATGAATGGATAAATCACGTATGAATTGGTCAAGCAGTGTATTTATGCATGCAATCAATCATTTTTCTGACACACGTACTGTAAAGGGTGTGCAATAAGCAGATCTAATTTCTAATTTAAATATGTAATTCAAATCATTTATTTAAAATACAAGTTAATGTTTCGATTTTAAAGATATACAAGTATGTCACGTGTACATGCAACATATTTTAAAATTGATCAAAAATTTTTACTTTAAGAACAGTAGCCTACCATTTTTAATTAACTTTTAAAAGCACATTTTAAACGTTGACTTTTTATTTATTAATTTTTTTTACTTAATAGCACAGTACAGTGTTAATGTTCAAACTATTTATAATGATTAAAGTGGCTGACAATAATAAACATTCTTAATACTAGGAATTAATCTGCATCGTTATTATGGTGGTACTTGGAGAGACTATGTTTTTCTGAGGTGGTACTTGATGAAAAAAGTTTGAGAATCACTGGTATAGATATATATGTGAGTAATTTATAGGTGTATATGCATGTGTTTTATGTATGTGTTAATAAGCAAAGTTTCTATCCTACACAGCGCCCCACACAAGTTGTTTTTTTGCATTCACAGTCATAAAAAGACAATTAACATTATTTTGCTCTACACTATTGAGCTAATTTATAGCAGAAAATCAAGTTGTAATTCAAATTGAGTCCATCAATGATGCTGTTTTTCATGTATAATACAAAAAAATGTATAACTTTAAAGCAATCTAATGTATAAAGTATATGCACGATTAAAGTGCTGTATTGCTTATTTTCTCACCACTTTCATTTTTGTTGTGTTTATTTTGATATTAAGAGGAAAGAGTACAGCACATTTTATATAATCCTTCAAACAGTTCCCTCATCAGCGTTGAGTTGTTTGCTAATAATAAACCACTGCTTCTGCATTTATTTATATTCTGAACCACCAAGCAAATAACAAAAAAGATTGAACTTTCCCACACTCTGCTGGATAGGCTTTATTTACACTCTGGCATTCTTGTAATAATGCTATTTTTTGTGCTAGCTTAGCTAAATTAGTTTTGCGGTACAGTGCCTGCATTACCACAGGCTCTTTCAAGTCATCGAATTGAATTATTTAACTTTCTTTGAGATATTTTGTCAGCCATACAAGTACATAAGGCCAAAAATAGCAAAATTGTTCAATAAATGTCTCCTTTTGGCAGTGTAGGAGTTTTCACCATAAAAATGGAGGACTTCAGAATTAAAACTTGTATATGATTTCACAAAAAAAGAGAGATCTAGATGAGTGGTCTCAAACTAAATTATTTGATATTGGTATAGTCACTTTGCAAATAAAGACACAGCATGTTTCAGCTTAACATCTGGAAAAATACTGTTAAAATATGGCTTCTCAATATTTAGACTTGACAGTTATGAACTTAAACTAAGCTGGTAATGTTAAGCAACCACAGCTGACATAAATAAAACCTTCAAGCTTCTTCTAATATCATGTAATAACACAAATAATTACCTCAGTCAATCCTTACCTCGTAACAATCTCCCTTCAAGTTATCTAAAACATTCCCGCACGTCTTCCTCATGTGTTTCCGACATCCATCGATCACCAGCTCATCAATGTTAATACTTAATTAAGGAAAAACCTAAAACCAGTCAGACATTTATAAAGTACTTCACTATTTAGGTGCTTAGCATAAAGGATATCTCAACCATGGTGATCATCTTTGGTTTGAGCTTCACTGCCTCGTGGAGAATCCCACCATCTCCTCCTCCAAGAATAAGTACCTCCTTTCCAGCATAGTGCTCTTTGCCGTTGCCCATAATGGCCTGAGTGTAAGGCAGATCACTTTCTGCCAAATCTGACATTCGATCACAAATGATTACTACACACAGACGCACACGTGATACAACAACCTGAAAATCTGAAAGTTGTAAATAAGCCCAACTTACTGACATCCCCATTAAGGATGAGCATATTGCCAAACTGTCGCGAGTGCAAGATTTTGATGTTCTGGTAGGCAGAATCCTTCTCGTACACAACTTCATCAATGTCGTACTCCATCAGCCTGCCGTCTGCCGTGGGCCAGTACCGGTCCACATCACTGCCTCGAATCAGCGCAGGGAGTCTGAAGGGATATATTCAGTTAAATAAACTATTATATTTTGGTGACCAAATACTGAAAAAGCATAATGCTGCGTTCACACAAGACGCAGATGAAGCATCATGCGCGAGTGATTTACATGTTAAGTCAATGCAAAGATGTGAATAGACATCCTGTGGCGCGATATGCGAAAATGAAGTGGCGCAAGTTGAATGTTTGACATGCTTTATCGCTCGAGTTGGAAAATCTGAACTTCAGCAGACATTTGTGCCACGTTAACCAATCTTGAGCTTGCTCTTGTAGGGGAGTGATTATGACGTAGCGCCTGTTGTTGGTGTCCCGAGGGGAAATCCTCCTGCCGACACCGAACAACAGTTCGTCTAACTGGCTTCAGCTCAGTCTGAAGCACTGCTGAAAGCCTTCATCATCCAGGTAGTTTTGGGAGGAGTTGATAAACTGAGCTGGGTGCATCTCTAAAAGAATCTAGTCGACTCAAGACATGGCGCCAAATGAATATACAATGTTTTTCAGCCTTCCTAAAGCACATAAGCTATTATTTTAATAAAATCCATGTTAGTCATTTAGCAACGAAGCTAGTCTCCGGGCAAACAGACGCCCCGCTCATAATGCAAACCTGTGTCTATTGTGAAGTGAATTTGATGCGGGAATGAAGCGAGTAAACTCAAAATGTTCGCGCATCTACTTATGTGCAAATAGCCTGATTTAATTATGCATGCCATGTCTGGTGTGAACAGAATAAGAATAAATTAACAAATGTGAGAAGATTGTTTTTATGGCAACCGATTCACGGTAAATATGATGCTAGTTTCACCTCTTGATCCTTTGGATATTTCCATCTAGGAGAGCCTTTAATTTCTTCTCCAGTGCATTCAGTAGCTGCAAAGGAAAAACAAACGTCTTAATCGTGACTTTCTGAATCAAAAACAGGATGAAATAACATTCAAGAGCAATAATATTTATATCGTAAATAAAAAGAAAATGTGAAAGACAAACTAAAAATAAAAAGTCTGAATTGCAAAATGCGAGAACCATCCACTCAGAGGTGCAAGATATTAACTTGAAAAAGAAGTCTGAATTAGTTTACAGGCCCATAGCCAGCCTATTTAATGGGGTGTTTCGTTTTTCTAAAAAGTGGATCTTTTTGCAGTTTTCACCTTATTTTCTATTCAATTATGGGCTTTTGCAGTCATTTTAGTGATATTTTAAGCACTAAGCTTTGCTGAATCAGCTTGTCGGACGGTGACCACACTCTTTGATGTACCAAATTTTTTTTATACAATTTTGTCAAAGTGCTTACAATACTATTTTACTACAAGGTATATATACACTGACAGTTTTACAGTTACAGTTTTATAAATAATGTTATGAATTAGCATTTTAAATAAAAAAATTAAGAAATATGAAAATGAAAATTTTTTATCATCAATTATTAGAAAATAAAAAACTATTGGGAATCTGTTAAAACTTTTTTTAAATAAAAGAATTGTATGCTATAAGCAAATAATAAACTGGCTCATCCAACTTTCCTCAATCTGAATTTGGCCATTTGAATAATTAAAAATTTAATTTGTCTCAAAAGCCTTTTTCTACTGATTATTTTCACAATTTATGATGGCATAGCATTCAAAAATAGGACAGATGAGCTCATGTAGGGACCAATTCTAGACTTTTTCAGTGTTTTAAACCACCCGAACCCCTCTGACTATGGGCCTGCTTTATATGTGAATATGACAATGGTGTTTTGGGAGTCACTACAAAATACTACACTGCAAACTCACAATGTTGTGATATAATATGCACATTCATATTCATGTTCAGTCTATCTTGAATGGATTACAGAACCATCCATATGAGTACAGGAGCATAGCGTTTCATTACAGAGTGATATTGCCATTTACTGGCCTGGCATGAATAATAGAAGACATTTAGTAATTTTTGAGGATCCAAGTCAATAGAAATCACTTGATCTAATAATGTACAACACAAAATATGTATATTCAGTTAAGGACTGCTAAAGATTAGTGTTTTCAAATTATCAGTGTATTTAAATATTAACTCTCTGTGCAAAAAGAAATAACATTCATATACTAATATGACCTACTGCAGTGTTTCCCAACCCCGTTCCTGAAGGCACGCCAACAGTGCACATTTTCAACCTTTCCCTATTCAAACACACCTGAATCAACTCATCAGAACATTAGAAGACACTCAAAAACCTGAAATGAATGGATCAGATAAAGGAGACATCCAAAATATGTACTGTTGGTGTGCCTCGAGCAACAGTGTTGGGAAACACTGGCCTACCGCATTCCATTAACTCACATTGTCCACTTGCGCTGCATCGTCTCCTTCAAGACACTGCAGGTCAAAGGTCACCAGACCATGGGAGTGCATTCGTAAGATGGCAAACCTGATTTGAGGAAAAAACAAAACTCAATTAAAACAATCGTGGTCCAAAAATGTACCAAAAAGTCATAAGCAGCACGGGCCAGATTCATCCCAGCTTAAGCTTAAACAAAGCCCCAACAGCTGTGTTTACAGCAAGCCACACACAAAACAGGAAGTGACTACTAAAGCCTTTAGATCAGATGCACAAAGCCACCCAAATGACCCCACGCTCTTCTAAATGCTGCCCTTTGTTGCGCAGAGGATGCACTTAACTGGCCAATCAATGGTCATCCTAAAAAGAGTCTGGACGCAGGAGCACACCTGGTGTTTTCAGCGGTCAGTCATCAGTATTGTCAGTTAGCGTCAACATTATGCTTAGCTGTTACAGAGACAAAATGGAAACACTCCATGGAATGGCCCGATGGAGGGGAAAGCGAGTCTCTTTCCTACAGAATTCCAGTATGAGTCATGGCAAACAAATTAGCCATAATGAAAGGGCAGTTACAGCATCATCATCCATAATTCAAATTCAGGTCCCTCCCCCTTTCAGCAAAACAAAACCTGTTTTGCATGCTGTGAAGGACTCTGATGTCCTACGAAAGGCATTTCGCTCACCTGCTATTCTTGCCGATGAAGGTTGCCAGATATCCGTGTCCCTCAGAGTCGTGGACATTCTCTGTCATTTCCTGCTCTTGAAATATAGACTGCAGGCCACGCACAGTCGCAGAGACATCAGCTGAACAGAAAAAGGGGAAAAACAGAAGGATTATATTTTACTCCATTTAAAAAAGCCATCGAAGGCCTTTCTGATCACTAATTACGCCAATAACAGCCAATCAGGCTCCTATATCAGGAAGATATTTTAAGGATATGTTCTCACCTAAAAAAAGCTAATTCTGTTATCACTTATTGACAAATAAAAGATGTTGAGGTCTAATTATTAAAGAGACATTGGGTTCATTTACCCAGTTTCTTGCACAGACCAAATGATTTGCTTTAAATGCCCCAAAGAATCTTCTGGAGCCACAGGTAAAGATTTGGTTTGGGGAGTCACAGGGCTGGGCGATTAATCAAGGATATTTTTCAGGCGTATTTTGTCTATAAAGCCAATTTAGATCTTCGCAAAATTGAGTTCAACATGGATATTGATTCAATTAGATGATAATGAAATCAAGAAAACAGTTTTATGGCTCTGTGTAGGAAATGCCTCATGTGAAAATACCACATTTAATAACTTTTTACTAAAAACTCACTTCATAACTTTAATCGAGTGTTTGAAATAATCCTTCTGTGAGATGATTCCATAGTTGTGTGATTATTAGTCACGTAAAACTAGATATTATATCGAATCACAATAAAATTTATGTCAATTACAATGATAATCTCTGGACTTTTTTTTTACTCTATATTGATCTAAAAGCCAACCACACAGCAGAAATGTGCAACAATGGGAATCTAAAAGTGTGATGATATTAAAGATTTTAGATAGAAAAATTTATCAACTGAAAATGTTACGCCATTAATGGATCTTCTCATTTTTGTGGCTTCAGTCATTGTTACTCTTTTAAATCTGGAAGCATTAACAATTTATATCAGAATATATATCATTATCAATCAATAAGAAAAATATTTATCGAGACTGCATATTGCCATATCGCCCAGCCCAACGCAGAACTAAAGAAAGTTGTTAAATCTTCAGTTTATAATGTGAGGCTATGGGAGTTTCTTCTTCCTGGCTATATGTCGTTTCTGCACAAGAGCACCCTCTGGAGGAGATTTACTGCTGATCGCACAACCATGCTTCTCTGACAAGATGTGTACGACAATCACAGCTTTGCACGATTGGCTTTTGATTAATCAGCCAGCCCTATTAGACGGCGTGTACAATATTTATTAGGGCTGCACAATAAATCGTTTGAGCATCACTATCGCAATGTGTGTCCGCATCAGTCACATCGCAGGATATGCAATGTTAAGTTATGAAGATGACCAGAATCCACAAGCCAAAACACATGCGATTTGTGGAGACACTGCAGAATTTAACTATTATAGAGTTGAATTTAAAAATTTCCATGTGTTTTTAAGGCCCACGTGAACATTTTAAGAGTTTAGAGCATTTTAAAAGAACATAAAGAGCATAAAAAAGTAGTAAAACTTTGATTTTATTGAATTATTTATTTGATGAATGCCCTTTTACATTTGATTACTAAACTTTTGTTCCAGAATACCATGAATCACTGTTTATTTCACTTAAACATTTGCTCCATTGTGTTTATTTAAGACTGAAGCTTGTTTATTATATGTATATAATAAATTACATATATTTATATTCACTCCCATACAAATCATCCAATCAATTAAAAGTAATGACTTTCCACATAGAGCTATTTAAGTCATGTGGTGAAATTGTATTTATATCACAATATATATTCTGCAGGGAAAAAAAAACATCGCTATGTCAAAAGTTTCCAGTATCGTGCAGCCCTAATATATATCAATATATTTTTTACTGAACGATATGGTTGAAGCAATAAACTGTATATCAACATATAATTGTCTAATACTAGCGCATTCGAAAAATAATGGAGACGGTGAGTCAATTTGATTTAAACATGAGCCACGCTTTATATTTAGGGCTTCAAAATCTTGTAAAATGTAGTTAACATCCAGTCTGAAGTGGTTTGGCCTGTCAGATACTAGACTAGACATGTGTTGCTGACAGATTGACCACGTCCGCTGTTTGATGTGTTTGAGGTGAGGTGTTTTCTTAAGTGCATAGTTTACATTTCACAGGTATATTCTTCATCTGTTAGAAAGTCATATAAAACACCTGCTGAACATCATAAATTTTAGTGAACGAGCACCATTGTATTTGCGTGCAGTAATCCACTAAATACACATTTTGCTAACAACGTTTGCTGTTATAATACCTATAAATGAATGTAATTATAATATGGCAGTAACTGTGAGGTGACTATTATAATGGAGTAATCAAAAAAGTTCTTTGGATTTAAATTCTGCTTAAAAAAAGATATTTTTGGCTTTGATATTGTAATGCTAGCATGTTAGCATGTCATGTGATTTTAACCCTTTTGTAACGTGTAACATTAACGTGTAACAATATTAGACCAGGAAAATAGTAATACATATTTTACACCAACATAAAAACACAAAATACGCAGGTTCTCGAATTTGATAATATCAGCACGCGTACAGCGTCTTCACCCTTGTGTATTACTCCGCTCACACGAGTGGCAAGCAGAGGACTACAGATTGGCAAATATTGCAGCTGTTGGACAACAATGTACTTTTGAGGCTTTTTTATTAGAGAATATAGATGTTTAGATTGCAACTATGCAGTTTATTTTTAAGGACGGTGCCTTTTTAAAATATTTATAATTTCAGAGATACAGCACGCCAGCATCCATCAGCCTGTCATACTGAGCAGAGCAAAGACGGTTGACGTTGTTCATCCATAAGATGGCGACAGAAACCACATAATAAGCCCTTAGAGGAGAAAAAAACACATGTCATTTCAAACTACAGCTGATCAAATCATTATAAAACTGGTAAGTGACTTTTTAAGTCGAGCTCTTTCTTTTGTATGTTGTAGTGCTGTATTTATACAATAGTTAATTAGTGTACTGAGTGTGATATGGGACTCATATATTTGGGATGCATGTATTTTTTGTTGGCCACTCTTTGTATAAGCCTGAGTTTAGCATTTTTCCTTATCACACACACAACAATAATCTGGTAGTGTTAGCTTTACTTTGGCTTTTTGTGATCTCCCGATTGCAACAGTGAAATACTGGGAAATATCTCTAGACTGATGTCATTTCATGCTGTTCAGCCTTATAATCTTAAAACGTCAGCAAAATCACTTGTTTTGTCATCACTTTACACTAGAGAATCATTCAAATACTAGCTCTAAAGTGACGTGTGTGAAGTAGCAATGGTTTCTGTTGTTCTGACGTCAGCTGCAGATGTGAAGGAACGGCGGAAAAAATAGTTCCTCATACTAAAGGATTTTGAGAATCTCTGTTTTTTATTATCTTATTTATATACACGATTATGCCGTCGAACTGTTGTATAAACACAATATCACACTCAGTCCTAATGTTTTCGGATGATATGTAATGTATATCGTCACTAGTGGGACACTAAGGCACACCTCCCACCAGTATCGATATAGAGCCATATCGCACTGCTACTCGTGTAATATTGCTATATACTTTATATTGCAATTCAGCCAAAAAATACAGAGTTATGATTTTGGCCTACATCGCCCAAACTCCATATGTTGCATTTTTCAAATTACCAAGAACCAGTTTCAGCTAAAGATCTTCCACTGCAAAAAAAAAAAAATCTCGAAAAACCTGTAAATTAGTAAACCACAACTGCTAATTTTCATTCTGGGATGAACTATCCCTTTAACAGTGTCTGCGTCCGTCATTATGCTTAACTTCACCTTTTGTTTTCCATGGAGAACAGAAAGTCAAACTGGTTTTGAACAGCATGAGAGCCAATAAATAATCAACATTTTTGGGTCAGCTGTCCCTTTAAAATGCACAAATCACAAAGAAGGCTCTGCCTTTGTGCATTCACATGATGACAATTTAATTGTGGCCTTCGGATTTATCCACAATAAAAGGATATGCTGCAAAACAATCGATTTCAACCTAGTTACACACATAAACCCAAACAAGCCAATCCATATTGATTCCTGTCCGTTTTACACTGCAAACAGTCAGAGCTGCTGACCTAAATTTGTCCTAAAATCAAAATACAGGATACTTGCACCTGTCACGCTTCTCACAATTTGTGTAGCGAGTTCACCATATCAAAATATGATCGCTCCAAAATACAAGGCTTGTGATATTATTAGCCAGTGAAATAGAGGCACTGGAAATGAAGGTGAGAGACTTTCAAAGCCTGTCAGCGTACAGCAAATCTAAATGTGTCATATGCGCACCTACTACTAGCTAGCTATAACGGGTATAACGGGTAGTATGAGCATTCTTATTAGGAGTATACAAGGAAATGTGTGTTATGGTACGCATTGCGGCTAACTAGTGAACATTATTTATTTATATGAGCTCCATTCAAACGTATGAGTCCGAGCCGACGCCAGTCCCGAGGACAACCTAACGTTACTGTACGCTAGCCTCTGCTAACACCGCTATGCTACCCTCCAGAAGGTCATTTATCAGAGCAAACGTCAGGAGAATCTGCACGACAAAAGCAGCTTTAAGCTCGATTGCAGTGACACGCAGACATCCCGCGGCCGTCTAGCAATGCAGCAGCACGGGGCCACGGGAGACAATAAATCGCTTACGGAGCAGTTGCGAAGAGGGAGGCCCGTGTATCTGCAGTGCAACACGAGCCCCCTCTCCGCTTCTGCGAGCCCCCTTCATTCATTTCGCGGACATTTACCTGGCGCGCGGAGCTTGAAGTCGAGGGTGTAATGTAGCACTGCCATGATGGGGTAAAGCCGTCTGCCATGCCTGGATGAGGCAGCCGGAGGTGAATCGGTGGAGAGTCTGTGGTGGTGTCAGAGAGAAGTGGCACGCCGGCGGGAGGAGGAGGTGTGCGTGTGTTTGTGTGTGCGCGCTGTGCTGGGGTTGCGTTGTGCCTGCCCCTCTCTCTCTCTCTCTCTCTCTCTCTCTCTCTCTCTCTCTCTCTCTCTCTCTCTCTCTCTCTCTCAATTCAATTCAGTCCGTATACATACACAAGAAAAAGACTGATTATTAAAAGAAGAATGAAAGAAAAAAAATTAAAATAAAATAAAGTGGTTAGCACGGTCGCCTCACAGCAAGAAGGTCGCCGGTTCGAGTCCTGGCTGGGTCACTTGGCATTTCTGTGTGGAGGTTTCATGTTCTCCCCGCGTTCGCGTCGGTTTCCTCCATGTGTGTGAATGAGAGTGTATGGGTGCTTTCCAGTAGTGGGTTGCAGCTGGAAGGGCATCCGCTGTGTAAAACACATGCTGTAATAGTTGGTGGTTCATTCCGCTGTTGTTACCCCTGATAAATAAAGGGACTAAACCGAAGAAAAATGAATGAATGAACAATAAAATACATTTGTTCAGTTTCGTAATGTTTCTGACTCCAATTCAAGTGAGTTTTATTGGTATGACTTGTCAAGTAGTCAAAAACAATAAAAAAAATCAATACACAAATCGAAACACATACACAAACAAGAAAATTACTAATATGTTTATCAAAAAAGATAATGAAAGAAAAAAATCATTTAAAAATCTAATAAAATGCACAACAGTACATCCAATCAGATGATTTGTCTGAATAATGTCTGTTTCTGTCTCTCTTAAATCAATAAATTCAGTTCATATTAGCTTTATTGTCATGACTTGACAAAGCATTGCAAAATACAAAAACACCAAACAATATACATAATAAAAAAAATCAGAACTTAGTCTAAATACATACGCAAACAAGAAAGAGACTCGTCTACTACACAATGTATATCTTTTCAGATGATATGTAATATTTCTGACCAGTTTTGTCCACTGGCTGACTCTTTGTGTTGATATGTATTTTACTGCTTGTGATATTAAACTGGAGTTATCTCCCAGGTTATGCCTTGAACTTTCTGAACATGTAAGTTGGTGTTATTTGCTGGAATTTGTTGAAATATGTGGATCTAAGGTTGTGGTAATGTTCATCGTGCTGCAGGAAATGTTCCTTAGTTTCCACCATTTTCCACTATTTTCTCAGGGTCTGTTTCATTTTGGCATTTCTCTCTTTCCCTGTCTGTCTTTGGAAGTGCCAGACAGTGCTGAGATGAGTTTGATTTATCCAAGAGAATCAATTCTTTTGAACCTTTCTATACTGTTTCTGTAAATTGAGGAAACTATGTGCAAATATAGAAAGTTATTAGAAAGTTTGATTAAATTTTTATTTCTAAAAATTGGGGTCAAACAATACTCTTCTGGAACCTTGAGTGCTGGTTAATTTCATGACCTTTTCTATAAAGTTAATTGCTAGAATGTTTTGTGTGAACATAAAATTGTCAATTGGGTTAACATAAGGGATGTATGTTTTGTTACAATAAGAAAACCTAAAACAAGAATATTTCATATAGAGGGAATATTCTATTTATGCCAAAAAGATAAATAAACCTAAACATCAGAGCAGGCCTGGCCCTAACCAAATTTGGTGCCTAGGCAAGATTTCAGGTGGCGCCCTGTCGCATCGCAGTAAATTCCACTGCTAGTGTACATATACTCATAAGAAACTTATTAGCTTTGTTTTGGACATTGTTTTATTTAAATAAAGCAATTGCACATTCAAAATAGTTAGAAAGAAGGTTTTGCAACAGTGGGACTGATCAGAGGATATTCTAGAAATCAAACATTCACTGTAAAAAAAAAACAACAAAATTGACTCAACTTAAAATTAAGGCCACAAGCTTCAGAACATTTTTGAGTTGACTCAACTTTCAACTCAATTACTTCACTTGACTCGATTTAAGTTGAGTAAACTCAAAAATGTCATGAAGTGTGTTGCCTTAAAATTTTAAGTTGAGTCAAAACATTTTTTACAGTGTTGTTAGTATGTCCTGATCAAAACCAGGGTGAATTTGTTTTTAGCTGGGTGCCAATGATGGCAGAGCTGAAGTTTTTTTTTCAAAAGAGGAACTAAAACTTTAAACACAACTAATCTGATTACACAGACAAGCTTTTTCTTTGTGGTAACTGATTGTGATCCTAAAGACCTTTGAGTCTTTTTTTAACAATACAGTAAATGTTCATATGAATTAATAACATTTAAAAAGTTTAGAAATATAATCTTCAGAAATTAATTAAAGAATTAAGATTTCATGAGAATGGGCAGCTTGCTTAAACTGGTTTTAGAAAGGTTTATCACTCTGTGTGCTTGTTGGTCTAACTAGATCTTAAGACAGAGTTTGAAGATAGTGACTATATGGTTATGCAACTGGTTCTATGTCTGAAACAACTTGTTGATTTCTTTACAAACTGTAAAAACCCACTCTTAGCGCAACAGAAGAGTGTGTAGGTTAAGAGTTGAAACACTTCAGGACCGTTGGTAACCATATGATGAAATGCCAAATGACTAAATGACTAAAGGAGAAGCATCCAAAGATCTATGTTAATGTTTTTATAGGTGCACCGAAGTTCATCATACCCTCATGAAAATTAACGATGGGTGACCAGCGTATCTGCGGGGTCTTAAAAAGTCTTAAAATGTCTTAAATCTCAAAAGCAAAATTTAAGGCCTTAAAAAGTCTCAAATCTACTGAAATATTGTGTTGTAGGTCTTAAATCCTTTTTAGCAGGTCTTTTCCTTTGTTCATGTAAGTATAGCTAATCAATCTGGCCATTAGCACCCATACAATCACCAACAATCCAGCTCAATAAAACTTTTAACTTTTTATTTAAAAATAGCATTTAATTAATTTCCTTACAGTAACATTTGCTTAAAAGTTCTCCATTTATTTACTGCTGAGGATACTGACCTGACCTATATTTTCTGGTATTAAATTATTATTATTGTAGACTGAAGTCATTGACAGCTATGTTTTGTTCTATTCTTGGTAAGGGTTATAGAGTTTGTGAATGGAAATATTTGAAAATTAATAAAATAAATATATTTTTAATTCATTTTAATCATTTTTTGATGGTGCTAGTGAAAATATTTTCCAACTGAGATATTATAATAAACACTTTAGCATTTAGCCTTGTATAAGTCTAAAATTTCATTTATAATAGTCTTAAAAATGTCTTTAAAAGTCTGCAGAAACCCTGGTGATGCTCATATTTACTTTAAAATGCATTTTATGTACACATAATTATGTCTCTTTCTTATAATTCATAAAACTAATGGAACAATTTTATTCATGAATGAGATGTCTTGTTTATAATGTAGCCTCAGGCAACTTGCCTTACTTCGGTTTGTCTGCCTCTCCATTATTTGCATGATAAACCATTGTACATTTGTATTGCCAATGTACTGTATCTAAATCTAAATTGAATACAATAATAATGTGCATAAGATGAGAAAATATAACAAGACCTAACACAGACAAAGTAATTACAGAATCAGCATATGATT
Source organism: Danio aesculapii (assembly GCF_903798145.1). Lineage (NCBI taxonomy): Eukaryota > Metazoa > Chordata > Actinopteri > Cypriniformes > Danionidae > Danio > Danio aesculapii. The sequence continues at coordinate 20,432,915 of NC_079455.1, read as the reverse complement.
CCGTGCATGAGTGAACATAAATGAGCCATTCAATTAAAGATTCATTCGATAACAAGTGCTCAAGGTGATTTTTTTCACTGCTCCATTACCATACTATTCATTTTAATGTCCAGGGTGTAGAAGGCTATCAGATATTTAGGCTTTTGTATGTTTTTAAGTGATATTAGTGAACTATGAGCATTTTACTTACATCTACACCCTAAATCAGGGGTACTCAAACTCGGTCGTGGAGGTCCGGTGCATGTGCTACAGATTTTAGCTTCAACTTGTTTCAACACACCTGCAAGGATGTTTCTACAAAGCCTAGTAAAGCTGCGGTCACACTGGGCTTTGTGTGTGCGAAATTCTGTCGTACGGCGCTGCGAAAAGGGGCGGGATTAAACAAGATGATTAGATATTTAAAAAAGCGAGCGATTGCTCCATATTTTAAAATTTCTGTCCAGAGAGGTCCAGTTTTGATCCTCGATTGGTCTCACGCAGTCAAGTGATGCGATTTCGCAGGTCAGAGTTCACCAAGCTTGAACTTTGCACTGCAGCAACATGCGAAACTTAACGCATGACCCCGCGTTTCCGGTCTGACGCATTCGCGTGCGTATGAATGGAAGTCTATGGGAGAAAAAGCCCAGTGTGACCGCAGCTTAAGAGCTTGATTAGCTAGGTGTGTCTGATTGGGGTTGGAGCTAATATCTGCAGGATTCCGGACCTCCAGGACCAAGATTGAGAACCCCTGCCCTAAATAGTTCACTCAAAAATGAAAATTAGTGTCACTTTATGATCCCTCAAATAATTTCAAGTTTTCCTTTAAGAAATATGGAAAGTTTCTGTTGAATACCAAACAAAAATTATTCTAAAGAATGATTTTCATCGTATATTTTTTCCTACCATCAATGTCAAATGGTAATGATTTTCAACATTTTTCAAAATAGCTTCTTTTGTGCTCAATAGAAATAAGAAACGGAAAAAAGTAAGTGAATTTTCATTTTGGGGTGAATTCATTTTTAAGTATGTACTTAAAACCTTCATAATGAATAAAAATCAATGGTCTCAAACTCAATTTCTAGAGGGCCACAGCTCAGCACAGTTTGGCCCCAACCACCTCCAACTCACCTGATTAATAGTCTCTAGTCTTGAACACCTTGATTAGTTGGATCAGCTGTGTTTGATTAGTGTTGGAGCAAAACTGTTCAGAGCTGCGGCCCTCCAGGAATCAAGTTTGAGACCTATGATATAAATGCATACTGAAACAGCTGAAAGCATTGTATAAGTTGCTGCTTTATGGTTTTTTTAATACAAAGTATTTAAAAGAATATCATAGATGTTCAAAAACATGTTAGTTCCTTGGTAATTTTTTTTTAAATGGCCCTCAGTACTTTTACTGTTGTTTAAATGTCATGTAAGGGCAGACAGTTGTCACAGTTGAATGAAAAGCTCTCTGCACTCTCTCAACAGGAGTGCCCTCATTCCAGCCCTTATTTCATTCCTCTCATAATGCTGGCTTTAATCCAAGCATTTTAATTGCCAGCTGAACTCGATGGGCTGGCACGTTTGTGGGCATGTGCAGTGAACAGTGCCTGATGACTGTCAGAGATCTAGTCAGAGAATAAATATAAGTTACTGTACATCTGTCATTATCAGCATAAAGACATCAGACACATCATAACCATCATGGGTCACACTTTATTTTGATGGTCCGTTTGTTGAATTTAAGTTACATTGCATCTACATGCCAACTAATTCTTTTTAGATTATAAGTAGACTGTTAGGTTGGTGGATATGCTGGATAAGTTGGTGGTTCATTCCACTGTGGTGACCCCAGATTAAAAAAGGGACTAAGCCGAAAACAAAATGAATGAATGAATTTAAATATTTGTACAAGTGTCTCTTTATAATCTCTCTCTCTCTCTCTCTCTCTCTTTCTCTCTCTCTCTCTCTCTCTCTCTCTCTCTCTCTCTCTCTCTCTCTCTCTATATATATATATATATATATATATATATATATATATATATATATATTCCCTTTTTAAGACAATATTTTGTATTTTAATGAAACCAAATGAGTTTTATGATGTAACTATAATCCATTTATCAGTTATGATCTGACTTTTTCAGAGGACCTGTAAGTTTATAAATTAGAAATTTAAAATTTTGATTAGAAGTTTATTGATCAAGTTTGACGTGAAATAATTTCTAAAACATGCATCATAAAACTGTGCTTTTGTGTGTGTGTGTGTGTTCACAAACCTTTGATGAGTACCACCTAGAAGTAAAAAACGGAAACAGAAATAAAAAAAGCTTGTTGGGTCAAAGTTGACCGAAAAACATCATAGGGTTGAATCAATGGTAAATAATACTCAAGTTACTGTACAGCCCAGCTATCATAATCAGAATATTATCAATAATTTAAAACATCAGACCAGTTCCAAACATCAACTTCAAACTGTTGTCATCAATATTTTAGAAATAATAAAACTAAATTCACCTAATTGGCCTAATTATGCAACTAAAATGTATCACATTTTATTGATTTAAAGGGCACCTATTTTACCCCTTTTTTAAGATTTAAGATAAGCCTTGTGTGACTCCAGAATGTGTCTGTAAAGTTTCCGCTCAAAACATCCATCAGATTATTTATTATACCTTTCAGAAGTTTGACATGTACTGCTCTGAACACAATGTAGCTGTTTTTGTGGCCTGTGCCTTTAATGCTAGTTCTCCTCGCCCACCGTTCTCACATGCCTGTCAGAGTGTGTCTCAATCTCGGGTGTGTCAGATAAACAGCACAGTGGCAGACACGAAGGAAGCAGATCTGACGAAACGTTTGTGAGAAATACTACAGTAATAACTTTATCAATGATTAATTGATGTATTTGTTGTGGAGTTGCAATGATGAGTCACACACAATGTCATTACAAAGTTCATGATGTCATTACAAAGTTCTTTTATAATTGTACTGACATGTGGCTGTGGCAATAAAGATGGTAAAATTACTGTAATTCATTACAAACATGCACTGCTTTAAAAAACGTTTTCAACTTAAAACTGATTCTTGATCACATTTGATGAAGATTGATGATCACAGAGAGCGGAACAGATCTTTTAATCCCGGTTGCTTTGCATATGTCCTGTCTTGTGGACATACTTGCCAACATTCAGATCTAAAAATCTGGGAGATTTTATCCGGGGGTGCTCTCGAAGTGAAGAGCGGGGGGAAGGTGTGCGCGAACTGTAGAGCGGGGAGCACATAGTAACTGAACCAAAAAGCTAGACGGACTGTACCAAAAAGCTGAGGAGCGGGAGGGGAGGGGTGGAAGACTCTCGGGAAAAATGGGAGTGTTGACAAGTATGCGTGTCGATATAATTATACACGTTACTACAGAGACATGTTAATTTGCGGCTGTCAATCAAGTCGGTGGACGGGTAAACTGAACTCCTACGTCACGTTGCAGTGGATCTCAAAATGTGAGGGATTTGGATCCTATTTTAATGACAGGAAATTTTATAAAACAGACTTATTGTGTTTCTATCACCACAATATGACTGTGGACTTACTATACCTACACACAGTTCTGTCCAAACAGCTTGCAAAAGATGATTTTCATTATAGGTGCCCTTTAAAATCGAATTCTCCATGACTTTGATCAGATGATTTTCATTCATTCATTTTCTTTTCGGCTTAGTCCCTTTATTAATCTGGGGTCGCCACAGTGGAATGAACCACCAACTTCATTCATTCATTCATTTTCTTTTCGGTTTAGTCCCTTTATTAATCCAGGGTCGCTACAGCGGAATGAACCGCCAACTTATCCAGCATATGTTTTACGCAGTGGATGCCCTTCCAGCTGCAACCCATCACTGGGAAACATCTATACACACTCATTCAGACACACACACACATACACTATGGTCAATTTTAGCATACTCAATTCACATATACCACATCTTTGGACTTGTGGGGGAAACCGGAGCACCTGGAGGAACCAGGTGAACATGGGTGCATGGGTGAACATGGGAGAACTTGCAAACTCCACACAGAAATGCCAACTGACCCAGCCGAGGCTTGAACCAGCGACCTTCTTGCTGTGAGGTGAACGTGCTACACACTGTGCCACCGCGTTGCAGATGACTAAATAACGTAATTTACTGGATTTTCTAAAATAAATGTTATTTCCTGCAGTCTGTTTAACCTTGATTTCTTATAAATAAATTGAATGAATCATTTAAAAACCATAGGTTGAATGAATGATTCAATGACTCCCTCATAAAAACTTGTTTCATGACTGGATGAATCAGCATTTTTGATCTAATCTCTTGAATGATTCAAATGGCATATACATTTTTTAGGGATCACATGTTAGTAACTACTAACCATTAACCATCTACATCAGTGTTTGATGTACTTTTATCTTACTACTTCTGCCATAATTGTGCTTTTCACAACAAAAACAGCATGCATGGAGCTCCAAATATCCATTGTGATCGTACATTTCAAAGATTTAATATACATAGCTCATTCTGGAATTAAAAAAATGTTCGTCTTTAACGATTAATTATTCAAATACATCATAAAACCCAAAAAAACAATCACATGAGATAATAAACAGTTGACACTGGTGTTTAAAATACTGTCAAAACATCAAACAATTTATTGAGAAAATTACTTTTTTGGAGATACTACGGCACTGGTGCTTCCACATGAAAAGTTAGAGCTTTCAGGAACACATTAAAAGGGATTTACACTTGCAGTTATCTTCAGATAACACATGGTTGAGCATACAAAACAATGTACAAACATCTCAATAAATATCATGCTTACAAAAATAGACAGTGTTAAACTAATTAATCGTTTTAGTTCAACATTATTGCAAGAACCTTGCTGCTAGGGTGCAAACGGTCAGAATATTACAACATACATAATATACAACGAACTGAGGCTTTTAACACACATCCGCACACACACACACACACACACGCACGCAGTCAATGCAATCCTGTCGATCGTAACATTTACCATTGAAAGATGTTAGTTTCAGTGAATCAACACTCTCAGTTAAGACACGGCACAGACAGAAAATCTATTAACCAGACGACGGCCATGCAAATCAGATTTAGAACAAAATAGTTTCTATATCAATAGTTTCAATCTTTCCCTGTTTCCTTTATTTATTTATTTATTTCTTCAGTCACGTAGGAAGGGTTCTTCGGAAGTGCAGTTATTTGGCCGCAGATGGAGGCTGAAGTCATTATTACAAACAAATAATATTCAAAAAGAAAAAAGAACTGTACACAGAAAATAATCAGCATGTGCAATAACATAAAGCAACAAGAGGAAATGCGTGAACGCTGCAACAGAGTCAAAGAGATGTTTGATAAAGCGACTGAAGCCTCCAGGGAAAGAGAGATTTTCTTTTTTAGTAAATATGGCTGAAATGACTGGTGCTTGTGTCCCGCTGTGTCCTGTTGTGTCTCTGGCTAAACGTCCCGGTGGATGATCTTAGTCTCTGCCTCTTGAAGAGGAATGTCCTGTCAAAACACATGACCATTAATGATGTCTGTTAAATTATGCAACACAAGATTATGAGACATAAAGACTATTCACAGCTTAAAGGGGTGGTCCACTACGATTTCATTCATTCATTTTCTTTTCGGCTTAGTCCCTTTATTAATCTGGGGTCGCCACAGCAGAATGAACCGCCAACTTATCCAGCACGTTTTTACACAGCGGATGCCCTTCCAGCCGCAACCCATCTCTGGGAAACATCCACACACACACACACACACATACACTCATACACCACGGACAATTAAGCCTACCCAATTCACCTGTACAGCATGTCTTTAGACTGTGGGGGAAACTGGAGCACCCGGAGGAAACCCACACGAACACAGGGAGAACATGCAAACTCCACACAGAAACGCCACACAGAAACGAACCAGCGACTCAGCAACCTTCTTGCTGTGAAGCAACAGCACTACCTACTGCACCACTGCGTCGCCTACGATTTCATATTTTTAAAATTTAGTTGACGTGTAATGTAGCTGTGTGAACATAAACAGCATCTCTGAATGTAATAAGCTCAAAGTTCAATTTGGGGACTACAAAAAAAAATACATCCGGGCTAGTGAGATCACAAAAGCTTCCAGTTACGTGTATTCACCTCGTGCACACACCCTGCGCAGCGAAGGGGCGTGGCCAGAGGTGCTGTAATGTTATAGCAGAGAAAGCTAAAATGCTGTTCAATCCTGCTATTTCCACAGAGCTTCTTCTGTTTCTATATTTGGGATTCCAAAGGACACGACACAAAAAGTGCTTACAGCTTAATGTTAATTACATTCCAGAGAATTATAAAAAATAAAAAAAGATATAGGGCTAGCATTCGACAAAGGAACTTTGCTAACAATTTAGCTACAATATCATATTTATCCATCAAACCTCTGTAAACAGCCACAATCTTCAGCAACGCTGCAGTGTCTCTCTATGCGGCTGCTTTCCATGCGTTCAACATCTCAAATCACACACTTTGCTTTGCATCTTACAAACACAACCAAGTCTTAAAAATACACTGTGGACCACCCCTTAATATACACAAAACTAGGCTTGTTATTCATAAATAAATGACTCTGGTAGAAATAAAAGAAATGTACGCTCTCAGAAAAAAAGCTGTCACCAGGGTGGAACCTTTTCAAAAAGTACACTTTTGTACTTTACAGCTGCACATTAGTACCCTAAATGTACCTTTAAAGTACTATGAGGTACAGATTTGTACTTTTTTTAACGTATTAAAATGTACCTCCATGGGCCTGTTAAAAAGTACCTTTGCATCAACCCGTCTACTGACCCTAAGTGTGACAGGTGTCATTCTGCTTCAGCTACTTTAATCCATATGTTTTGGTCCTGTCCTTCCCTGCTTTCTTTTTGGAGGCAAATTTTCCTCTCGTTGTCTGCTTTTACCACTGTTGATATTCCACCTTGTCCAATTATTGGTTTATTTAGGATTCTCCCACCCGGCCACACTTTACCCTCTCATTTTGTAGACGTTGTAGCCTTCTTAACTCTTCTGGCTAGGTGATTAATTCTTCGTAACTGGACGAGCCCTTACCCTCCTTCTCACACTTGTTGGATAAGAAATGTTCTTTATTTTATGAAATTAGAAAAAATTAGATTCACCGACCTATGTAGCACTATTTTCATTAAACCATGGGAGCCCGTTCGCAAACATATCCAAACTGTTCAGCTTGACACTGCTCCTGATTGAGTCCCCAACCTCAAACTCCCAGCTTGATACTGGATACTAGTTCTGGTCAGCACATTGTAAACTTGTATTTTCTGTATGTAAGATTGCACAAGTGTTTTTTGTAATGTGTTTTACAATGGATAAATAAAACTTTTTTAAAAATTACCTTTTGAAAAGGTACTGCTCCAGTGACAGATTTTGTACTTTTAATTCTTTTATTTTTTTAAATAATTTTTTCGAGGTTTTCACCTTTATTGGATAGAACAGTAGAGAGAATTGACAGGACAGTGTTGGGAGCAGAGAGAGGGGAAGGATCGGCATAGGACCTAGAGACAGGAATCGAACTCGGGTCACCTTAAGCACCGCAATGCATGTGTCGATATATTTTCCATTATACCATTGGCACCAACGTACCTTTATTTCTAAGAGTGTGCGGTAGTACATATAAATATGTCAAACATTAAAAAAGCCTTTGATAAAATTAAAGTTCATAACTTAAAATTATGCACCAAAATGAAAATTCTAGATGCAATTGGCTGAAAACCAATAATGCTCTGTAATACTAATTATTTATTATGTTATTAATAATAAATCCTTACATTTATATAGAACTTGTCTGGACACTCAAAGCACTTTACACAATGGGGGGAATCTCCTCATCCACCACCGGTGTGCAGCATCCACCTGGATGATGCGACAGCAGCCATATTGCGCCAGACCACACACCAGCTGATTGGTGTTAAACCGGACAGGATGTTAAACCCCTACTCCTTTTTTGAAGGACATCCTGGGATTTTTTTAACAACCACAGAGAGTCAGGACCTCAGTTTAATGTCCCATCTGAAAAACTGCGCTCGCTGAGCAGAGTCCCCTTCACTATACTGGGGCGTTAGGACCCACACAGACCACAGGTTGGTTCACTAACACTTCCGGTAGCAACCTAGCTTTCCCATGTGGTCTCCCATCCAGGTACTGACCAGGCGCAGCCCTGCTTAGCTTCAGTGGGCGACCATGTGAGAGCTGCAGAGAGCTAGCTGCCGGCTTTAATAACAAAGTAACTTTAAAAATGTAACTCTAAAACTTAAAATACACTGATTAAAAAAAAACACAAGCAAATAAAATAGCCACATTTTAATGCTGTAAAATTGTATTGACTGAATGAGTCGAGGCACCATTTTTTGACAACACAGTGGATAATGCAAGCAGTAGGAATGTTATGTTATTTGGGGGGACTTCATGCATAGATAAGTATATGTGTATATGAGCAGAATGTCATAATGAGTGGAATACTGAGATCATTTGAACTTGGCCAACCATTTGAACCATGGCAAGCGCACAAGCTAGACAATGATGCCCTCTGCTGTCTACTGCTCTTGTGCTCTGGATGGTGCAGCGACAAACAAATGCCAAAAAATGCATTTCATAGCACCGCCCCATCCATATCTGGTGTGAAAGCTGCTTCACACTACACAGTGACTACAACTGGAAGGAGAGTAAAATCAGTGTGCTGATCACTGCGCAGAGCTTTTTGATGTAGTCAAAATTCTGGTGAATTACCCAGTATTATGTAACCACAAATCAATGCAGATCCCAATCAAAATTAAAGATCATTTGAGGATCAACAGCCATAAGTAGAAAGAGTTTGACTGGAAAAAAAAAATTAGGTGTTTTAGAACACTATTGGTGGTGTCAAAATATGTTTAAAAGTCCACAGTCAGAGGAGTGCTGGAGGGGTTGCGGGAATGTAGGTAATCACACACATATATATTTTGGGGATGTCTGAAGTTACTGGCATTTTGGCAAGGGGTAAAGATTGAGATAATGAAAATTATGCAGTTAAATCTACCTTTTACTCCCTTGTTTTTCTAGCTTGAAGGGATACCCCAGGATGTATATAATAAAAACCAGAGATATATACTACATATACTTATACTAAGTGGAAGAAAGACGATAACTATAAATTGGATGAGGCCGTACCCTCCAACAATAGCACAGTGGACAGAACAACTTGAATCAATATACAGAATGGAATATATGACTGCTTAACTTCAATTGAAATTGGATATTTTTAAACAAAGATGGGCACCTGTTACTATGTATTGAACATGGCAACAGGAGATAGTATTTCCAGCTGTATCCTCTGAAATTTGAAAATGATGTATGTGTCTTTTTGTAATTTGTTATTATTTACTGGTAGTGTTACTTGTTTTTATTATATATATATATATATATATATATATATATATATATATATATATATATATATATATATATATATATATATATATATATAATTTATTTATTTCAAATAACTGCTGCTATTTAGTTCTGTAAAATATTTTAATGTATAAAAATAAAGTAAAAATGAGTAAAAAAAATTTCAAAATAAATGATGAGGTTAAGATATTGATTGTAAAAAAAACTAGGAACACTTTAATTTGCAAAAAACAGTAATTTTTCATGTTTAGGTTTGTTTCTTGGACTTTAAAGTTTTTATTTTCTTTGTTATTTCCTGTGTCTATGTTTAGCTAGAGGTAAACTGATTATGTTCACCTGTGTCTTGTTAAGTTTCTCGTATTTGTTGTATTGTTTCAGCTGTCTGTGTATTGTTAGTTTGCAATAGTATACAAACTTTTTTAACCATTTTTAACCCTTTCCTCATCTCTGACATTTTACATAATTTGTGGGTAAATGTTTCCTTGCCATTTTCCAGTTTTTCTGGATATTTTATTAATTCAATACAATGTGCATCTTCTAAAAGAATACAAAACCTCAAAGAGAATATGTATTTATTTATTCATTCAGTTTACCTACTTGACTAATTGACATATATTTTTAAGCAAAGGCTGTGTTCCTTCTATTGATATATTGTTTGTTAAGACATTTGTAAAATATCCGTGAGTCCATATATTTTTAATGAAAATAACAGTGCTGGCTGGCAACTTTTTAAAGAAAATGCTGGCAGGGAAAGAATTGAATCTGTGTTAATGTTTAATTAGAGTATCCGTAATCAAGAACTGAATCTTACTGTAAAGCATTACCAAAAACATTGGTCAACAATTGATTCAAGTAATACATTTATTCAGCAAGCATGCATTAAACTAGTTAATACAGACAGTAATGCTATAGAAGATTTCAATTTAAAAAAATGCTGTTCAGTCTGTTCACCAGAGAGTCCTTAAAAATTAGGATTACAAAAAAATTGATAAATAATAATAATAATAAATGTTTACTGAGCATGAAATTAGTATATGAGAATGATTCTAAATTATCATGTGACATTAACGACTTGAGTAATGATGCTGAAAATTCTGCTTTTAATTGCAGGACTGAATTACATATATACATTAAATAATATACATTGAATAATAAATGCAGAAATAGGTTTTTTATCGAATAAAGGCATCTTGAAAAAAACATTTATACTGTATATGGGATTTAAACAGATTAACTAGTGTTTAAACTAACTTAACTAGTGAGTAAACTAACACTATCTTGTGCTATGAACTAAGTGTTTTTGTGTGTGTGTGTGTGTGTGTGTGTGTGTGTGTGTGTGTG